>NC_139234.1:8559004-9159004 GCF_977018435.1 Lepisma saccharinum | reverse complement strand
CGGACTCAAAGGGATTAATAACATAATAATAGATACTTCACGATCCCTCACGATCCCGCACAGAAGATTGTAAAGGTTAAAGGTAGGAATATTCATTGTCTTCTCGAAAGTGTAATGCACTATTGCAGAGACTTTCATGGTGGAAACTGAGTCACGAGTCATGTTTTATGCATTGTCCTCAAAGTGTAGAACGCGAATATATGCGTCGTTCAAAATCTCCTGAAGAATGGCACGTACCAGGCCCGTACCCAGGATTTTTTTGAGGGAGGGGGGGGGGGCAGACCCATAGGCGAATTTTAAATAAATTTTCTCTCATATTATACACTGTATATAAATGTGTGTGTGTGTGTGGGAGGGGTTGTATAGGAGAGGGTGGGTAAAGAAATTTGCTCATTTTGTTACGAAATGTTGAAGAATAGCATTTTCTAACCTATATGTATCAGGCGCGGCTCGTGCATTATTTTCCTGGGGGTTCACCGAAATCATATGACACATATTCAGTTTCCACAAATAGACTTTCTTCGGGAAACAAAGGGATGGGGGGGGGGCTTAAAAGATTAGTACATAATTTTTTCATAGAAATTTCGGGTTTTATGGACGTCCTCAGGATTTGTTTCAGGGATGGGAAGCAAGATCATTTTTTTTCCATTGGGGACAAACAAGGCACATTTTCCCTTGTAATAGTGCTGTTCTCTCAAAAACACTCCTTCAGTCCCTGCAACGTCTTTATAATAATCATCATAAATTACTGTGACTGAAATGAAATTATATGTGTGTAATAAATAGTTTTAGGTTGACATTAATTTTCCAGGCGGGTGTGGCCCCTTTTCCCCTTCCAGACGTCCATGCCTGCAATTATAAAACGACTAATCACAATGGTCCTACAATTATTAAACGGAAATGGCAACCAATGGCATGTAGTACGTTCTAGAAACCTGAGACCCTTTCATTGGAACGCTACAGCTTTTTTTTCCTTCAAATTTGGAGTTGGTCGACCAGCACACGCTTTATCTCTAATTCTATTTCAACAGACGAGAAGGTATGTTTCCGTTAATTGTATGCATTTTAGCGGTCATTTCTTACCTGCGCTGCGCAGACAGCAACACCTACACTGCATCAAATGACGTAACATAGTCCATCCTTTGGAGCATCAATACTTTGCAACAACTATCCAAGCACTTTGAAAACTTACAACCTTGAAACATTGACACCGACAGGGTTTGTCGCGTCTTCCTTTCTTGTCTAATATCGCGCCATTCTTTTACTTTCACATATCCGAAGTGTTTCCATCTTTAAGGAAAAAGTCTGAATGCATGCACGAGTTATTTTAGTAATGTATTTCTTTTATTTTAATTCATCGTGTCTAATTCCAGCTTTCATTATTTCTATAGAATATGTAATGAATGCGCTTCAAAGTTGAACCTCACAGGGCAACACTGGAAGGAAGGAACCAATTGGGTCTCACTCGCAGCGAGGACGGTGCCTTCTGGCTTCTGCTGCGGCTTCTGAAAGAGCACGAACTGCGCATGACCGTTGGTTGGAGATCGAGGTTCCTCAGTATCCTTTGCCATGTATTTTGCCCATATAGCTACCCCGAGCTTCTGCCTGCCGCCCGAACCTTCACTATGGCAGGAGCCCTCCTGTGGGGGTTCAGCTGAGGGTCTGCACGAGTGTGGCCGATTCGCGGTTTCTCTTTCTCAGAAAAAGAATTTGCCGTGTTACGGACACAAATACATGGCTTCTTGTGTAGAAATTTTAGCGAAAAATTGTCAAAAGTTAAATACATTGTTTATTGTCCATTCTCGAGGTAAATGACGTATATTACTGGGGGTTCACTGATCCTGTGCGCTATAAGGCCAACCGCGCCTGATATGTATGCAACAACGTGACAAATATTTGCAGTTGACACTGACATTTGTTTCTGTCAGAGAGCGAAAAATAAATTGTATGATAGGGGTAGACTACATGTATGCATAATGCAAACAATTCAAATAGCCTACGAAAGCAACATATGTGTGTGGGGTTGATAGATGAGGGTTCACACCCATTTTACAAAGTCCCTGACTTTTCCAGGTATTTTACATAACTGTGTAATGATTTAACATGCTAAAAAATAAGAGTTACACTTCAACTTTGTAAGTTAATCAAATGAATCACGTTCGTTGAATATTTTTGAAAGAACCTTTTTATAAGCAATATTACTTAAAAAGGAAGATTGTTGGGAAGATAAAATGAAACGTGTTTCCGGTTACAAACTTTGACTTTTCCAGGCTTCTAAGCTTTTTTAAAATAATTTGTTTCCAATGACCTCAGTCTTGGCCTTGTTTTCCTGACTCCTCCAGTTGTCCAGGACTTTGGAGTCAGTACGAACCCTGTAAATAAATTATCTGAAGGGAACGGCTAATTGACTTCACCCTAGCAGTGTGTCTGCTGTCTGCTGGCATAATATTGTTTCTATAGTGAATTTTCGCTGTTAGAATCTTATTTGACAGAAAAAATAAATGCCAGTGGCAACCAAAAAGCTATTAAGTGGGGATGCATTCATGTAGGATAGAATATGCTATTATCAACGGCTCGTAGCATCAATTTTTTTGGTCTTGATGTTCTCTGCACACTGTGAAAGTTGTCTGTTGTACGGTCGCACCACAAATAACAATATATGTTAAAAGTACTTCAGTGGCAGAATGGACATCAGTTGAAGAAAAGCTCTGATGTCGGAGAAAGAGAACAAAGTTTTTTGTATTCTTCTGCTCAGTGGTGGCGAGAAGGGATCACAGACCTTGCGGTGCGGATGGAGAGCCAAATGCCCTTTATATGGTTGGTTTTGTATTGCAGTCATTGAGGAACTATTCTTCCATAACGTAAAGAGTATAGAAAATTCCCCTCTATTCTAATTATGTGAAACATTTCTGACCGAGCCGTGGCGAAAAGATTGGGATATGGATTAAAAGGAATGGACTGTCCCGACTAAATCGAACGTCTGATAGCCTTGCATCAATGGTTATAGAACTAAAATAGCCCAATATTGCAGACTGCAGACTACTAGAGCCTGCCTCTGTCCAGAAACAACCTATTCATTTGTGCAAGGACAAAATCGAAATTCATGCAAAGTTTGATAAAAACCTCTACGTAATTTTTGTAGGTTTTTATACGTTCAAATTAAATTTTTTCGTGGCTCGAGGGGGAGGCCATGGCTCCCCTGCCCCCCCCCTTGGGTACGGGCCAATTTATGAATATGTTCTATATTATGAAATTTTGTATGTGGTTGAGTGTAAGAAAAGGCATGAGCCTTAATCTCCGCCACAAATAAATAAGAGACAAATAAATAAATACACACACACACACACACACACACACAGAGAGAGAGAGAGAGAGAGAGAGAGAGAGAGAGAGAGAGAGAGAGAGATAGGAAGGGTGTGGGGAGAGATTTTGTGAAAAGAATGAAAATTGTGGAATTTGAAGTTACATACTGTGAATACAAAACTGTTTTCTAAAAGCAACATTGTCTGAGGCTGTAATAACTATTCCTTAAATTGTACACGTTGTTTCTATTGTAACAATTTTCATTTACCTCGATTTAAAACTTTTAAACAAAAATATCTAAATGTGGGGAGAATATTTCTGAAGTCCCTATCTACACTGATTGTAGTAAACTTATGTTGTTCCATACATCACATTCCTCAATACTTTATTCGTACAAATATTACACTTATCCGAGTGAAACATCTGCCCTGCATGTGGCTCCTAGAAGTCATTAACCCCTCAGCTTGAATTACGATCTATTATTGTAGCTACTGTACACATCTCCGGGCAACGTATTGTACCTTTGGCGTCCCTTTGTGAGGTCTTCCGGGAAATGCATATAACAAGCATGATGAGAAGGAAGGAGAGAGAGAGAGAAAAAAAACAACTTGTTTTCCTGCTGCTATAGCAACGCACACAAACAAAATGAATGGGTGAGTTACCAAGTCTGTGCTTTTCAATTGGATCGATGCACTTCGTAAACACGTAAACAGTGTATGAAAAGCCTATCGTAAGATCTCTTTTCGTTGGATTACAATTAGGCATTTACTCCAGTAGAGGCGCTGAGATAGTTGGTTCCTTCTTCATTTTTGTTGCGAAGTAGTGCGTCCGTATTTTCAGGAGGAATTGTAGGCTTTTTGGCAAAAATCTTGTAAACAAACACTTGGCGAGATGGTCCGTAATCCATTGCACTCTAGATGGCGTACAAATGAAGGACATAAACGTAAAGAACACAGGCTAAGGCGTTGGTAAAATTTGTGAGGGCAATGAATTGTGCAATTCCATGCAATTGCTGGAAAATAAAAATATGATCATTCAAGTATGGAGGAAAATTGCACACACAAGGTTAACCTGGATCCCATCCAGTTCCGGATCTACAAGCCGCAAAACCCCGCAGTGCTTGGGGGGGGGAGGCGGAGAGAAGTAAGCCTTTTGGGGGGGCTCAGCCATTGAGCAGAGGGTTCGTATATACGTATAAACGTAGTTACTCAGGGGTACAGAAACGAATACAATATATAGAGGTTAAGGTAAAGTCATTGCCGGATCTACAAGCTACAAAACCCCACAATGCGGAGACAAGTAAGCCTTTATGGGGTCCTCAGCCATTGACATAGTAGAGGGTTCCTATGTGAGTGTGTTAAAAATAAACTTAGTTATTCAGGGGTACAGAAACGAATACAGTATATATAGGTAAAGATAAAGTTGGATGTTCGCATATAGCACCGTGCTATGAAGGCACATTTAGGGTATGTGGGCCGCACATATTTTTAATGTCGGCAATTTTTTAGGTGATGTGATCAGCACCACGCTGCGGCCGCCTTAACCCCTGCCGGGTATAATTTGATTTGAGGCTGGGTTGGCCCTAGAGCCGCCTTATGCGGGGACAAAGCCGGAAAAATTCGGACCTTAGATCACCCACCCCGGGTCTCCCGTGTGCTAGTCAAACTAGAATCAGATCAGGCTAGAATTTCACGAGAATGCAATGGTGAACGTTTCTTCAACCCATCTTTTACCAGGAATTGTAATAAATGCATCATTTTCCAGGTGTGAGAAAACAGTGTGTGTATATATATCACATCACCCCCTTCGAATTTAAAAATTTTGAGTTGAATTCAATATGGCGGACGTCCGCTTGGAACACACCAATGTGGTTCCTTCTCCCTAACCCTAACTGTTTCAATCATGACCAATTGTACCCAGCCCAACTCCTTTACTTTTTTGGGGGTGTTAAGGGACTTTTGAATCACCCTCTAGGTCCTTATATGTGACTTTGTCAACATGAGATCGAGAATTACACCCCCCCCACACACATATATATATAATGTATTTGTGTGTGTGTAAAGATAGGTAGGTAATATTTTGCGGGGGCCCAAGACTTGTAGATCCGGCACTAATCCCATATTATACAATATAATGAATTTGGATTATAACATAATGCTAATGAACAAAAAATAATACGATCATTATGTTCCCGTTTAGAGTACTGGAATAATTGACGTGTAGCTAAACCGTTCGTACACGATTCAGTTGTCATGGAAACAGAGCACTCATGACTCAACAATCTCGACGATTGAAACGTTGAAAGGCCTGGACCTCGTTCTTACTGTAAATCTTGAAAGGTGTGAAATTACACTCGTATATGGTCTTCTTCTTCTTCGTGACCCTCACCGCCGGGAATGTGGCTGTCTTGGTCAAATAAAGATTTGACAACGATTTCATATTTTACCGAAAGGTGACAGTGTGCACGGCAAAAAAAAAGTAACAAAATAATTGTTTCCAAAGGAAGATGTACATGAGAAATTCGAGAAAAGTTTCATGCATTATGTAGGAGTTATAAATGTAATGTGAGGCACCAGAGAAACTGTGATCTTAATGAAATAAAATAATTTCACAAATTGTCATTGCCACAGATATAGATAGTTGTTTTGATTTTGTTTGTTATCTAAAATACAATTTAAAATGAGAAACACAAAAATATTATGCAGGGTGGGGCAGAAACAATTAGGCGATTAGTAACTTGAAAATGAACACTTTAATTGAAAATTGAATCATAACTAGCTACGCAATGGTAAACAACATGTAAAAGCCTCACTTTTTTAAGATAATATCACTCAGGTGAGCTCCATTGGAGATAAGGCACAACTCTGCACGTTGTTCCACTTTTCTCAGCACGTTCAGTGGATTTCCTTCCAGTTCTTCTTGGATGCAATCCTTCATTTCCTGTATAATGTGAGGTCCGTGAGCATAGACCTTCTTCAAATAGCTCCGCAGGCAAAAATCGCATCCTGATAAATCAGGCGACCGTGAAATCCGAAACGAGACATTACATGTTGCGGAAACATTACTCGGACGACTGCCTTTGAATTTCGTGCTGTGTGGGTGGTAGCACTATCATGTTGGAACCAAACCAGCCGCATGTCAACACGTCGATGCAGTTCGTAATTGAGAAATTCTCCTAACAGCATCACACAACGATCCGACGTTACCGTAACTGACTGACCATTATCTTCTTAAAAGAAGTAGGATTCAAGAACTCCAAATGCACTAACACCGCACCGAACTGTCACTTTTGCACCGTGTAGTGGTTTTTGAGTGTGGATTCCGTGGTGCCCAGTATCTGAAGTTCTGTTTTTGACATATCCATTTAAATGAAAATTCGGCTCGTCGGACATTATCAGGTAATCTAGGAATTGCGGCGTTCACTCCATTGATTCAAATCCGGGGAAGAAGTTATTGCACCATTTGAATTTTAAAAGGAGATGCGTCGAACGGTTCTACGGGTTAAGTGTGGTGCGATTGAATGGCGACGAGCAGAACGCTGAGGAATACGGTGAAATGCTTCTGCTACTCGGTGCACATTTTCCGGTGTTTGTACAGTTCGAGGGCGACCAGGAGCCCTCTTGCTGACAATGGGTGCAGTAGTCCTGAATTGTGTAACCGAATTCAATATTGTTTGACGTGTCGGAACCTTACAATTCCTTCCGATGTCGAAATGTCGTCGAAAAACACGCTGCGTTACAGTAGCGGAGTCATTCATTATTTCTTAGAGTTGCAAAAATGCCGGCTTTTTTGATGGAAAGAAATACTTCCTCCATAACACTATTGGTATTAAGGCTGTATGGGGGAAGTACTTTTTTCCATTACTACAGTCACTCTCAAATCTCTGGATATAAGTATAAATGCTACATGTAACACTATTTCTATGTGAAGAGTGTGAATATTTTTTGCTGAAATGAGAAAATTTATCACAGCAAGAAACTACAATAAGTTATGAGCATAAAGGCTGATCAGAATTGATGAATAGTGCTTCAAAGATTGATTCTCTTCTATGAAATCGTAATTGGCCACTGTGACGGTACAGCAGAAGATATTTTCTAGCATCACAAATGATAATTAATTAATATATAGAACTAGGGCTGCGAGGAATAAAATTACCCAAGCGTGCTGATTTTCGCATCGTATTACAATGATTAGTTAATTGGATATGTATTAAGGCCCATTATATGCCCAGTGGCTAATCGAGACGAGAGCTACTAGTGGAATCCGAAGCACTTAATGAAATGTTACCTCCACCGGGTATTGAACCCGGGACCGATTTTATCGATAGACTATCGAGGCTCGGAGCCAAATTTTAATATTTCCATTATTTCATATTATTTAAGAATTAGGTAGTTTATGTACTCTTTGATTCTTTAACATCGTATTTCTCCGTCTCGAATATTTCCAGAAAGATAAATATACGGACGAAACCAATGAAAGAACATTGCTAACACTCGTGTAATTGTCGGTACTCGAACGAGAAACTAACAAACAGAAAGGAAATATAACGCTTCTTTAGATTTTGAACGTCGTCCTACTTATAAAAAATCATTTATCACACCTGTTAAACCTATTCCGAAATATAGTGATACGATTTATAGATGGTAATAATTGTACATAACTGTATATGCCAACAATGAAAGAACTATCTGACAGCCACTCAGACAGGCAGCAGATTTCGTAGCAAGTTTGGTGACTCATGATTGGCTAATTACTTAGTATCAAATGATCAGTGGGCACTGTTAGCTGATGATCTGCAGCTGACCCTCTTGATTTTAGAACACATCGTAATAAAGTACCCAGGTTGCGATCTAACCGAACTAGAAAATGTACTTGAACATTGTACTTGCCCCAATACAATGGAAGATATAAATGGAAAGGTAGTGATTGCTGCTACAACCTTTTCAAGTATTCCCATTTGCTGGTAGGTTTTTGGGGTAGGAAATAATCTAGGGTGGTTAGGTTAGGCTAGTTGACTTTGGCTCTCTTAGAAGAAGAAGAAGACGAAAATAGTTGTAGCAGCAATATCGACCAAATGGAAAATGTAAACTTCTAATTTTTAAGTTCTTTGTCGAAATGCGTGTACCGTACTACAAAAATCTAGGGGGCTACAGGGGGGCTACAGGGGGGCTGAGAACTGTTTTGGGGGGGCTTCAGCTTCAGTAGGAAGCTCTTGATAAAGTGTTAAATCTTAGATTGTCAAGGGATTTCTGTAGTGGAAGGAGCGTTCGAACATTAAATTTTGGAGACTATATTTAGGGATATGGTATCCACACGTTTTCGACCCCTAACGTGCCAAATTAATATTCTTGAAAGCCTGCAAAGAAATGGATGTAGAAATTTTCTTTGCTCGCTTCGCTCGCAATGGTGTGTTTCAAGAGTGCGTGTTTGGCGCTTTACTGAGCCGCATTACAAAACGTAAGCGATATTCTCGATATTCATCAATAACATAACTTCTTAAAATATAATGCTTAGTGTTGGAATACTGCTTAATGGACATTTCCACTTTGACATGAAAAACGTTTTAAATCCATTCATTTTACAGATATTGACACAAACATGAGATATGCAAAATATCTCGGCGATATTTGTTTCGGTTCTCGAGAAACACGCCTTCAAACACCGCTGAAATTCACCTACTACGTCACGGATTTCAAAACGTTCTCTCCACAGACAGGAGGTTCTCTGACGTCATCCCTTAGAAATGCGTGCAGGCGGGGCTTCTGCTCGTCCCGTCATTTACCATGAGCCGCGGAAGCGACAGAAAATGCACTTGTTACTGTGTAAAACAAGCATCTTACAACTCCCAGTGCAAAAATCTGTGCTCCATTTCTTGGAGATGAATTATGCCCTAGCAGTATAATAGTATTTACTATAATTCAGTCACTGGGTAGAGGGTTTTCCGATTAGGGTGACAAAGCAAACCTTGAAACAGTCAGTGGCTGAACACGTGAACAGCCTTGTTCAATGCGAATACATAGGTTGGTTCTGACTGGTAAGAACTTAATGTTATAGGAATGCCTTTTTTGGAATTACAGTTATTTTCGTCATAATATTTTCTTCACAAATTTTAAGATAATACTTTTTGAACACACTGGTTTACACGCCAATTTCTGCAATATAAGAGGTGATACGGTATAAAAAAGTACGGTGAGTTTTTAAATTTCCTGCAGGAAATGAGAGTTTTCTTCAGTTAATATATATATATATATATATATATATATATATATATATATATATATATATTGCAAATTTTTGTATTTAGCCTACTTTTACGTCGCTTTTCCGTTCACTTTGTTTAACTGCAACGATGAGAACGCATGGTTAATTTATTATGTATCATCTCTAACATCACATTTCTTCCCACTTTTGGCTAATCGCTACAATGAAAATGAATAACTACAAGCTGTATTCGAAGTCGGGGTGCAGGAGTACACCCCCCCCCCACACACACTACTACCAATTAAACAATCTTAAGTATCACCCAACCTGCCATGATAAGAGACGAACTTTTTCTTCTGTCCCATCTCCTTTTATGAGACGAGACGGAACATGCCTCGTCTCGTGAGCAACACTAACATTAACAATAGAAGCATCCCCCTAGCTGTCCCCAAAGTCTCGAGCAAACATCCTCCCATGTAACAATTTCCAGTTCAATGAAATGTCACTCACAAGGAAACAGTCATGCCCAGGTCGAGAGTCAAACCTGGAACATGCGACTTCCTCAGATAAATCATGAATTTTGTGTATAGGAATTACAACGCCAGTTCATTCCTGGTAATTCTCAATCTGCAGTTTGGTTTGCATATATAAGCAGGATAATATTTAATTTTCGAGGGCTCGTACCGTCGAAACGAGGAGTCAAAAAAAAGAAAGAATAAAAAAAAATATTAAGAAAGGTTTTTATTGTATTTATAATGATAAGCCTCTGCATACGTTGTTAATTCATATTTTTCTAGGCTTGAGACGAGAACGAGAATTGCCCTCCCAAACCGAGACGGATGTTTATAAATTGAGACGAGACTGTCAATGAGACATTTACAAATAAAAACGAGACAGACATTTACAACTCTCAACGAGAACGAGACCAAGACTGCTCGATAGGATCCTTAGTGGTGAAGTTGCGAACCAACCAATTAATGCGTTCGGGGTAAGGAGATGAGGCGGCTTTTTTCGCAGTACAAAATTCAAAATAATTATATCGTACCATTTCAGTATGGGATACTGTTATACACATGGGCGTGTGTATATATAGTTCACGCGGGGGGGGGGGGATGGATCAACTTTTGGTATGATTAGGGTTGCTTTATTTCGTAAGTGAAAATCCAGGACACTGCTGGCCGGAAACTTGTTGGGGAGCAGGGGAGGGGATGTTGGACCCGACAAAGTTGTGTGTTTGTAGTCACGAAGTATTGATACTTTTCTGTTCATCTTGTGTCACTACATTTTAAGAACCAAATTTCTTTAATATGATTCGAGGGGGGAAAAATAACTGATTTGATAGTCTCAATGCAGTTTCTTATCGCAGAAATTCCGAAACTATCAGGAAATTGCAGATATTGGTCTGCAGTCCCATCTGGTGTGTGGAATTACGAAATTTCCTTCCCATCCATATCCCGTCCTATACGTCTCTAATTTAAGAGAATGAATTAAGTCCGAAGGAATTTTTTATGAACAAGCGGATAGAACAAGGAAATTGGTAATTTTAGTGAACCAAAAAGAGAGGGGGTGTTGGACCCGTTGAATCCCCCCTTAAATACGCCCATGGTTATACACATTATTTCCTTGTAATAATTATACATAAACTAAGTATAGATATGTACTGTGCAACTAATGTAATCTTCTCAGTGTATTTTCTCTTATCTGCACAAAAATATTTGATCATAATTTGCGCAACAGAAATGGAACACAAACTCAAATTGCTTTATGGAAAAGAAAGTTAAATAGGCTTTATAAATAAAGTTAAGAATGTGAAAATTCCTATTTTGCACTACATAGGTTACGGTAAATATCGATAAATATAAGTTTAAAAAATATTTTTGAGTGTCTGGTCAGCAACCAATTTTATAAGCAATATTTTTCGCATGGCCTGAGAACACACACGCAGCTGAACCCTTTCATTTATCTTGCACGTGAGCAGCACGGATATTTCATAGAAGAATGATCATTACAAAGCATAGCTTTCCTTTCTCCTATCGCTCCTTCTTCCATTATTTAAATCGGTACAGATTTGTAAAACTGCTGCACGAGTTCGCTCACCGTGGGCTACCCATCCGGAACTGGACGCTCGAAGCAGACGACAAACGAGCTCTCCCTAAGGAGTGACGTAGTAACATGGCGGCGGCGTGTTTTCAGCGCAACGCTAGCCTCGCAACTTTTGAAGTCTCTTTTCTGCCTTAAACTGGACGCAGAGAAACGCGAGAACTTGCAGGGGTCATTTTTCCAGGGTGTAGTTTTTAAAATTGTTGTAAAAGAAATTGAGTGGAAATGTCCATTTAAAGCAGGTGCATCATTTGTAACAAAAATACCGCATTTCTAATTTCTTGTCAGGAAGATTTTACCACCTTTGTCTGTGATTTTACTTTAACAAGTTAAATTTGCACTGAAGATAATATCCACGTAATAGTCCAGGGGCAATATTTCTATAGTCCGTGGGGTTTTGAATGAAGGGAATATATGACTAACGGTAATACGTTGATAGTATGGTACACAATCATGTACTATACGGAACGCAACTCCAACTGGCGGCTGACCTTGACGGCTATTTCTGGCCCTTTCTGTCCCCCAATCATCTTCGGGGGGGTGTGGCTCGATGGGCGTCAACAAACTCAGTTGCGAACATGTGGTGGACCCAACGCTCATTTGTTTCTGTCCCGCGAACAACGTTCGGTACCTTGTGACTTGAAAATGCTTGATTTCAGTCGAAGAAAATTCAACTGATTGGTGATTCGCTGTTTCCCAGCCGCCAGTTGGAGTTGCGTTCAGTATACCAGGTGTTTTACCAGCAATTGTGGCAGACGGCCTGTGTGACGTCATAAATCCAAGATGGCTACCGCTTAATGCACTAACTAAGAAAATCCATAATAACTCCTTTAATAGTGGTTTTGGAAAATTTTTTAGATGCATGTTTTGTTCAGAATTGAAAAGGGAATAAAATTGATTCTTACATTTTTTTTCATATCCCGCACTGTTATGGGGATATATCCAGTGAAACTATTTCGTGCCCTTTTCTGCAAGGATTCTATGCATATTGTACACTTTACTTGACATTCTGGCATATAAAGGGGGAAATTACTGCCTCTGTTATTTTGTTGATGCCTACTATTGTGACGTATTGCCTGTGTGACATCATTCATCCAAGATGGCTGCCTCTGCAGACATTAACAAACAAAAACGACCCTATCTCCTAAACTCCTTTAGGAGTAATTTTGACCATTTGTAAGTTTGTTGGTTTTTTTCACGAAGGGAAGACATGTGTATGGAGGATGCTTTCAATTGGAGGCATGCAATCATACATTACAATGTGTCAGAGACCATACATGAAGTCCGAAATCCAAGATGGCCGCCTTGGAGGTTCTGCACATGATATACTGTCCATATCCTGATTTAGAGTTCGATTATCAGATTATCCAGAGGCATTTTCTGTTAATAATTAAAAAGTGAAAAATATTATTATATTTTTTATAACTACAGTAGTGTCCCAAAGTTAAGCATAACTAAGATATGAGAAAATGTATTATTAATAAAGTGATAGAACTGCATAAAACATAGTGAAAATTAATCAAAATGTTATATGGTATACAATAGAGTAGAATGCATGAAATTAACAGTAGTCTTTTTAGTGCAAAGACCTTACCCTTACCCCCTTACCATCCGGCGCTACAGCTCCTGTCGGGCCATGGCCTCCTCCACTATGTTCCTCCATTTCTGTCTATCCTGGCATTTCTGTTTCCATCTTGTTACTCCTATCTTGTTTAGGTCCGTGCATACTTCTTCCTTCCACCTGCTTCTAGGTCTTCCTTTCCTTTTAGTTGAATATAGCTTACTCTTTATTATTCTTCTCGGCATGGCATCTTTTGGTAGGCGATATACATGTCCTATCCAGCTGATTCTCCTGGCTTTAATGAAGCGAACTATATTTTTATGTTTTATTAGTTCCTCTAGTTCGTGGTTGTATTTTATTCTCCATCCTGTTTCTTCTCTAGTTGGTCCAAATATTTTTCTTAATATTGCTCTTTCAAATACCATTAGCCTTCTTTCTGTATCTTTGGTCAACGTCCAAGTTTCGGCTCCATATGTTACTACTGGCCTGTATTGTATATTTTCATTTTTGTTGTTCTTGTTATTATCTTACTTTTCAGCAGATTTCTATTTGCATAATATGCTCTATTTCCTGCTCTGATCCTTCCTTCTACACATCTTCCTATGTTATTTATTTCATTTATTTGATTTCCCAGGTATTTGAATTCATGTACTACCTCGAACTTCTTATTACCTATCTCTATTTCTTTTCTTCTTTCTGGTTTTCGTGCTATTTTCATATATTTTGTTTTATTTATATTTACTTCTAGGCCCATTTCCTTAGTATAGTTCTCCATGTCGTTAAATACTTGTATTAACTTATTCATAGATCTTGCAATGATTGCTATATCATCTGCATAAGCGCAGATTTGTGAGCTTTTATTAGAGATGGTACCTCTTTGGTCAATCTGTTTTATAGCATCATTCAATGCTATATTAAATAGTGTAGTCGACAATCCGTCCCCTTGTTTTACACCTTTGTCAAATGTAAACTCTTCACTGAGTGTCCTTTTACTTTTACTCTTGCTGAGGTGTCCATCAGAGTCATCTGTACAAGTTGTCTTAATTTTTTGGGTATACCAATTCTTTCCATTGCTTTAATTAGTTCTTCTCTTTGTACACTATCAAAGGCCTGTTTGAAATCTACAAATAGCATATGTAGTTCGCTCCCATGTTCATAATGTTTCTCTAATATTTGTCTAATTACAAATATTTGGTCTATAGTGCTCTTATTTTCCCGGAATCCTGCTTGATACTCTCCAAGGATGGGTTCAATTATTTCCTGTATCCTTTTATTTAATATGCTCGAGAATATTTTATATCCAACATTTAACAATGTTATTCCTCTATAATTGCTACAATTATATTTATCTCCTTTCTTATAAATGGCACATATAGTTCCTTGTCTCCATTCGTCCGGTAGTTCCTCCTTTCTCCATATTTTACTAATCAGCTCGTGTATTTTCTGGTATAGTTGTGCGCCTCCATGTTTAATCATTTCGGCTACCATATTATCACTTCCTGGTGCTTTATTGTTTTTTAATCTCCTGATTGCTTTTGTTACTTCATCTAACGTTGGTGGTTCTATTGTTTCTTCTTCCTCTTCTTCTGTTTCCCGTTCTGTATTTCCGGCTTCTATTCCATTTTCTCTTCTTGACAGTTTTTCTTTGAAACTTTCTGCCCACCGTTTTCTGATCTGACTTTCTTCATACAGCATTTCTCCATTTTTATCTTTACATCCTTCAATTTCTGGTTTATATTCTTTTGTAAGACTGAACATGGCTTGATAGAATTTTCTTCTCTCATTTTTTTTATCTAGTTCCTCTACTTCCACTAATCTTTGTTTTAAATATTGTCTTTTCTTTTGGGTACATATTCTTTTAGCGGCTCTTCTTAATTCTGTGTATCTTGCACAGTTGCTTCTAGTTTCTCTCTGTAACTTCTTATTTCTTGCTTCATTCTTCTTCTGGATGACCTCTTCGCATTCTTCATCAAACCATGGTTTTCCATATTCTCTTTTCTTTTCTCCTATTTTCTCTTCAGCTGTTTTTAGTATTATTGATTTTATATTTTTCCATTCTTCATTACTATTCCTCTCTTCTATCTCTTCTGTTTGCTCAGTAATTTTTTCATTAATGGTGGCTCTAAAGGTTTCACGCACCTCTCTATCTTTAAATTTCTCTGTGTCCCATCTTTTTCCTAACATTCTTTGTTTTCTTCTGTCCACTTTAACAATTTTTAATCTTATTTTTGCTCGCACCATGTAATGATCCGAATCGATGTTAGGTCCTCTCAGGCTCCTGACATCCATTATCGATGACCTATATCTTTTATTGGTGAGAACATGATCAATTTGGTTTACTTCTTGGGTTCCTGGAATCTTCCAAGTTCCTAAATGAATGTTTTTATGAGGGAAAGTGGTGCTACTTATTATCAAATTGTTTCTTAAAGCAAATTGTATTAGATATGCTCCGTTTTCATTGCTTATGTTGTGGAGAGTATGTTCTCCGCTAGCCTTATATGTGGCTTCCTCCTTCCCAATTTTAGCATTAAAATCACCAATAATTAAGATCTGGTCATTTTTGGATATTTTCTCATATGTACTTTCTAATAATTCATAAAATATCTCTTTTTCTCTATCTTCTTTTTCTTCAGTTGGTGCATGTATTGACAGCAGAGTTAGATTTCTAAACTTTCCTTTTATTCTCAATCTACAGATTCTCTCATTTATTGTTTCTATCTCCAATATTTTCTTGCTGGTTTCTTTCTGAATCATAAAACCAGTTCCAAATAATCCAGTTCTTTCTCTGGTTCCACTATATATCATGGTAAACTCTGGTTTTCTTATAATTCCACTTCCCTGCCACCTTATCTCCTGTAATGTCATTACATCTATCTTATATTTCATCATTTCTTGTGCCATTTCCATCATCTTTCCTGCTTGTAGCATAGTTTGAGTATTCCATGTTCCAATCCTTATCTCGTAGTCCTTTAAAAGTTTGCCAGGTTCATTTCCTTTATATCTTCCTTTCCGAGGCATAGTGTTTGGTTTCTGAACCATTTTTTGTTTTATGGGGCCGGGTTGTTAGCCCTGCGCCCAACCCCCAACCTGGAGGACCAGGTAATTTTCTGTTGGGGTGTTCTTCCCCTAGCCTTTGCCAGTCCCCTGGCTACTGCAAGGCAGCAGTGCTGATTTTGGTCCGCCCTGGCTATGCCAGTACTATATATATCTATATAGCATCCCCCTATCCGCCACCTGGGGAGGCGCCCGGTTGGAGATCAGCAACTCCTAGCCGGGTTAGTGCAAAGACACACATGCAAAAAATAAGAAAATAGAAGTTACTTCCTTGACGAAAAAAAGAGACTTATATGGGTGAAGTTACCCCTAACAGCTACAGAAACGATGTCGCATGCTTTTTACAAAGTGGTTCAGGAGTTCTACAGGCAGCTGGTTCCGTTTCCCATGAAGACTGCGGAGCTAATGTCTTTGGTGGAGGATCGCGAGTTAACTCGTCTCCTTAAGACACTACAGGATTTATGTCTGGGGACCTTGGTGACCAGTCCATGCGTTGGATTTATTCACCTTCAAGAAAGTCATCCACCAATTTGATTCGATGCGCACATGCGCACATCATCCTTGAAGTTGAAGACTGAGCCGACTACGCCTCTGAAAAGTCGGACATGTTGTTGGAGTACCTGGTTTCTGTGCCTCTGGGCAGTAAGAGTACCTCCAGCAGAGACGTGCAGCTCCGTACGTCCATTGAGCATGATGTCTTCCCATACCAGTATTCCATCTCGACCAAACTGAACCCTTTCCACGATATTCCTTGGATTAAATCGTGATCGAGGTTCTCTCCAGATGAATGTGCGACGGGAATCATTTTGCAAACTGAATCTGAACTGATCTGTGAAAGAGCACCTTTCTCCGTTCGTTCAGGGTCCAATTTCGATGATGCGGACTCCACTGTAAGCGGGCCCTTCTGTGCACTGGATCAAGCAGGACACATATTACTGGACATCTGGCATAGAGACCAGCTGTCCTGAGTGTGGCGAGAGACCAACCCCCTGAGGTGTGTGCAAGCTTTGAGGACAGTTGTCTTGCAGGCATCGTCCGGCTTCGTCTTGCAGTTAAAGCCAGACATCGGCCCTGTTGCGGCTTTGCTACTCGTTGACAACCTTGTTCTGACCTACCATGAACATCTACTGTGTCTTGGAACCGTCGCCAAAGCCTGGAAATAAATGACTGTGGCACAGTCAACGCTGCCGTGACTTCAGACTGTGTTTGTCCTGCTTCCAGACATTCGATGATTCTTCAACGACGTCTTTGTGCCATGTTCATACTGTACATTGAACACTTTAGCAAGAGATTGTCCTCCGATCACAATGAGCGTTCGATACAGAATGAGACACTCTTGCTCTGATATGTTGTGTTTTGTTTACCTTTCAATCACGGGCCTATTTGACATAGTAGCAGTGCTATTGCCTATGCGCGTAAGGTGAGTTACACTCCTTGATGATTATTTATGGTGATCGTGCAGATCTCCCCCTTCCAATTTTCTAGTTTTTGGACACTACCGTATTATGGTAAAGGAGTAATAACGTCGTCTGTGACTTCCTCATTCAATATTCTCTGGAGATCTAGGTAGATTGAATATGACAGGAATCATCTTCTTGTCATCCTCATTTTCAATTCTCCCATGCTTGGATTATCCTTTTCTGATTTTATTTGACTCCTATACTTGGAAATAACTCCTTGTGAAAAATAGTGTGAGGGGAACTTTGGTTGGAGCCTTGAACATCCCTTTTCGCGAACACATACCAATTCATGAACGTCCGCAGGATTTTTTTCAGGGAGGGGCAAGCTAGGTTTTTTTTTCCCAGGGGGACAAAGGACGCATATTTTCCTCCAAAATAGTGATCCCCTCTCAAAAAACACTATTTCAGTCTGAAATTATCATGTTTCTTTAACGAATTTATAACAATTACATAAATTATTGTTACTGAAATGAAATTATGTGTGAAATATATAATTTTTAGGTACACATTCATTTTCCAGAGGGGGCGTGCCCCCCCCCCTCCGGACGTCCATAGCATACCATCGTAATTTGCCGAAATATTTGATTTTGGTGTCAGGCAAAATCCTGTCATCATATTCGGGGTGTACGAGACACCCAAATATCAACCTCACGTCCACTAAGTACACCCTGGACTGCATTTTGCAGACTAACATTGCTCTGACGTCTAGGGCCTCCCCGATGGCACAGTGGTATCGTCGTCGCCTTGTAATCAAGGGGTTCCGAGTTTGTTACCCGGTGGAGGCACATATAGCGGTTCAGATCCCACTTTCAACTGTGCATAAAGTGGACTTCAATAAAACACGAACTCAATCAATCAATCAATACTCTGGCGTCTGGACCCATGGGACTTGAGTTGTGTGCTGCCCATATGTGTTTGTGATTGTCCTTTTATCTATTTCATCTTATAATTCATTTTTATATTTGAAATTATCCAAAAGTAGCAGAAACGAGAAGTAAAATAAATCAATTCATTCTTTCATTCTTTCATCTTGTTCATCGAAGTCAGGAGAACCAAGATTTGCAAGAGATTCAAGCACATCATCTTCTGCGCCATCAAATGCGTTCATCAACCACTATTTTCCCTTCTTTGCAAGTACAAACATAAACTGGGATACCATTAATAGATAGTGTAAACGCTGCCGCCAAAGTGCCCCTAACACCTTTCACCAGGAGGAGTTACTTCCAAGTATTGGAGTGAAATAAAAGCAGAAAAGAAACATAGAAATCTACCCAGCCTAATAGGCTGTTGAATGGAGAAAGAAGAAAATGAGGATGACAAAAAGATCATTCTTGTCATATTCACACTACCTAGAACTTCAGAGAAGGTTACAGTTGACATGTGGTTGCGGAAAGAGGAAATGTTCATGCATATGCCGGGATCAGTCCCTGCGATGTACTGAACTGTGTCTTTGTAGTGCAGATGAAGAAAAGTGTGAAAACAATGAATTACACGACAGAGACTCAGATCAGAGTGACGAGGAATTTGAATAAAGTGGCTGTATTGATGACATGATATTTCCCCAATAATTGCAACCACTCTCAATCTTGATAACAAGTGAATTGCTTAAATTTCAAAAGACTGCGAAATTTACAGGCGATGTTATTAATCCTTTTCTGTAATATTTATAATACAAAAGGTAAAGTGCTCCCCTGTGCTTAGCACCACGCCATGAAGGCGTATAAGGAGTGCAGTGGTAACGCCCCACACTTTCTTGATCCGGTCGTGAGTGGGGTGATGTGATCAGCATCACGCCCCTGACCGCCTACTTCCATGATAACCTTCCTGTTGGTTACTTGAAACAAGTATTACCTCCAGAAGAATGAATCTATCCGAAGACTCCAAGACATAGCTGAGATTCCAAGTATCCCTATGATTCACCAGGAGAGTTGAACACAACTTTTAACTGCACCGCCTTCGTGCAATGAAAAATCCAAATAAACCCGGCACATCTGCATACATATTGCATATTGCTGATGCGGTGCAACGCACATTGTTCACCGCTATTTTCACTACTTTTCTATTCTACGTCCTGTGTTGTTTTAAGGAATGAAACTAAGTTGGTTCGAAACAGACATAGTACTCTGCTTATTGACGTCTTTATTTCAATTCATTGTCATCACATTGTGTAATTCAGACCAAATGAAAATGGTGGTGTACAATTCGCCTACTGTTTCTTTCGCCGTTGGGGTACAGGATCGCGACATTTAGGCATACATCTTTAAATGTCCCCCTCGCAATACAAACCCACAGAATCTAAATTCACTTCTTTGAACTGACGCCTTTGCCCTATAAAACTACTTTTCTGTTAAGTCTCCACAATGACGGCTTTTCTTTTTCATGTTCCAAAAATAACACAATCGTAGGAACTCATTGTTGAAAGGCTACTAAATACTTGATACAACGCCGATATTGTTTGAATGTAACAATGTCTACCTAGCGCTCCAAGGTGAAAGATTAAAAGAAATAACGGTGATATATTTTCGGAACATATGGTCGCCGTAAAGGCACATGCACTTAAACTTTCATTGTGTTCTACATCAGAACAATTTGAAATTCTTTCCTTATCTGTGACTGGCACATCACAAGAGTAACACATCAAAGTTTATCTTTCCTTAATTATTTTATGCATATATCACATGCGTTTTGAATGGGTTAATTGCTGGTTTGGGGGGGATTATGTTATGCATATATCACATGCATTTATGTGGGGGGCTAATGGCTGGTTCTGGGGCTTAGCCCCCCAACCTCCTACCTAACTACGCGCGACTACTTTTTTTTTTTTAGATATATACGTATTTTTTTTACATGGTATATTTTTCGGGCAGTGAACAACTCCATTAGCTTTGCCCTGACCAGCCAGCCACATTTCAGACCTTTTCAAGTTTTATAATAACATTGTTCAAAGCCTTTGTTGAACAACTGATTTTGTTGAATGTTGAACGCCAATGTTCGAAGCGCATTGAATACTTACATTCTGTGCCTTCGGGGACAGCACGAAGTCATCCTACACGAGTATTTCTCTGTCTTTTGTGAGGGAATCGATAAACGTGGGATCGTTTTGCGGCAAAAGGTTTTCTGTGACATTTTAAATATACAAACGACAAATAATAGGTATTGATAATGCCGTACCAAACACGACCAAGGCAAGGTAAGTCGAGGTGTACATCCATTACTTTTCGACATAATAATTTCTTGTTCTATGGCTAATATCACGAAGAGCTTTTTTTATTTTTTGTACCAATTGTCAGTGCCCGATGCAACCGTAATGCATGCAACTTTGCGCAATGATAAATATAATTTAACTGCAAATATTTACGTAACTCGGGTAGATTGTTTAATAGAAAAAGTCAAAGGGTAGTTCAATTATTTATATAAATTTTCCGATGTCCTACTAGAATGCCGGGTCCACCCACTCGGTGCCGCAATCCAACATGGTGGGTTTTTATATTTTCATACCTAATTTTTTTGTTCTAGAATTCATTGGGGAATAGGAATAGGAAAGCGTAGGACAAATTCCATCGATATATATCTACATGAATTGAATTTATACTTTTTCTTGGTTAAATGTGGGTACCCTTGACCCTCTGTACCCCTTGAAATGTTTGCATGGTTTATGAAGATTTTATTGTTTATGAACGGTTTCAGTTATTTTTAGCTCGCGGAAGTGTGTTATTGTGAAGTAAAGTATGTTGTGTTACCTTAGCGTGTTACTTTACCGTGAAGCAGAACAGCCTGTAAGCTTCAAGCTTCACACAAGTGAATATAACACCCAAAACGATATTCCACATCGGCAGCTGTAATTTTACGTGGTTATGTTAGGACAGCTAGGTTTGAAACTGATAGTTATTTTCGACGTGGGTAACAGTAGTATAAGCCGGAGACACATTAAACTCGTTTGTTTTCAAATAAAAATCATTGCTACTTACCTCATATGCATAGCGGAAGATTTTTCAAGCTGGAAATCACTTTTTTTTTCATGAAAAAAGCGTTATTTTTAACATTAGAATCATTTATTGGTCGTTGCTAATTCGGCAGTCAAATTTTGACTCTCGTTGTCTATCATCAGCTGATATGCAGTATCGTCAGCTGATGTGCAGTGATTCAAAACTTATGAACCGATAAATGCCGCACAAACTATTCACAAAAGGTTTTTAAGCGAAAATTGAGGCTGGACTCTACTTTACGTCCTTATCTGCATGGTGATTGCTTCTTTGCGTTCGCGATCGTGGTGCGGCACCCGGCATCTCTTCGGGTAAGTACCTTTTTATTTTTACACTTTCTGTTCACGATAGCCCCACTATCCATTCACGGGGTCGAGGTATACCTACGAGGTTAGGTTAGGCCTGTTAGGTTAGGTTCCATTAGCACTCATTTCACCCCTAAATATGTGCTTCATCATCTAAAAAATTCCTCAGTGCGTTCAATTGCGCATATCCGGACAACATCGGTTTTTCTCGATTTACTCCTTCAGGAAATTTTTGCTCGCTTTGAGATTTACGTTGTTGAATTCCTTATAAAATAAGCTTTCCAACGATATATGACACGTATTCCTTACGAAAAGGACGTAAACTAGAGTCTAAGCTTACATTGGGGGAAAAAAAAACGCTCACACGTCATCTTGTCAAACTTCCGCGTGGTTGCTACACTGTGAGGGGGTTACATAACCGAACGCATGGAACATTTGAATCACGTAGCCGATGGTAATGGCGGCACGAACTATCGTACAACGGAGATGCATGATTGACGAAAAATACCTTATTTACAGGCAAAATACGTTGCACGATTCTAAAAAAACAATTTCACCGGCTTCAGAAAGTCCTCAAGAACGCAATTCCGTAAGTACCTTCTCGTCTTTTCTCCTGTAAATTTTAAGAAATCCGTCTCCGGCTTATACTACTGTTACCTCGACGTGTTCTCTTCGCTAATTTTGTGTACATACAAACAATTTTTACTAACATAAGCATGTTTTTTACTTACGTGGGCCTCCCGTTATTTGTGCTTTCCTAACGTGGGAAACTGCTTTGGGGTAACGTTCATTCTTGCTTGAGTTAATATTGATAAGATGTTTTGTCTTCTAGTATATTTTTGGATGATGGATCAGTTAAATAAAGTTATATATAGAGAAATTTGTTAGTAGAGAAATTTTGGAGAACTAATTTTCCAGCGCAGGGCAAAGGTCAAACAAGGGCCGTTTAAACACTTTACCGGTACTTAAGCATAAAATCAAAATTGTTATTTACTTACGTACAGTGAGTATATACTAGTCAAAGACAACGTTCGGTGCAACTGTCCCCTTCTTCAGGTCAAGAAGTCTGCTTTATGGAAATCTACAAAGCTTCGTCATTTCGAAAGGATATAGGTTTTTACGTGGACAGGTTGAATGCTAGGACAACAAATGATAAAAACTGTTGAAACCCGTGTTACTATCCAACCCCAATTCACATGTTCACTGGAACGGTTCATTTGTTTCATATTTTATGACAACCTTTAACTCCTTTTGATGTAAAAAGGCACAAACATGTGGAATTTAGTTCGGTACTAGTTTACTATCCTTCGGACACATTTATTTATTTTTACAGAAGAAACTACTTACCGTAATAAGTTCCTGTAGCATTGTCGAACATCGGGAAGGTGTTTTGTGTGATGTGGGAATGTTTCATAGCTGATATTCATGTTGTTTGTTGAAAATTAATTCTCCGACGGAGAATAGCGTTTGGCGTATACACCTTCGTACACCATCACGCGTCGTGACTGTATCATGACGTGTCGTGATTGTGTTTTGTTCATGTTCATTGGGTATCCAGTGTTTCAAACTGTCTGTGTTTGCAACGAGAGTTAGAAGGATGGGGTGTTGCTAGCCCCACGAACTATTGGCACATGGTTAGGTTAGGCAAACATAGTTAAAATTTGGTGTCGTGTTAGTATCAGGGTCTAGAAATTGGAAATAATTGCGAACCATTGGGGCTAGCCCCACGAACCATTGGTGCGTGGTTAGGTTAGGCAAACATAGTTAAAATTTGGTGTCGTGGTAGTATCAGGAATATATATATTTGGTTGTGAAACAAAAAAATTCGTGAAAATCGACAGTTTCCATTCCGAAAACTAACGCCTTATTTTTGCTTATTTTGCAATTTCTAGATGTTTCCCACTTATTCCAGGAAGGATAACGCCACGAAAGATTACAATTTTCTTCATAAAACAACGCAAGAAGAAAAAAATGAAAAAGAAATTGATCTGATGAACTTTGTTCACAGGCATTTGAAAATTGAGAAAAGACAAGCCCAACGCTTCATTATGTAGGAAGGTGTACGCGCCATATTATGTGTGAGGCAAGCGGAAAGTCTAGGAGAAAGAAGTACTGGTAATGTGAAAAATTGCTCTTACTTTCATCAGAACAACGTCAATACACCTTCTGGAATGTTCCGCGAAGCAGATAAGTAAGCACGAATGTCAAAAATTGACGAAACGAAAAAATTAGAGGTGTCCGAAGGATAGTAAATTTTTACCGAACCAAACAAATATTGCCAGAATGCCTAGCACATCCCATTTCAGCATCATTATCCGTAAAATGAATGGATTGAAAATATATTTGTAGTGGAAATATCTATTTTAAAATGGGTGAAAATCTATATCTAGATATCTTTGAATTTTTTTATCTGACATTTGGATTTTCCATATGGACTATTGGAACTGGATTTCAGAATTATTCAGACACTAATGAAGTAAATTATGTGGCTATCTATTATCTGGGATATCAGAATATCTACCACCTAGAGTCGTTTTCACATTCAGAAGAGACAACGGCGCTTATGGAGAAACCGCACAGTGTTGCCAATACAGCGCTAGCTCATGTCGCAGGGAAATGATGACCTTCCTTCACAATGAAGGTGTTACATATTTTGTATATATAATGATAATTATATGTAATTATTAACATTAATATTATATGGTGAACGTTACAGTTACCCTTTTTACTTTGATCCATTGGTGTCACTACACATGCGAGTGTAATGCACGAATATGACACTTCAGAAATCACTTTAAAAAGTAAAAATCACTGAGAGCTCACACAACTGAAAACACTTTTTCGGGAGAGGGGAAAAGTCTAAACAGACCAAAGCAGATCTCTCACTCAAGTAAGGGGACCCTGGCACATGGGTTAGATTCAAGTTGCAACCCAAACAAACAAATGAGTTATGGCCCACGTGAACTGATAAGACGTGAATGACTCAAGCAAGGCATGTCATATTTCTATCTTGAAGCCCCATATTTTGTCACGTGTTGGAAAGCCTTTCAAAGGTTAATATGGTGTCTATGAATTTATGTGTACTTGGAAACTGAAAGGTGATCTTCATTTCAGCATTAATGTCGACAGTAATGTAAACGAAAACAACGTGTATTTGCTACATAATGTTGCTCACAACAGCAGCATTGGAAATAATTGTCAATTATTAAATTTAAGTAATTTCAATTCTATTATAACAAACTGCATGAAGTTCATATTTTTACTGAATGGAAATAAAATAACTAGAAAACTTGGTGGTGATTAGCCGGAATGCTGCGGTGAGTCAGCTCAAGATGGCCAGACAACGTCTCCTTACTTCGCGCGCGGTTCGGGTTAAAAAGAAACTCCAAATGCATGGAAGTAATATTTCTGGGAACCTTTGAGTGGTTATAAAAAATAATTTCATTATTTTCCCCACAACTTTGTCGCTGGAAGTTTTTACTTGGAATTACAGAAAAAAAAATGGCCAGCGACGACATTTTCTACTGCCCGAATATAAAAAATCTCCACATACTTTATTTGAATATTTTTTAATGCAAATATGCTTTAAAGTATTGATAAATTCTGAGTACCACCGTCACCTATAACAATTAAATAACAGTGTAAATTTTTTTAATAATGAATGCTTCAATTTTACGGCATGTTTCAACGTTAGGAATGAAAACAATGTAAAAATTGTGTTTTCACAGAAAATTTGAGTTTTTAATTTATCTAAAATTATGTAAGCAAGTTACCAGTTTTTTGTGTTCACCATCGTATTCTCTACAAAATTTCCTGCAAAACTGCAGGTACCGATTTGACTTAAGCTAAATTTGTAAATCCAGAAATTTGACAACAGCGTGCTCGTATTTCCCATAAGAAAAGCATTGCCCATAAGAGCCCATTGTGTCTTCTGAACGTGAAAACGACTCTAGATTATCTGGGTTGTCGTTATTTTATAATAGCCTTGCTCATTATCAATATCCAGCATAATTAACCATTATTGTTGACAATTTTTTAACACTGTTGTCACACAAAAGTTGCCTCAAAATACCAAGAAGAAATGTAGCTGTAGCGAAATTTTCACTATAAGCTACAGGAATATTGTAGCTTCACTACAGCTACAATTTTAAAAACTTAGCGTGGTTACACCTACAAATTTTGTAGCTAGCTACAGTAGCAATGCTACAATAAGCATTCTACTTTGAACCACTGGTAACTTGCACTTTTACATAGCTTTCACAGGCAAAGTTTATTGCATTTGTAGCTTATCATTCATGTCATCATGCAAATCACACCCAAGCAAGTCATTTTTTTTCATTCATGAGCACATTGAGGAATATCATATTGGGGCGTCTGGTACTCGTATATGTGCATGATGGTAAAATGCACGCTTATAATTCTTTATTTTCCATCAGAAAATAAAACATCCATTCATAAAGAGCTGTCTATTTTTGCAGCTCTACCGATTAAACCTGTAATCATCTTGTGAATCAGTTTCCTACTAATTTGGCATTTTCCTCTCTAATTTCCATTTCTTGCTTAGTGCAGTTGAGATCAGGAGACAGGAGTGTCGCTTGCAGAACCATAGTGGTAATTAAGGGTTCCCAGGGAGACTCATAGTGGTTTGGATCCCATTTTAAACTGTAGGTCCAGTTCCCAATTAACCTATCTGTGCATAAAGTGGATTTAAGAACTCTACAATTCTAGAACCGTAGAATTGTTATAGAGCATCTGCTCCCTCTTTAAATAGTTATGCAAGTGGCACATGCCTCACCTCTCCTTAGCATGTTTTACTTTTTGTTTGTAGTCAGCATCCTTCAAGTGCTGTCTTCTTCGACATCCTAAGATATTCAGTACAAATCAATTAGTATGGGATTTCAACACTAAATAATGAATGCAACTTTAATAGATAGGTACAAATATTCCACCCCTCTTTACATTTATGTACATGTTGTTAATTTTGAAATATGAAGAGATGCTGAACATGTGCTGTGTCCAAATATGAATGCGAATCACTTTACACTTAAGATCTTCGGAAGTAACACATGTTGATAAACGTGTACATTTTGAATAGGAAGCACACAGTAAGTAGGTGTACTTGCATGCTTTTCTTTGTTAGAGAGAATCATTTTCATACAGGAAATAATAGTAATTAAGCTGCTAATGATTCAAATACTTCATTGTGTCTTTAAATGTAGGTACCAGTTTAAATATACCACATCTAGTGTTCATATTGTGCATGATTCTGACCTAAGATACATATAAGCTAGTTGTTGGTAATAGTTATAGATTGCTACATGGTTCAAAGTATAATAAGGTTTTTATTTAAAAAAAAAAAGTTTTGCAGTACTTCTTTGGAAACTAATAATTTTCAAGTGTTTAGTGTATCATATTTTTTATAATAAAGTGAAATGATAACTGTATGCATGATGCAGTAGTAGGATTTAAGGTTTAAATACTACTATGAATAAAACATTACTCCAGGGATCATAAATCTGAGTGTGTAATGGGTCCATAATCTGAGTGTGTAATTCCAGTTTGAGGCCAGCCTCCGTGGCATGTCAGGCTACAATGCCAGGGGTTCAAATCCCGTTCTGGGCATGGATGTTTGCGAGTGTCCATTCCTCAATTTCATCATACTATCCATCATTCTCATCTTCGCAAATTAGCCAAAAGTGGCACAAAAAGCAAAGTAAAATAAAGCAAATCAATCAATCAATCAATTCCAGTTTTGCCATGATTGAGGTATTTTTTCTACAATAAACAAATTCTGTGCATGTCCATAAGTACATCTTGAGCAAACGTTTTGATTACTCGTTGCATTTTCTGTGCAGAATGATTTTTTCTCTGTTGCTTCTGTATGCTTATGAGTAGTTTGGCAGGTAATGCTCTGTCTGTCGGGTGTGAGCTGTCCTGAGTTTGATTCCTGGTGGATGTCCACAAAATTCTGCTACTGACCCAGCATCATGAGGACAATAAATTGAGTTTTTTTTTTAAAAAAAAAAGTAGCAGGCTCTCTGGCCTATAAAATCAGAAAACAGTGGGACTGGATGCACTGGCCAAGTCTTAACCAGTGAAAAAAGCTGCTTTATAAGGGGAGACCCTGAGAGGGCAGTAGTGGCATGGAGTTTAGTTTATAGCTTATGTTTTGTCAGGTTTGGTGCCCTTAGCAGTATTTAGGATTCAACATGCTTACTCTGTTACTATTGATATATTTTAAGTAGGCTAATTTTTGTTTGACTCATTATGTTCATACTTCCCTTCCTAAGTGTATGCAACGGTTTCCCCATGAAAAAAGAAACCTGAACGTAGTGGCTTGCAACAACCTTTTTTTCGTGTCACTATCCTCACAAAATAATACTTTCTCCATCTCTAAAACACGTTACTTTCTCTGAACTCCAAACTTGCTTCCACAGTCATTTCCAGTGTTAAAATGCATTTTTCACCCATGTGCACAACTTCTAAAAATCATTGCACAATTGGAACTGTGACTGTGTAATGATTTTTTTACATGATGGGGAATGTGTTTAGTGAAACTGATTGTGGAAATAAAAGAAGCATTCTTTTTCACATGGAGGAGTTGGAAGGAGAGTGCTGAAACAGTAAGCCAATCAATTCTAATGCATTAAAAGGTATGAATAGTTACACAGACCAGTGACAACGAAGGTGGTAGAGTCTTTTGCCATGCAATTGGAAGACAAACTGACTATCGCCAGAATGAACTTTATGGGAAGCACCAAATTATCTCACCTGCTCTCTTGTGTATTTCGAAGGCCATGTTGAAATCTCCTCTCCCCCACTCTCCCTTGCAACAAGCAAATTGGGAGAGTTGACAACAGGATTTTCATGCCCATCTTCCTAGTTACTGGTACCTCTAATGATGTAAGAACAATGGAAATTGAATTTTTATTCAAACAGCACCAAATCTGACCTGCTCTACCTAACCTACACGTAAGCATGTAGAAACACTATGAAAAAATCATTCACAGTAAAATACGTTGAGTACTCAACCTTGTACTCCTTGATTACAAGGCAACGACGTTACTACTGCATCATCGAGGAGCCTAAATATTTATTTAGAGCAATCTCAAATTGCATGCCAAAAATGACTCCAGCATTGAGGACGAACACTGAAAAACCTCAGTGTCTTGAGGGGAAATCCTTGAATATGGAATGAATATGGACCTTACACACATTTATACACCCTAATTTGATACAACAAGTGTTCATAGTCAAAAGTAATACCTAAAATGCAGTGTTTGTGTAACTGGAGCCTTTGCTTTCATATTTTCCTCTAAAATATCCTGAAAAACAAGTTGAAGTAAGTTAGAACATTACACAATGATCTGGAAATTTGTTTGAAATCACCTGGAAAAGACAAGGAATTTGTTTTGGCTAAATGAGTGAGAAACTTGCAAGTAACGTTATAAGCAACAGACAATGGGCAAACTGCTCAAATGCCACAGTTTGTATTGTGAACCATGTAGCCAATCGTAACTATTGTCCCTAGATATTGCTCCAAGAAGCTCCTACAGAGGTGGACCAATGTTTCTTCCTCCAGGGACGGGGATCGGTCGAGGCCAGCCACAGACGCAAATCCTCTATCATCAGCAGGGTGGTCGGCAGCAGCAGGGGCCACAGCTAAGGCAACAGAATCAGGCTCCTATGCCTGGCTACTCAACGCAGCAGGTAACAGGATGGAGCATATCTTGTAGGGGTTTTCTGGGAATGAATGCTGAGGTTTGATGTTGTATGCTCAGGTTGTATTATTACATGCATGACTAACACTAGATGCATTTGTGCATATTTTATGTCAAAATTGATGGAACTTTTGATGGCTGATTACATGGAATAAAAAAAAATATGTATACTTTAATGTGGAGGATAAACTCTTTATCATCTATCCTTGTCATCATGCGACAAGAGACTTAAAATAACTAAAGTACAACAATAATGCAAAATGTGTTCTGATTCTCAAGGAACCATATTGACTCCCAGAAACTAAACTTTGAAAATCAAGCAACTCCTATATTTATACTATTTTTGCGAGAACCGCAACATGCAGAGGTAGGAGATAGGAGTTAGTCAGTAATAGTCTGTTTTTAAAGTCTTGATCAGTAATTTGCCATATATATTTGAGAAATGTTAGTGGTAAAGTCTGTATTTTGCTGCTTTTGTAACTGCAATTTGTTTTCTTTATTGCATTATAGGGATTCCCATTGTTTTTTTCAGTTCGGTTAAGGATAAGGCATTCTCTTATCAATTTTACTAATCTAGTCACAATCAGACAAACCATTTTTGGGGCATTATTTCCACAATAAAAAAGAAGTTATTACAATTTGGAGACCAGGTGCTTGTTTTTTAGGTATTCACATGTTACGTTAGCAGCATATCACCTTTGTGCATTAATCTTGACTTCTGTACAAAATTAATATACAGTGCAATAATGAAAACCATGCCTGATCATAAAAATATTAGCCTTGTGTTCAATAAAAATGCGTGTGTTGATTGCCCATGGGGTTGTTGGATGTCATGCATAAATAAGTAAATATATGTATGTGTTTTAATGAAATCCCATTTTTTACTTTTACAATGCAAATTTATTGATAGACTAAATTGGCCTGTTAAACCAGTTGTTTTGAGGTGAGGGAGGTTCGTAAGTAATTGAACCTGTACTTGGCAATAACATTTTTTTGAAACTTACCAGTAAACTTTGAAGTGAAAAAGTAAAAAAGGACAATTTGTCTCTCGGCACTCGGTACAACATACAATGGCAGAGGTGAAAATGGACAGTAAAGTCAATATGTATGGTCTTCATGACTGTGATTTAGGATTTTTTCTTTTGTTACTACATTTTCAGATGCAGAATGGCTCCTCAGTGAAAACAAAACATGACAGAGGCTGCTGAGGAAAATAACACTTACTTTGTTCAAAAACAATACGCAACACACACACACAATATATGTATATATTTTTGGGAACCTCACTGGTCTAGTCTGTCGGGTGTCGGACTCCCCCATGGGAGACCCAGATTCGATTTCAGGGTTGGGTGTTTGAATTTTTCCGGCGTTGTCCCTGAATAAAGTGGCTCAGGGTCTCACCCAGCCTCAGCTAAATGGAAATGGGCAATGAAGAGATGGAGTGTGCTGCTGGCACATCCAAACATGGCCAAGATTGAAAATGTAAGGGGCCCTACCTACCTACACCCCTCCCCATATGTACCTTCATTGCATGGGGAACTTTATTTTCTTGTATTTTTGTGTTAGTCAAGTGGGCAATTTTTTTACCCTGTGACTTGTTTCCACTCTTGCAATGTAGAGAATAAAATAAGAAAAATACATTAGACCATGTCTTGTAGGATTCTGCTAGAAAAGAAGCAAATCAAAAAATCAACTTCAGATTGTAGCATATGTAACGGATTTTACAATAATCATGCAAAACCTCACCATTAATTCTTAAAAACCTTTTGTTTTGTATATTTCGTATGGTTTAAATATTATTTTACAAATGTATGTCTTCTAAGGTTATGTGATGATGTGTTAGGTTAAATGTTGGGATTGTTTTTACATGTACAGCATAGCATGCACCAAATGTGAGATAGCATACAATGGTAAGTGTGGAAAAAGTACAAGTACTAATGCAGCATTCTACACAATGCAGCGACAGAGGTGTTGAGAACAAATAATAAACAGATTATCTTTACAAATTATTGGTATAATCACCTATTTTATAAGAAACACGTAAAATTTACTTTTTTATTTATTTGCTCCATGTTTTAACACAGCTACACATATTTTTGATAAGAGCAAAGAATGAATGATTCAGAAATGTAACAATGTTTAAGAAATCGTAAGTGTCTATATTATTTCGTATTGAAATAAATTAGAAAGGCCTTCACATTTTATGTAAAACTACAAATATTGGAAGGGCTTTGGTGTGTAGTAAAATGCTTATTTTAGAATAACTATTCCAACTGTACCGCTACACCAAATTAGGAGAAAACGATTATTATATATTGTAGGGCTAATTATGCTAAACCTGTTACTAAATCTCAAGTGAAGTCTTATCTGCTCGACATACTTATGGATGCATTATTTCTAATTGTAATTAATGACTATTAGGGAATAGAATGTTAATGTGAATACATATAAAACCATAGTTTTACACAGGTTTTGAAGGATAACTAGTGCAATGTAGTAATGTTTATTACATGAAATTGTATTGCTGATGTTTTAGGGCATATGTTAGTAGTCTTGAGATTATTGCAAGAAGTTTAAAGGGCTGTTTCAAGAGCCCTATTACGAGTTTATACCCAACTTTTAGGAGGAAAAGCACATTTTCGGTACCTAAATCTGATTTTAGGTGCCCAAAAATCTGAAGTCTGCTAATAGCATACAAGAAGCTTGCATCTTTCTCAGGCGAAGAGTTAAGTGTTCTTGTAGCATGGCGACTAAAGAGAGAATGATTTTTTTCATCCCCCAGGATGGAGATAGCATGCATGGTGCTTAGGAGTTGCGCTCCGGCAACCGTCTGGTGCTGTACGAGTTCTCGTCCACAGCGAGAGTGTGTGAGGAGTTTTCTTCACGGTTGTTAAGAGTGCTCGGGGAGGGCGGCGGCTGTAGAACAAACAGGGCTGATCAATTGGGGGGTTGTCTCCAAGTTACTCACATGCATAATAATAAGTGTTTGAATTGCAGGTTGGAAGTTGTGTTATGTTTTGTGTTGCTTGACGTACAGTGGATCCTTGATATGTAGTTTTCGTATGTGTTTCGCATTTACATTGTTCATTATTTAGGTACTGCAGATTACAATACCTTGTTTGAACATGAATGACATATATATTCTGCAATCGCCATATTTAAATCCTTATCTGCACAAAAATATTAATGATTTGATGCATCAAATAAATTCTACATGTGAGTAGAATCCTGCAAGATTTCTAGCACGAATCATATGAAGTTAGTAATTCTTGAAGCAATATAAAAAGTAAAATAAAAAAATCACTTTTTTTATGTCAAGATTGCCACATTATGAACTTGCACTACTAAAAAATGAACTTTTCCAAGATATATTTTATTCACAACTAAATATCATAAATTCATTCCACACATTATGTAATTAATTTAACTTATTTCTTCCTTCAGCAACATACAATGTTATGAAATATGAGCCATTTCTTATTGTTCCAAATATTTGTACAGGTGGGAAGGAGCAGAAAGTGCCAATGAACAAGCTATTTTGTAGCCATGTACTTGCTAAATTTGGATTCTTTAAATATATTTCACCCCTTCCCACCCCCACCCCTGGAGCATAGACTATTTAATGTATGAGGAGCGTCCAGAAAGTAAGGGCTGGGTAGGTGTAGAAAAGTATACTTTGTAGTCCTTCGTGGAAGAAAACCATGAATAGAACCAACCTAAAAAGAACTAACCATTTTTAGAAACTGTTTGTGGAATTCATAAAATGTGAACTGCCCTTTTTGCAATTACATTTGCCTTCAAATAATCAATCCCTCACCAAAGAGGAGCAGAGCGACTCATTTAATCTATTGTAGACTTGTAGCCTGTGCGCATCTTCTCTCATAGACTTTGCAGCCTGTGGTTTTATTTCCTTAAGGATATAAGGACATTTTCAGACATTTTAAAGCCTGGCCTAGATTCTAGTTACAGGAATTTCTACCACATTCTTACTTTTTGCATCACATCACTGGCATTGGATTGCTGACATCAACGGCAGAGCTGTCAGTGTAATTCATTACGAAGCAAGAGGTCACAGGATCAAACCATGAGTAAGGTATTGAGGGTATCATCCTTATCACCACGATGTAAAATAATTGAAATTGAAAGAAACATACCACAGATTGTATATTTTCATGTGCAGTGTAAATAAACTTAGCAAAACTACAGATTTTTTTGGAACTGCACCACACATTTGTGTTCCACATGACTGACAAGCAGCAGCTGCCCTTGCAGTTTGTTCTTACTTTCTGGACATGGCTCCTATCTTGCATAGTAGTTCTGTTAGAGAAATGCCAAACAGAAGATGAACGTATGTCAAGGATCTGTTGTATTGATGCTACTTTTATTGTTTTTCCAGTTGCAAGACACTATTCACCAGGGAAGTTTTGTAGTTTTCCGTAGGTTAAGTGATCTTTTATTATTTGAATACACATGTTCAATTAGGGCTTTTGTATTGGGGGGAGGGTTGGAGGGGGGTCTTAAAGACCAATGACTTCAGCCCTGTTTTGTGCGAACATCCTCCTCGCATAACTAATTAACAACTTGGAGACAAATCTCTTGCACTCGGCTCAACGTGAGTTACGCAGATGCCTGCCTGAGTGCATTTCCAGTTAAGTGTTTGTGTGGGTATATCCCCTGGACTGTCGTTTCAGCCTCCGCCACCACAGCAGCAGGTGCCTCCACCGCAGCAACAGGCACCTCCACCCCAGCAGCAGGCACCACCCCCTCAGCAACCGCAGCCACAGTCACAGCCTAAGCTCGAGCCACCACCAACGCCTCCAATTCTGTCCATGGATGCAGAAGATAGCAAGGAAGAGGTCGGGGATGAGCTGAGGCCCAAGTGGGCAAAAAAGCGAGGAGGTGTCAGTAAGTATCGTTCTTTGGAGGTGTTAGTTTAATCCCAACTCTACTTCCTTGGTATAATGTTTTTCACACCATCCTTTGTTCTCTAAAATCAATTTCCAATTGCCATGAAAAACAGCATAATTTTCTTCCTGTTTGTGAAGAATTGTAATCTAGTAAGAAACTAGAACATATTGGGACACGAGAATAAATTTCTGCCTGATTGTGTACTAATAAGAAAGAATTTGGATATTTTCACTGATTGCGTGACTATGCTACCACCTAATGGTCTAGCACAAAAGTTTTAAAAGTAAAATAATGTACCTGGATTCAGTCGCACAAATAATATTAATAAACAAACTGTTTTGTATGGCTGAATTTCTATTTTTCTGTTGACTGTTCCACTTGTGAGCTCTGTAAAGGAGTCTGTTACATAAATAATGCTCTATGGTAACTTCTGTGAATTGGACTTACCGGTGGGTTCAGGCTAGAAACAGGAGTATCCCCCTTTAGCCTATCTACTGTGCCTTCAGGATATGTAGCTAGAAAGAAAACCAAGCTTCCTTCCTTACAAAATTATTGTCATAGGGTAACAGCTTTCAAGTTAGATATTATTAGAGGCACATATTTTTGGTAAATAAAAAAGCAAAATTTCGGTACATAAACAGTCTATTTCGGGTTCAAAAGTGGTAAATAAAATAAAATTTCGGTGTTATAACGGTGAATAATCACATCAAAAGTGTTAAATAAGATGACATTTTGGTTTTAAAATTGTGAATATAATCCTAAATTTGATTAAAAGACTGCACTTATTACACAAAATGAACGTATTCCTTCTAATAGCACATTTATGTCGTTACCAGAGTATTAAGTTTATGCCTGTGTAAAGCGGTCCATTTTTGCTTCTCAAATATTTACAGCAGAATTAATCAATTTTCCGTAAATTGCATAACTCCCAGGATACTTTAGACTTCAGAAAGTGTCGCGTCGGTATATAAACGGTGCATTTTGTAATGCAGAAATATGATACATCACTTGTACGAGTACCTTAGAGTTCTGGACCTTGTTATAGTCCTCATAGTTTATCAGGTTCCCAGGCAGAAGGCACATTTTCATCTATAATCTTCAAAATAACATATTCTTCCTTAATAACAACTGTAGCAAATAGGATACAGAGCAAGGAATACAATAATATTGACCACTTCCATTACGTGAAATAAATGGCATTGCTTTCCTTGTTAATCACAAGCACACGACGACTAACAACTAAATGATAAGATTATTGCAACGAATGAATGTGAAGCGTTGTCAGCTTGATCAGCACATCCAAGTCCCACTGGTGCATTGATGTGGCTTTCAAGACCAAAGTCTGCTACTTCTTTTCAAGTACATCCCCATTTGTCCTTGTAATGCTGTCCATCAGACGAAAATGCTACCCATTCAGCTTCATGGATACTCTCCATACACTGCATATGCATCTCTTAAGATCTAAAAATACAATGAAATGTGTAATACAGCTAAATCGAAGTACAACAATGCAACAGTTCTAAATATATATATATATATATATATATATATATATACACACACACACACACACACACACACACACACACTCTTCTGTACTTTAATCTGTAGTGGACAGTCTCTTTCTACTCTGTAAACCCTCTCCACACAGGAGATATTTCAGAGATGCCTTTTGAAATGTTCAGTGTTGTACCAAAAATGGAAACTACTTATTGTGGAGAGTTGAAGTTTTTGTTTTTTTGGGAAATGCCAGCTTTTTATGCCAAGTGAAATTCATGAAATATTTTCATCCTCCCTCTCAGCAATCATAGTTTAAAGAAGATTGACAATTTACTTGAACATATTAACTTGCAAGTCAGCATCATTGTAGTAAATCTAATTTGGCTTGTATGAAGGGGGTTGTGAAAATTTTACTTCCTGTGAAAGTCCTTTCCAAACTGTCCAGATTAAATGAAACATCAACCCTCTATGACAAAACAGTTCTCATTTGATGATATATTGAAGTTAAATTCAAACTAATTTCTTTAGAAAAAAGATCTTTCGACAAAGAATATTTGGGTAAATGAAAACATGAATGAAAGATGAAGACTTGTTCCAGAGAAATGATATAAAGGGTGTCTCAGAAATATCTTAGTTTTTAAAACTATTAAAATAAATACTTAAATTTTTTGTATAAAGTTAAATTTATTACCAAAAGAAAGCTTAAACATTAAATTTTTAATTGTGGAAAAGAGTATTGGACAAATGATGACCGTTCATGCTTTCACATTCAATTCTTCTTCTAAAGTTTTTGATCACTCGCCGAAGCATTGCACGAGGAAAAGCAGACTGGCGCACATGGTGAACGTTTTGGTTCAATCTTGATGACCTTGAACGTTCTGTCCCGGCAGTTTACTTGTCATAGTGCTTGCGTGTTTTCAAACTTTCTTACCCAATATTTAATTAAATTTGTGCTTGGGACGTCTCTCATTCCTGCCAGTACAAACTACGCACAACAACATAAGAATCATTAGTTTTATAAAACTCGCAAACACAAAAGGCACGTTGCTGCCCCGTACAGCGCTCCATGGCAACTAAATACTGACAATGTTGCCAAGCCTTTGCGATCAATCTCATTTCTCCGTAACGTGCGAATTGCCCCAGAGGGCGGATTCAAAAACGAAAATATTTCTAAGACACCCCTTACTTAGTCACATATGGGACTTAACAGGTACTCGTTCCAAATAGGACCAGCTAGTTTTTAAAGGTTAATTGTTAAAACATAAGTTTCCAATTAATGTTTTGTAACTTATATTGAAGCATGTAGCAGTTAAAACTACAAAACCAGTTATTAATTGTATGATGTTGGAATCTGATTCTAATGCCTATTTGATTTGGTTATTTCTGTATGTAGGTCTCTCTACTTTGGCTTTTATGCCAAAGCATAAAAGCTTTTGCAATTGATTATCCGCAGCTAGTGGTCTGTGGGGAGATGAGCCAAAGTCAGCCAGGATCTCTCTTCTGGCCAGTCACCTGGAATCAGTTGAAGCTAGCCGTCAATAAGTTTTGCAACCTGTCCTCGTAATATGCAAGCTAATTGGCAGGCAGCCTAGAATTGTCTCGTTGCAAAACCAGCCCTTTTCATACTGTTGTCTTATTTACACACCTCCATGATATGTACATGAGAATTAAAACAAGGCTTCATTAAAATTAATTTCTATAACAACAGATCTATAGTTGAGAAATTGTAATTGTTGAGGAACTCCACACACATTTCAGTTTGTTCACTAGAACTAGTGACTCCCAAGAAGAGACACATGGTTTTCAATTGTGCAGGAAAGAGGCAAAATGTGGCAACTCTGTTTTTATGAGCTGTACCTGACAATATGCATCATAATTACTAGACTGGATTTTAAAGGGAAAAATGTTCCTCTAAAAAGGACAAAAAACTGAAAATTATTGCCAAAAAAAGGGAAGAAAAGGGACTATAGTTTTCTTGCACTCCACTAAAAATACTATTTGAAATGAAAGTGCAATATTCCATTCATATATTAAGAGGGATACATTAAATTTCATATTAATGTATCCCTTTTTATATATGAATGGTATATATTGTGCTTTCATTTAAAATAGTATTTTTAGTGGAATGCAAAAATATAGCCCTTTTTCATTTCTGTTCTTGGTAAAATACAGCGAATAATCTTACCATCAATTTCGATGTAATCTTCCTTGCAACAGCTTACCGCATGCCACAGCTGCCACTTGTACCTGGCTTCGCCATTTCACGGACACTGAATACTGTCGTCACTGTCACACAGTTAAGTTATAACTACTCTAAAAAACTTCACAATATAAATCTAAGTCTAAATATAGCAGATAAATACACTTTCAACCCGACAGGAGTGTGCCGCTAACAATGCATTTCTTGCTGCGTAAGCTCAGATTGTATTATTTCAACAATCGCTGTAACATACTCCCAACAACACTCATTGGGGGGAAGGTAAGGTAGAAGGTGCTTGTTCTTTCTTTCCTGTAAGCTGCACCAAATAGACAATAATTGAATGTTTTGTTTAGGGAAAATACAGTCGTGCAAATATTTGATATCTTGTGAATAATGGGACAAGGAAGATGTTTTTTAAAAAAGCAGAAAAAGGGAATGTTGTCTGAAAAACTAGGCAGTAAAGAGACCAGAAAGGAAAATGTTTTAGAAAAGGGAATGTGGGCTGAATAAGGGAAAAAAGGGGAAGTCAAAACCATGTAATCTTGTTGGTGGAAGATAATTATCAACACTGTTGTTATTTATTCCGTGATCCGTGTTGAAAAATAGAAAAGGACTTCCCTTTAGAATATGGTGTCTATTGATTACATTCACAGCAATTAGGGGGGTAGGTGCCCCCACGCTATGGCCTTTTAATGCTAAGTCGTGTCTACCAACAAAGTAAACTGTCCTTCCCTGACCCTAGTTTCGGCACTCAATAGCCACTACTGCACTCACATTAGACACAGTGTTGAATGGGTGTTTTCTATCCCCAGCAAGAGCAGAAAATCCATGACATTGCTAAGAATACTGCTAAATGCTCATTCCAGCTTCAAGAACCACTGAAAACAAGAAAGCAGACAATAAATCATTTGACACCCACAAAAGCCTATAGACAAATTTTTGCCTGGACTCCCCATTCCTTCCTTCTTCCCAACACGTTTGCAGACAGCAGGCTGATTCAGCACCCAAATCATGGAAAACACAAGAAATTTATACATTATTGTAACATGATAGATTGATTCCCTGTGCTTAATGCATATTCATATTTTTCTCTTCCAGTCCCTAATTAAATTTTTCTCTTCCAATGTTGATCTTCCTTTCTGACAAAAGCAGTCTTACTTGTGGGTGGTAATCGTAAAAGTAAAAACCCACAAGGTGTCATACTGAACTCTTGGGATTACCTATACATCACAAAAATACCATCATGATGATGGATAAAGCAGGACACACATAAATTATATGTTTCTAAAAATAACAATGGCAAACTTGCACTAAATTGCAGGCTATTGATAGATAAATTGGATTGGTAATTTTATTACTAGACCTCTATTTCACTTGAATGCATTGCCATTTCCAAAATTACTGATGTGTGTAGTAACTGAGAACTTGTTTTTGCAGCCAAAGTTAGTAAAAAGATCAAGAAGAGGAGGCAGAATGCTCGTCTGCGGAAGATCCTACAGCCAAAGAATGCAATTATGATTCTCAATGAACTTAGGTCTGGCGTAAAGTTCTCATTCCAGGAGCAGATGAATGCTCTCCAGCAAGTTGTGTATATTGTCACCGTTGAGGTGAGTTAGTCATTGTTCAGTATAAAACCTAGGGATAGATTGATTTTAACGGTTTCAGATATTAATATTGGGATTGGAACATGATTGCCTTATCTGCAATTTGAACCTGTCTTAACATTCCACTGTTCTGTTTTCCATAAAAGTGAGCAGTTGAAGACTTTTTGTAAGAATTTAATTCCTACTTATATTTATTCAGTGGTTGCCAAACACATTTAGTATTATGAAAATTTAGAATGTACAGTGAAACCCTGATTTTATGTTCCAGATTTTACATTTTCCTGCATTATTCAATCTTAATGGTTCCAACGGAGAAAATTGTATTAAAATTTTTTCTTGGATTTTACATTTTAGTGCATTTTAATTTTTTTCAGCTTGGTCCCCCTGAAAAACATAAAATCAAGGTTACACTGTAATTGGAAATGTGGATTAAATTTGCTTTTTGGAGGTTACATAGTTTATCTTATTGTTGGTACATATTTTAAAGAGTTAATGCTACATTTAATGTCAACACTTACAATAATAGTTGTTTCTTCACAGGTGGAAGGGAAGATGTATGTAGGCCAAGGCTTGTCGAAAGCCATAGCGAAACAGAATGCAGCAGAGAATGCCCTCAAAGGGCTGCTGATAGAGCAGATGGCAAGTACCACCATTAAAGAGGATGTTGAGATGGCAACTGAGGAAAACAATGTGGAAGCCAACGGAGAGAATGCCAAACCCAAGCAGCCACCACCAGAGGATGAAGTTCCATGGGGAAGCCTGGCTTCCTTTGCCCTCTTCAAACTCTTCTCTGAATGGCAGAGCCAGGGGACACAGGTTCCGCTCACAAAGCAGGGACAACCAATTCCTGGAGCTGTGGTAGCAGCAGCAGCGGCAGCTGCTGCAGCTGCTGAGGTGAGTGACTTTCTACTGTTTCTCAGTAAAACGTGTGATAAAAAGTCCCAACAAATTATGGCAGTCTATACAGCTAAAATGTATGTAAGGTACAGCCGTAATTTATAGAACTTCTTCAAGGTTGTGATTGTGCCACACAACTCTAAATCATGTTAAGTCCAACCTGGCACCTTTCCTATTGTAGCAGTTCATTGACAGTCCCTGTGTCAATTCGAAAGCAGGAAAATGCCATCTGGTAGACAGGGGCAAATGGAAACCAGAGAAGCACTTATGTCCTGTCGGGTGGATTGCACTTGGGACGAGACACACACACACACACACATATATTTAGCCCTTTTGGCACTACTTTTATACATCTGTGTGTATATATATATATATACACACAGATGGTGATCAAAATAATGGAAATGCCTATGGTCAGCAACACGGCATCTGTGTGGGGTGTAAACACTGAACATTCGTGTGCTGCGACCGTCATTTGGTATTGCAGTAAGGGATGTAAGGCAGCAGTATGATAGGTGGTGTAGTACGTATTTGTGCGTGCAATTGGCCAGACGTATATGAAGTTCAATGAAGGCAGATTGTAGGAGTGCAGTTAATTGGCACAAGTATAACGAAGGCTGCCAGTGTGTTAGGTGTATCGAGAGCAACAGTGTCGAAGGTGATGACGGCACACACAACTCATGGCAAGATATCATCAGCGAAGTGTAATACTAGATGGAAACCCAACCTCCGTGATCGGGACCACCAAACATTGAAGATGATTGTCTCAAAGAACTGTTGATCTAATTTGACACAAGTCCGAACTCAATCAGCATCTCGAACAACCTGTTTCTATAATCACAGTCCAACGCAAGCTGCACAACCTGAACATTCGTGGCCAGATGGTAATCGCCAAACCTCTGCGTTAGCACGACACAAATGGTGCCTGGACCAACAATGATTGGAAGAGAGTAATTTGGTCCAATGACTCATCAGTCACCTTGTTTTCCACATTAGGTAGGGTTTATGCATGGTGGATGCCCAAAGAAGTTTATGCGGCAGGCTGCCTCTATCCTACTGTTAAACATGGAGGTGGCTCTGTGATGGTGTAAGCTGCAATTTACTGGTATTCCGTTGGTCCTATTATTACTCTCAACGGACGATGTACGGCCAAGGTTATGTAGACATTTTTGGTGACCAAGTCATCCTATGGTACATATGTAGTTCTCTAACAAAAAAGCCATCTTTCAAGATGACAAGGTTCCAATTCACACTGCTGGCTGTGTTGAGGTGTGGTTTGACAAACATGCGGATGAACTCCCAACACCTCCCCTGGCCCACCCAGTCTCCTGACCTGAATGTTATTGAACATCTGTGGTCCGTTTTAGAGCAGCGACTCTGGTGCAGGTATCCTACCCCCATCACTGGTGGAACCGAGTACTGCACTGCATGATGAATTGTACAAAATTCCTCTGGAAACAATTCACGAGTTGTGGTGCATCCATTCCACGATGACTTGCGGCTGTATGATGGGCTAAAGGTGGTTCCACGCCATATTAAGCATGGTCGGTAAGGGGTTTCCATTATTTTGATCACCATCTGTATATAATATACACACACATATACAGGAATAGAATAAGGGAAAGTGCCTGGATGTGGATGTGCACATGAAGGAAGGTTATTTGGAAACATATCCACATCAAATGTAACAACCATATGCAATACCTACACTTCTCCAGCTCCCATCCATTCCACACCAAGAAAGCCATCCTATTCTCCCTGGCCCTCATAGGTCAACACCTCACCCACCTCCCGACAGAACTACAACCTCCGCCTACACCAAGCCTTGGTCAGCCGTGGATATCCTTTCACCCAGGTCACCAAACATCGAGCTGCTTCATACACCTCCACCAAGAAACCTACCACCAGTCCCCCTGTACTTTGACACCCAATATCACCCCCACCCAGGCGCGGCTCGTGCATTATTTACCCGGGGGTTCACTGAAGTCATGTGACATATATTCAGTTTCCGCAAAATAAACTTCCTTCGACTAACAAAAGGATGGGGGGCGGGCTTAAAAGATTTGTCCAGAATTTTTTTTATCTGGGAGTATAAGGTTTTGTATTAGGGGTGTGCGAATAAATTTAGGGCTGAAACTACAATAAATTGTGCCTTTATGAAAAAGTTGAGTTTTGTTGGAATGGACGTCCTCAAGTAGGGGCAAGTAATATATTTTTTCCTCAGGAGGAGCAAAAAACACTCCTTCAGTCTGAAGTTACTGCAACGCTTTTATAATAATTACCAAAAATTACTGTGACTGAAATTAAATTATATGCGTGTAATATATAATTTTTGGTTTACATTCAATTTCCATGGGGGGCTGCCCCCTTTTCCCCTTCCGGACGTCCATGCCGACTAATCAGAACTGGTCCTACATTTATTAAAGGGAAATGGCAACTAATGGCATGTGCATACTAGAAATCGAACCTGAGACCCTTTCATTGATACAAGATAGCTTTGTTCAAATTTGGGGCTGGTCGACCAGCACACGCTTTTTTTCAGTGGACAAGGAAGTTTGTTTAAGTTAATTATGTGCATTTCTATCGGTCATTTCTTACCTGCGCGGACAGCAACGCCTACACTGCATTAAATGACATAACCTAGGTAAAGTCCATCCCTCGCTTCACTCGCAGCTTCACTTAATACTTTCCAACAAGTATCCAAGCACTTCAAAAACTAACAGGCTTGAGACGATTGACACCGAGCGACAGCGAGTCACGTCTTCGCGCCATTCTTTCTCTTTCGCGAACCCGAAGTGTTTCCACCTTTAAGGAAAAACCTCTGAATGCATGCACGAGCTATTTTGGTAATGTATCTCCTTTATTTTAATTCATCGCATCTAATTCCAGCTTTTATTTGTTTCCACTCATCCATCTCTGCCACAATCTTGCATTTATTCCAAGAAGTTCGGTACAAAAATGATACAAAGAGAATATTGAATATGTAATGTGTGCGCTTCAAACTTGAACCGCGCACAGCAACACTGGAAGGGAGGAAGCAGCTAGATCGGAGCCTTGTCCCGCGCCTTCTGCGAGAGAACGAACTGCGCATGACCGTTGGGTGGCACATAGGTTCTTCAAATCTCACCTTCCATGTATTTTGTCCTATACCCTCCTCGAGCTTCTGCTCCCGCACGAAGCTTTCACAATGGCAAGAGCTGTCCTGTGGGGGTTCAACTGAGGGTCTGTATCAGGGCGGCCGAATCGCGGTTTCTTCTTCTCAGCAAAAGAGTTCACTGTATTACGGGCACAAATACATGACTTATTGTGTAGAATTTTTAGCGAAATAATGTGAAAATGTAAAGACATTGTTTATTGTTCATTCTCGAGGTGATTATCGTATATTACTGGGGGTTCACTGATCCTGTGCGCTATAGGGCCAACCGCGCCTGCCCCCACCTGAACAAATTCAGACACACACTACCTTCCCTCCTTCCCATCCTGCACAGTGATCCTGACACCAGAAGTATCTTCCCTGACAAGCCCAGAGTTGTTTTCAAACGCACCCAAAACCTCCAAAACATTCTTGTCCGCCACACCCCACCAACGTACAATCAACTTCCCCCGACCACAAATGCAACTGCCCAAGGTGCAAAACCTGTCCCATATTTGTCACTTCCTGCACCCTCCAAATCCACACTGCCACTGGCAAGTTCATCCTCTATCCCAAAGGAACCTGACACAACTCTACCTCATTTATATCCTCACCTGCAATATCTGTGGGAGCTTCTACCTAGGGGAAACATCCACAGCTCCCGAGCTCTGCATCAACAATCACCGCTCCTCCACCCAAAACCTGGACTTTGCTGTTGCCCTTCATCCCAAACACCATAATATTCCCTTAAGTGACTGCTTTCGGGTAGCTTGTCTCAATCCACCAACGCCTCAGTACGTAGAAGATGGGAGAGGGCCTACATCCCCATACCTGAACAAGGCTACCCAGTAATGTCCCCCATACCCACCCCTCACCTTCAGCAACACCCTTTGCCTCCCCCTACACCCTTCACCACTTTCAGTTTTCGACAGCCTGGCGAAAACATTTTTTTTTTTGTGGCACTGTCAACACTTTTTTCTGGACCTGGCAACACTGCAGGCCACACTATAATCTTCTGCAGTAGCTGTCGTGAAAATTTGAAGTATTCCTGTGTCTGGTGAGTTGTTTCCTCTCTCCTCCTTCACTATATCACACACACATACCTGTAGAAAATTTTACCTTGGTGAAACCTCTACCCCCCTGAACCTCTGCATCAATAACCACCGAGCCTCTAGCCAAAACGCCAACCTCACTGTCGCCACCCACACCAACAGCCACAACACCACCTTCAACAATTGTTTCCCTGTAGCCATAATACATCTATTACACCTCCACCTGCAGGCGATGGAAAAGGGCTTACATATCAGGCATGCACGCCACCATACCTCCCAGACTCAACCTAGCCACCCAATAAGCATTTCTCCATTCCCTCCCAAACCCACCACCCACCCTGCAGTAAACTGGTGAAAGGATCTGCTTGTCTGAACCTGGCAACACTGTATGGATGCCAGCGTCAGTATTCTGGGACTTTGTTCTTTCAATCTACAGTGACAATGAGGTACTAGCCTTGAAATATAAGACTTTCTGTTCATTGTGGTAAGTGTTTATTGTCTCCTACACCATATGCCACCACTAGATAACAGTAATTAACTTGCCATTTCTTCAAAACTACGTATGATATTTTCAGTTCTGTCTTTTTTCTTCATTTGTATACAGATTAAAGTAAGGCATACTCGAATTACAAAACAATATATTCTTTGTTACTATTATTAACATGTGGAGTTTGAAAAAGTACTTTGTTTCTCTGAATATTGTTGGGTAGATATCATAGAATGGGCTATAACTCAACCACTGTTTTTTTACTGATATATTTCACTTTTACACATACATGGAATTATGAGAACAAAAGAACAAGTTTGTTTACAATGTGAAGTTGGGAAATGCCCAATTTTCAAAATTTCCCCAAAATTAACTCAAAATGTTTCTTTTTAAAAGAAAGTTGGGGGTGGGTATTACATATCGTTATAAAGTGGTATTTTGTCATGCTTCTCTCCAAATTTGATATTGTGGTAGCCATGGGGACATGCCAAATGAGAATTTGTTAAATTTCGATATTTAACTCATTATTTCACCTCATCTAAAATCCCTGTCATGAAAAAAAAAATCCACCTGGAACGTGCTTGTCGGTAGAGGCTCTTGCTGCTGAAAGTTTATCCCACTTTTTATGTTTTACCAAAGAAGATAGCCGATATCTTAACATACAAACGAAACATGTGTGTCTGTTTATTAAGTTTGATTAATTTTGGTGTGGATGGTGGCAGAGATTACCAAAATTAATCAAATCAAATAAACAGGTACACGGATACATAAGCACATTTCATGTACGTTAAAAGGACTTAACCTTGCACAGTTTTTGTGACTGTTTGGTGTGCTGGACATACATTTCTACATTCTTGTTTAGATTATCCGTAGCATGGCTTTCCCTCAACATGGAGGTAACAGTAGATAGGGACAAAAAAACCTGTGTGTTTTTGCTAGAAAGGTCAACATTCAGCAAGAGCAGGAAGAACAGCAGTTTCAGCCAAATGCTGTTTATTTTCCTTACCATTACAGGGGTGGAGCACATGCAATGTTACCTTGTCAAACCTCGAGCTACACGATCTTTTAGCAAACCTACCTCCGAACTTGTTAGTCTATGTGCATTGTGTAAAGTTGATACCTCCAGCATGGAGTTTAAGCAATATTGTTATGAATTTCTTTGTCGTGTTTATGGTGGCTGTACTTTTGTTGTCTTATAACAAACAGTATAATTTTAAGCCTTCATGCAGTTTAGTGCCAAACTGTATGGTATTTTACAAGCTCTCGACTCACTAAACATCTTCATGTACAGCTGCTCTAATTTTAAGTTTCACAGTGCCCTTCTCAGCCTAGATTGTCAAAATACCAACCACCCTTTTTTGAATGATGTTCTATTCAAATTCAAAGACTTACATGTACACAATTTCTATGTTGTATCCACATGTGTACCACCAGATAATGGTGTGCCTAGCAACGTGCTGGTGGACTCGTCATTAAATCTTGGAAGTCATCTTCACATCCATTCCAGCTGGGGGAACTTACTCATACACTCTTATCTGATGTGGGTTTGATCCTCTCTTGTATTGCTGTTGTGAGCATTCAACACATTCAAATTTCTAGATTTAACTGATACCCCAGCCACGCAAGGCTACTATCAGTTGGTGGTGATGATAAAATAGTTTATTTCCCTTTTCCTGTAGATGGCGCTCAACAATTTCCATTACCATTCTTGAATAGCACGTCTTAGCTCTTCAATTGTTTCTGGAACTATTGCACGGTTTCTGATATGTCGTTTCAGTTGATCCCAGACGTGCTCTATCGGATTTAGGTCCAGACTTTGTGGTGGCCATTCTAATCGCGTAATCCCAACTTCGTCCAGGTACTCCGTTACAATATTCGCAATGCGAGGACGCGCATTGTCATGCATAAAAACAAAATCTGGGCCTATGAATGGTGCATATGGTACTACATGATCTGCCAAACATTCTGTAATATACCTGCGAGCTGTCATTGTCCCATTCTCTACAAGAAGCAACTCTGTACGTCCTTGTAAAGAAATACCTCTCCGGATCATGACACCACCGCCTCCAAAGGGTGTTATTTCAACGAAACAACATTGTGCATAACGCTCATTAGGTCTTCTACTACTACTACTGCTTTTACTACCTCTTCACGTCTCATTTTCAAGCTAGCAAACAATACACTTGCAAGAAAAACACCAGCAATGACAATGTCAATAATATCTGTTACTATGAGCCAAAATTCATGCCTCTAGACATTAAACAAAATAACAATTGCATGAAATTAATTTTGAGCCTACTAGGTGTTCCAAATAAGTAAATAAATAGATAAATAATAAACAGGAAAACTATGGAAAATGTTCAATAATGAATGTTCAATTCTTCAATACTTAACTGAGAGCGTAATTCATAAGTAATTGCAATTCAGATGTCAAATATTAAGGTGTCTGGTTTTTTGTTGTCCAGCAGTATATTATAAAGAAAGGGAAAAGTTTTTATAAGTGTACATTTTTTCCTCTGCAATTTATTGGTTTATTCTGGACATGGTTGTAACAAACAGTTTAAATATCCCTAAAACTATGGGTCCTTTTAAATTTAACAACAAAACTTGCCAGAATAATTAGGAATTTACATTTGTATTTAACTTTTGAGTTAGGAGAGTTGTTTTTTTTTTTCCCCATTAATTTTGATTTAGTGGCATCATAGCAGATGAGTGGAATTTTATTGAGTTCAAAATTTCAGTAGTTTCCAAGACTGTTTCTAATGCTGGTATTGTCATTCCTTCCAAGAAGGGTCAATCCCCCATGAAGAAGATACCTGAGAACCCAACAGACAGACATCCTGTGATGTTGCTGAACCAGATGAAGCCGGGGATCCAGTTCACGGAGGTTGGTGTGGATGGAACCCTCCCAAACCTAACATTTACAATGTCTGTGAATGTTAACAATGAAGTATTTAGAGGATCGGGTAAGATACAAAGCAGTTTACAATATTGATGTTTTATAGTGTATAATATTGTGAGCCATTGTGATGGAACTGTTAGTGGAGTAGCTGGGTTCTGGGTATAACGAGTGGAAAATACTCAGTATTTTTTGTGGTTGTCACTGGAATTTGTGTTATTACAGTTAGAGAATGCATGATAACTTTCCAGTGAGTTGGCAATTTGTATTTCAGTTCAATTAAAGACCAATAACAAGATGCAAAAATATACACACTCACTAAATGTGATCATGAAAGTTCGATCACATTCGTTAAAATACAGGAAAGTATAAAATCAGGGAAAATTTTATGGAACACTTTGCTTTATTGGGAGCCCAAAAATTAAATCAAGATGCAGGAAATTTGGGTTTCCAGTATGTTACTACTGTATACTGACATTGTGGGCCAGTTATGAAAGCATTTGTGGAACATTGGCTTGCTGTAAATAAAAAGAACGAGTAAATTGGGTTTTGAGGGCTATGTTTCCTTTTCTGTTTCCTACTATGTTATGGTACCATGCAACCTTTGTTTACATTGCATTAATCATGATCTTTTTTTTTTCTACTAGTACATAACAAAAAACACTTATCTTCAGATCTTAAGTTTTATATTGAGTAAAAGTATGTCATGACTCGTAGCAATGTTGGATGCCAGAGAATATATTTATATTTTTAAAATTAGATTGCAGTTTCACTTTTAAAGTGCTCTAATTAAAAAAAGGTAAAGATAAAGTGCTCCCCTGTGCTTAGCACCACGCCATGAAGGCGTATAGGGGGTGTCGGTGTAACGCCCCACACTTTCTTGATCTGGTCGTGAGTGGGGGTGATGTGATCAGCATCATGCCCCTGACCGCCTTTACCCCCAAGGGTTTCCCCCAGGTACCCATGTTATTCGACGCTGGGTGGGCGCCGGGGCCGCTTCCAACGTTAGAAAAGTTTCCAGATTTGAACCGGCCGGGGATCGGACCCTGAACCTTGAGCATGGTAGTCAGATGCATTACCGACAGCCACCGCGGCCAGTTAATTAAATCAGTTTTTATTTATTTGGTCAGTGAAGTCTTTATCGGTTTGACTAGTTAAATGGTCAGTAAAAGTCGTTTTTTCTCATTTCGGTCAGTAGTAACAAGGTACCTCAGTAATGAAAGTGTTTCTTGAACATTGGCTTTCTGTAATTGCTGAAAAAATTTAGTATTGTCTAAGGGGCTCATCTGCTTCCTACTATGGATGAACCCTGATCTTACATTTTCCCCATATAATGAAATGTCATCCAGGTCCCAGCAAAAGGCCACCTTTACCTCAATTTTACATTTGTATTAACTGGATTTTAAGGTGCAGCACCTTTCCAAAAATATAGCTGTTTTCATACAGATCATTTGAAATATGTATTTTAGGACATGAAATCAAGTAAAATGGAACATTTTTTTTTGCACTTTTGTGAGATTAGCACATTTATCCCCTTCTTACCCTTTCTTTGATGCTTCAGCAACTTTTTCCTTCCTTTTCTTTCTGTTTTGGTAAAAAATTGGACAGAAAAATAAAAGGTTTTCACTTTTCTTGAATAGCTACATAAAATCCTATAGTCTCAATTTGAAGAGCAGAACGAGAGCTACAAAATGATATTGCAGCCCCAATAGTTCCCAAGGTAATGTAGTAAAACCCATGAGAGAAAATGCAAACATCAACAAAACCTATTCAGCAGAAACACAATTCTCTATGCGGTCAGCGCACATTATATACAGAAGGTGCAGAAAAAGAGAGCATTCAATAATGGCATTTTATCAGCACTTTATTTTTATTTATTTATGAAAACAAATTTTCAGAACCTTTATTTTTCTTTCGTGACCATACTTTTGCACCTTAAAATTAGGACAGCCAATACCACTTTGAACCAATGCCGATACTCTTACCGATTGCCACCGATCTCGACTTGAAAATTACAATAATTAAAATTTGTTCAAAATATTCACCATTATTGTTGTGTAAATATTCTTCTCCAGTTATATGCATCAATATACAAAGAAATTTGCTTTAAAATATTCCAGAATGACTTCAGAATATTAAAATAATTTCCAGCCTAATTAGCTCTGCGAAAGTGTCACATGGCATTTTTGCTGACACCGTGAAAGACCAAAATGCTGGAAAAGTGGCTGGTATCAGTATATGAATTCCAACAAAGACATCGGCTCAGCCCTACTTAAAATCCTTTCCCTTGTAATAACTTTAGTTTCTCACTTTTGGCCACATGACTTCTCCCTCCTCTTTTCCTTGCCTTTGCAGCAGTTCAATTCATGAACTTGCAACAGGAAGGTTTTTCATGCAGGGATGCAAAAGTTACATTTGCACTGTTGCCAATCAATAGTTGCTAAATGCTAAGAATGTGACAGGTCTGTGTTTGCTCATCCCCATCCACAAAGATCATATGTGAAAAATTGACAACAGGGCCCAATCTCTATTGACAGAATTCTTCCTGGTTGATCAGAGGGGTTGAAACTTTTTGACAGTTAACTATGGAAAATAAAGTGCTTATGAAGAATTTGCCAACTTCGGTTATCTGATACTCTTACTTTTAATGGGCAGTTGTTTATATTCCTCAGGAAACAAGATAGGATTTATGGAATTATTTTAAATCCAAACCAGTAAAAATATTACTCTGAAAGTGCACAGGCACATCAATTTTTGTGGGCAAATGGGTGATATATATATAAGGTAAAAAGTAAAGTGCTCCCCTGTGCTCTTAGCACCATGCCATGAAGGTGTATAGGGGGTGTGGGGGTAACGCCCCACCCTTTCTTGATCCGGTCGTGAGTGGGGGTGATGTAATCAGCATCATGCCTCTGACTGCCTTTACCCCCCAGGGTTTCCCCCAGGTACCCATGTCATGATATGTATATTACAGAAAAATGGAAAAATTATGTTCAGGCCACATCAAGGGTGACTGAAGATGGAACAGGTGTATTATCATTATGCATCAGGTGGGGAATTTTTTTTTCTATGCAGTTAAAAATGAGAGGGGCAGCAGTCAAATTTAGTATGCATTATTTTCATGCACACATGGGCAGATTAAGTGTGAGGGTGGAAGTGGAGTTCCCTATACAGAGATAACTGACAATTAGCTTGAGTAAAATACTATTTTCTTACCTTCCTTTGATATCTAAAATTAATCATTTTGTTTAAAAGTAACAATGAACATAGCATGTAGCAAATAAAAATAAAATAAAAGTCCTTTCCTCATAAGAACTCATTCATCCACCACTGGTGTGCATGTCTATGCAATAATTGCATGATTCAGGCTTTTTTAAAATGCAGCAATCTGCAGAAATATTAAGCATGTCTGTTGCATTGACAACATGTAAAATGTAAAACAGGTATCAGTTTTCTTACTTTTGCACATTGCTGATAAAAATTCTGTCTTCAACAACTGTGTTACCTTTAACATGTTAACATTCTCTTCTTTCACCTGCTTGTCTAACTTTATTTACAATGTGCTAATCATTTTTGTTTATCAGTAGCCTGTAAATTGTCCTGTAAATAGTCAGCATTGTGCAACTTTTTGTTAATTTCATTTATCATTGTTTATTTTAGATCATTTAGTGTTCATCTTTTGGACACCAGCTTCAATTCAGGGTGCTAGTTTTTGATGTTGCTTTTTCTTCTTTCAGGAAAAAACAAGAAAGAAGCAAAGAAGGAAGCTGCTAAAGCAGCCCTGGCAGCAGTATTTGGGATCAACTACAATTGAGATGTCTGATCCTTGAGTGTTTCTACAAGCTGATTTGATCAGCTTAACGTATATTACAATGGACTTATTTTAGTGATGACTCGAAGATACAAGAAACTGTGCTAATTTTAGACTAATGTGAGATCACCTATTCCTCATGTGTTACAATCTATTGTCATTTTTGAAACATACCTTGTATGTTGAAGTGTTTTTATTTATTGGAACTCTAGATCATACAATTTTTTTACAACCATATTGTCATCAGCTTCCTTGGCTATGTCCTGTACAATTTCTTCGATCAGTTTGTCTGCTACTCTGCAACAAGTAAGTGAGAAATGTAGTCATTTTCATGCAATAAATGATTAAAATCAACTAATATTTGACTGGTAGCTTTCAATAAAGCCAACTACATACATATTGAATTTTTTCTTTTTTTAAACAGTGCATTACTAAAACCTTCAAAAAGGTTCTTGGACTGAGGATGAGAATTTTTCTATCCTCTTGGGTACCTGGGGCGTTATAAAAAAAAGTGACCAGATCATGATACTGATCACATCACCTCAATTACTGACGACATGGAGGTGTGTGGCTCCACAAATTCTCAATGTCCTGGGAATGAACCAATAACCATTTTCTACAGGAAATCATAAGCTATGAATTTGCTCCAGTGACTTTAGGACGTAAATTAAGTAAATATGTAATTGGAGCTTTCTAATTAAATTAGGTTTCAAGGTAGCTCTATCAAACAAACCATAATTTGTCAAATTTTCTGCTTTTTCATTTTGGTTATCTACTTTGTGTTCAATTCACAGTTTGAGATATCAATTCTTTTTAAGTTTTAAGGTGAATTTTGGTGCAATTTTTTATAATAGAGGCAGTTGGTTTAATTTCTGTTGCAATTAGTTCCCACACGGCCAAACTTGACTAGACTGTAAGGTATTTCACTGAATGTAGCACATACTGCTGTCAGATTTCTTTTTTATTCCTGTTCCCAAAGTCATCCCAAAATGAAACTTACACCAACAGAGATTACATTTAACTGTAAAACATTATTTCCACAAAAATTTAAGATACACTTTTTTAGGTACAGTGGAACCCTGATTTTACATAAATAAAAAACTTAAAAAGCAGGAAAGCATAGGGGAGGGGTGAAACTCAAGTGTCTGTAAGAAAATACTTCATAATCTACTTTTAAGGGGTATATTGTGTCAAAAAAAATTCAACAAGGGTAAAGAAGTATGATTATGAAAAAGCAAGACCTGCTGTGAAAATCAGTGGCATATTAACGTGACCCACTTTCCGAGTTTAGGGATGGTTGCTTCTATCTGCCGCCTATTAGGTTCAATTTATGCTTCCGATTGTGTGGGAGTTCACAGTGGAGACATGTAGAATGCTTCAGGTCCCACTTTAGCTGCATGTGTGTCCAGTCCCAATCAGCCCAACTGCATAAAGTGATCTGAAAACAAGCTTTGTCAAAGTTATGCATTTTTTGACATCACAATAAGGGGGAATTGTTATCAGTGATGTGCCTAGGATTTTCGAAAGGATGGGGGAAGAGTGTTACCTATACTTTTTTAATAGCCCTCATTTTACATCTTTTTCTGCCCTTTGCTTTTTTATATATATATATATATATATATATATATATATATATATAGAAATACTGGGCCAAAGAGGGGTTATGACACCCATCAACCCCTTCCCTGGGAATGCCACTTATTGTTATTTACATCCATATTAATCCATGATTTATTGTTGGATTTAGCAGTGTTGCGGAGTGCAAACACCCCTTCCACCAATAGTTTTACCGTAAATAAAATGTTTTTTCTTTGTATCCCCTCCACGTTTAATATTTCCCGATTTATTATTAGAATGTTCTTCCTGCACTGTTCTGTGTGTTCAAGATGTTTATCAGAAGGCAAAACAAGAAAAAATACACTTGTCTTTTAACACGTACCTTTGTGTCTGGTGCTGGTGTTTCGTAATATTCAAAAGCAAAACAACCTTCTGAGGTGAGATTCAAAACAACGCCGTTTTTCTTCCCTTTATGATGGAAAACACTGGAGTTGGCTGCCCGAAAACCACTCGGACCAGGGATAATGGGAGGGAGGAGAAGTGAAGACGAACAGGTGGTGGAGCAGCGCCAATGCAGTTGTTGAACAAAAGTCTTATCAGATGTGTGCTCATTCCTGACCAAGTTGCAGAAAGAAGGGGGAATCACTGCTTTACGCTCTCGCCTCAATGCAAAAAAAGACACGGGCTGGGGTGAATCATGCACACCAGTGGCAGATTAATGAGCTCGTGTGAGAAATACTTGGTACTTTTTACTAATTACATACCATATCATGCTGATACCTTAAGGGACATGAGTGCAAATGCCCCCCCCCCTGGAAATGAGAAAAAGTGAAGGTAAAGTTCACCCTGCACTTTGCATCATGCCGGGACAAGCATATAGGGGTATGTGGGAGGTGATGTGATCAGCACCAGGGTTGCCCCAAGGTACCCATTTAGGTGAGCTCCAGAGTCACTTTATGAAGCAGGTTAGATCACCACCCTGGGAATCAAACCCGGGTTTTGAGTGTGGCAGTCAAGATGCTCTATCGACTAGGCTACCACGGCTCCCCAGCGAATGAAAAAAAGTAAAGAAATATATGCTGTTTTGGCCCAAATAAGCATTTTAAGCACTAAATTTTACTGCTCCTAGAGAATATTGACACACTCCTCGTTTATCCACTCATTTTTCCCCAACTCCGTCACTGTACAACATGCAAGTCGCATAATCTGCATAAAAGAATCCATTTTCTGCCCCCCACAGATTAATACGTGTCCGAACTTCATCCCCCCCCCCCCAAACAATGATTTGACAAGAATACTTTTTCGTCAGTGAGTAAAATATCGCTCACCTACCCATAGAAAAAGAGAATCACATTAGCTTCAGCCTGATGACCAAATAACATAGCATTCGTGAAAAAACTTCAGATTAAAAATAATTTGCAGTGAAATATAGACTAGATGCAATCATATTTCCTTAGGAATCTAAACGGCTTCCCATTAAGGAAGTGCAGTTCTTATTCAGTATCGGATAGCAGAGGTTGGGAAACCCTCCTTATTTTTTTTCAATTCGTTGGCTGCAGACAAGAAAGGAAAAGTTTTCACAAACAAGCCCCCTTCTCACTTTTCTTTTTGGTTCCCGTCAACTAGGAAGGATTCCGTAAATCTGTGTGAGCAAAGAAGCGAGTGGTGATCAAGTCCTGTTGTCAATTTTCCACTCGGGAGTGAGGAGGGCAACTTTTGTTGTCCAAATTCTAAGGCAGGCACCATTTAGTGAGAATTGGTTTGACAACAGTGCGCTTGTTGTCTGATCCTGAGGCAGAAGAATCGGCCCATTGTATCTTTACCGGGAATGCAAGAAGTGCCGTTTTCCCTTCCTGTCCTCAAGGAAGGTGAGACAAATGCAAGCAAGTTGTACCCTGCCTCTCCCCCCCCCCCACACCTTTCACCGAACCATGCCTTTTCGCTCCATCCTCTCACATGAAAGCCTAACATCTGGAAGTTCAAGGTTGCGTGGTGAATGAAACAGCTTCGAAAGCAAGAAAAAGGAGGGAGAACACGCGTGGTCAACAGAACAGGTTTCTGCCAAATTTTAAGACATCGTCATGGCTCGGAAAACGTATAAAGCGAGAAACGAGATTTAGAATGAACGTAAGATCGAGGTGAACATCCTATTATTTAACATGGCCTTCTGACTGGATGAACGTATTAAGCGGGAAAACGTATAATGAGGGAATGTAAAATCGGGGTTTCACTGTATTAAAGGTCACCCTTCATAACCTTGAAATGAAAATTTCAATGTTTTCATAGACTATTTTTTATGAAAACTATGCTCCCTTAGCTTCAAAACAAGCACAATATGATTTCTTTTTTGTTGACCTGGTAAGCATAAATTACATTTTTCATGAAGTTGGCAACCCTGCTGTAAGAACACCGCACCGTGTGTCACTGAGGGCTAAAATTTCACACATGTAATTTACTTTGTCCTCTACTATCCTACCAAATTTCATGAAAACCTGAGATGGTCGGGTTGGGAGCTGTGATGATTTAGCATGGAATGACCCTATAGTGTTTCAATGAGTGTTTTTCGCTTGAGCGCCGAAGAGTTAACACAGACGATGCTAGATAGCGTATGGAATTGACAGCTTCTTCGCTCGAGCGAATAACTCTTGAACAGGCAAAATGAGAGGTATACACTCGGAAGTCCATTAGTACACGCACATATAACCGTAATTTGTCTGTGGTTGTGGACCGTTGAATATCAATCGTGAACTGAAAGACACAGCGAAATTGAAACTTAATTAAACATTCATTATCTCCATTTTAAAATTTAGTTTATTCTATTTTATTAATCCAATGATATATGGAAATGCAATAAATTAATATGGGCTGAAACTGCCAGAACAGATATTTTACATATATGTGTCTGATTATTGTCACATTTGAATATAAAATGCTCGAGTGTGGGAGACTTGAATGAGTACGACCGAGCGTAAGTGATCCCACGCGGTACTCTACCAGTCTTGTCCATTTGCATCAACATTGTACTAACTCGCGAGTAAAAAGATCTGTGGGTCAGGATAATCCTCAAGTAACGATCATCTTCTGTTGCACCAACGTATAAGGTGCGATGAACATTGCGAGTCACGAAACTATGGATTAATCCTAGGAGGATAGCTAGCCTCAAAGCAAGTGCCTAAACGTCATACAAATGGAAGTGCGTAATTGGCTACTCCTTTTGGGAAGGCGTTCTACAGTTGGTGTCGTAGGAAACAAGGAAAGGTTGTAAGTAACGGTAGCTGGACTGGACATTGGTATCCTGACAGTGACAAGCAACGGGCATGAGAAAATTTCAAGCATGGAATAAAGATGGGGAAAAACATATTTACGTGAATAATTTTTTATATATTAGTCTAGCTTGCAATCGTAGTAAGTAGTGCTACAGTTATATTTGTAGTAGATTTTTATATATGTACATCTATCTTGACGTAGCATTCACGATAGTTTTTTTATAGTTAATGTTTACATTGCTACGGGTTTCTGTGTGTATGTGTATGCTTGTATTGCACGTTCAATTTTGCAAACTATGTACTGCAGAATATGTACAGTAAACATCTCCCAAAGTATATACATAGTAACATACTATATATGTCTCACTTTTGAGATGCACAGTTTGAATCTATTACTTCCTATTTAACATTTATTTAGTTTTGAAATTCTGAAGTGATGCATTGCTGGTTGCAGATGGCAGCCATTATTACCCTATGTGTGGGTTAACTCCGCTTTTACTCGCCGATCTTGAAAGGTAAAGTTGACCCTCCTTTTAGTCCCAGATTACCCGGTGTTTCCGTTGGTGCAACAAATAATCAGCCGATTCGTGGGTTAACTCTGAGTTTACTCTTACTCGCGAGTAAATCGACGTTGGTGCAAATGGGCATCACAGTTTTTGACGAGCCTGGCAAGAGAACCATGTTTTTCTGTACCATCTATAACATTGTTTTCTCAACAGCCAGGCTACAGCACAGTACCAGGCGCCACATATTTTGGTCCACGAGAGGTTCTCCTGAGCTTTGCGACTTGCAGCCCAAGCTGGCAATCACGTGGAAAGATTGCCTTTCATTCAGGATTCGAGTTTTACTGTAACAGAAATGCCTTCCTGAACGTGGTGGTGATGGACCAAATGATCTAACTGGGGATCACGTTGCTTCCCATCTCCAAATTTAAGTTTGATGGACTGGCCTTTCTCAAGGTAAAGCCGGAAGGGAAAGCGACTTGCAGCCGAAGCTGGCAACCACCTGGATACACGGTCTTTCGTTCAGGTTTCGAGTTCAACTGCAATAACAGAAATGCTTCCATGACAGTGACGGTGATCGATTGATTAAAAAATCTAACCAGGGGATGCGTTGCGTCCTGCCCTTAAATTTGGATGGGCACCATGGTTAATTTAGTTTGCGCAGCAATTTTCATTAACAAATATAGTGGAAATATTCTGATTAATTGGAATTTTTTGGTATCCAAAATGGAACGTGTCAATGAAAATCAACACTTACCAAATCAATATAATGATATTGGCCAGAGGACTAAAAGATTTCATTAGATGTATTCGCTGTCAACTAAGTTGAAATAAATTTTATATTTGTCAACAAGTTACAGATTTTCATAATTGGGAAAAGCGAGACGTCCATAACTTCGATCTGAACCTGGCAATTATGCAGGTCGAACTCCACTTCCATTTCTGCCATCTTTCTTTTCTCTACAGCTGAAGATGTGTCTCCTGACCATGTACATTTAATTTTTTCCAGTGTCTGGTGAGTGTTTCCTCTTTCCTTTTTACTTGTTATTTAGACCTTGTGGCCTTCCTTCCTTTGATTCACTGCCCCCTCTCGACAGAAGAGAGAGCAAAAAGGAAATATATATATTTATTTGTATTTGTAAAGTAAGGACCGTTTGCAAATATTGCCGCTGTAGCGATGCAGTCGCGACCGTGCGAGTTCTCGCTGACGTCCTTCATCCATTAGCTAGCCACAGGCACGCGTGGGAGCAGATCATGTTTTTTCTTTGTAGTTTTCTGAAGGTTTGAAATGTTCAAGAAAATCAATCGGCCCGCCGACTGTGAAATCCGGTCTGTGATTTCTTTTCTCAATGCAAGAATGGTTGAAATCTTGCCTAGAGGACAGCCCACCAACAAAGATGCCTGCTGTGACATATTAATCTGGCTGCGTCGTGCAATTCAAAACAAAAGACACGGAATGCTTAGCGAAGGCATTGTGTTGCTTCACGATAATGCTTGTCCGCATACGGCTCAACAAACTCAAAATGTCATCACGTTATTCGGCTGGGAACAATTTATTCATCCGCCAACAGCCCTGAGTTGGCACCAAGTGACTACCATCTCTTTCTTCATCTGAAGAAGAAGTTTCTTGCTGGTCAGCGTTTCGACGAGGATGACGACGTCAAAGCAGCAGTGCATGGATGGCTTTCGTCACAGGCGGGAACATTCTATGATGATGGGATACAAAAACTAGTGCCACGCTACGACAAATTCTTGAAGAATGGTGGAAACTACGTAGAAAAGTAGTTTAGGGCCTAGTTTATTTTAGTTTATTTTTTGGATGCTTATTTGAAAACTGTGGATCAAACCAAACATTATCACCTTGATGGCCAAATGTGTTGTGCAGGACTCAATGTTGATAATACTAGTCTGATTCAAATCCTGGTGGAGATTTGGATCTCATTACGCTAATCACGATAGCATGATTAGATGAAATTGACAAAGGGACACTGGCAAAGAAATGCCCACATCTACACCAGGACTCAAACCTGGGACCACTGGTGATATGTTCGGAAGTCCAGCACTCTACCACCAATTGCAAGTGTCCTTCGTCAGTTTCATCTACTCATCATTCATCCATATCATCACAATTCGCATAAAGAGGCACAAAAGCGATGTAAAAACGATACAAACCAAACGTTTGAGGTTAAGACACACATCAAATGAGGTGTCACCCCTCTTTTGAGGCACCACATATTCAGAATAAAAACTTTTTGACTTGCCACTTGGGTTTTAGCAAAGTGACATTGATTGTGCAAATCATTATTTGTTGTGAAACTATTGGTCTGTGATGCATTTACAGACACCCGACACCCGTTCATTCATAAATATTCCTAACATTTACCTGCCAATTATATTCCATGGTTTGTTCTTCACATTTCTATACAGGGGATTTCTCTTGGTGTGATCTAGGAACCGCTTCTGACCTTCCAGAATAGATGAAGCCTCCATAGAACTCAAATGTAATGTTAAAGGTGTAGCTCTTGCTTGATGTTTCTGCTGGAGAGGACTTGTAGTTTTGTCATGCTTCTTCCGAGTACTTGTTCTTCTTTCTTCAACTATTGCACTTTTAGAAGCTCCACTGTGGCTTCGAACTACAGTTAGTGGATCACACAAAGTTATTCCATGTTGGTCTGCTTTGGAAGTGCCACCAAGACCTACATTGTCTCCAAAAGTGGTCCTTCCTTCACTTTCAACACTAATATTCGATGCATTGCGTTCTGTCTCTGCGTGGCACTTCCTGGCATTTAATATGGACTCTGAGCTTGTAGTGCTTGTATAACTACAGTTCCTGGAATGGATAAAAGAGTAGTATTAGAGTTGTACCTTTTTTCTTTTTGCATGTCAAGATTCATTAATTGTGCTCTTAATCCAAGGTCTGTTCATTAATATTTGGTTAAATCTATTACAAGAATATTCTAATTAGTAATTATTAAGGACGATTTATTCAAACAACTCAGTTTTTTTGTTTTCCTTGATGGATGTAAAGGTTAACCTGCATGAGAATCATTGGGTGCGTTACGGAAGTTGAACAAATGTAACGAATTATGGCAACTGGCCATTCCAAAAGTTGTGCCAGAATGAATTTCAACAAACGCACAGGCTCTGAGGCAAGTTTGTTGTATTAAAATTGCTGGACTGTTAGGATGATGAGTGTATGAGTGAAATGTGTGTGATGCATAAGTGTGGAAATTGCAATATGGAGAGAAAAGGGAAATTATGCAGCCTGCAACTTCTTTGAGCAAGTATTGCAGTGTTTTTTTTTTTTTGGAGAAGTAGAAAAGGATAATAGATGAGTACGAGTATACCATAGGAGGAAATTTTGTGGCAAAACGTACATTCTCGGTGAAAGCACTGTTTATCTTATTTGTCAACAAATCTTGTGGCAAAATTATTAAATTACTAACAGCTTGTGCAATAAACAATAATTTTTGATGATTTATGTATGTGGACATGCAGGCAGGTGTTGGGCCACAGCAAATTATCTGAAACATGTCATGTGCTAGTGAAATTTGCACGAGTACAGCCCACTGCTCAGGAGAAGATCCCTGCCAGAAGTCAAGTGACGTAGCGGGAAGCGACTCCACTATTAGGGTTGGGGGAGTGCACCCTGGGTCAGAAACAAGTGCTGTGGTCTCGCTGTAAGCTGTAAGGCTTGATTCACATCTATGCTCAAATCACTGTCCATGCATGGTCAGGGAATATCCACATTAGCGGTAAAGGTATGATCATCGTCAATCTGGTGTTGATTTCTTGACAGAGTACACACATTGTTCTATTTTTTAAAAAATAAAGAGCCTGCCGATTGTACTAACTACAATAGTTAAGATATTTTCAACGACGGAATTGGCCGTTACAGTACTGGTGTTCGAAGCAAATGGCAAAGAGAAAAAGATAAAAGAGTTGTTTATTTGCACTTACAATATGCAAAGCTACAAATGTCAACAATGGTAAACATTACTTTGTCGGTCTAGGTTTGGCATGAAAATTCTCGGGATGATGGTTTCATATCGACACTGTTGATCATTTATTTTATTCGAACGTTTCCGACACAACACGGCTAAATAATGTACAACTACCATAACTCTTACAACACCACGAAAACCATGAGAAATCACAATTAAACACCCACGCAGAAGCACTTCCACAATGACAATGACCCTGTCCCTCTGCATGCCCTCTCCCCTCATTTGGCGATCTTCTCATGAGCGGTGAGCTGTATTCAAGTTAATGATGTTTAGATTTTTTAAAAAAGAAATGTACTTAAGAGTTGGTCGAGATCTGGATGTACAGAGATGAACAGCTTATATATTATTTGTGTAGAGGTATACGTTGTGGTGTAGATTTGAGTGTTTTATTTTAAAAGCAAACTTCAATGCAGCTGCCGATTCTTTTTCTTCTCGAAGTTCATTTTATTGACACTGATATCTGTAGCACATTTTATTTCAGCTAATATAGCAGCCCTTCTATTGTCCCCCATTCCTAAATATTCGAAACAAAACACAGTCGATGCCCTTCCGAAAGTCACAATAATAACTGGTTTCACCAGGTTCACGAGGCCAGTTACTTTCCTTCGATTTGTGTGTTCCATTATGACTTTCGGAACGAAACCATTGACATCTTAGATCTGGTATGAATCTTAACAAGGTATGCAGAACACTGTTCCTACTCTTTTTGCAAAACCAGGACGACTCTACAGTGCATTCGGTTTAGTCCGAGCTCTGGCATGTACAAAGCAGGAAAAGTTTGTTGTCTGCAGAAGACGTCATGTGACTCATAGGAGCAGTGTTGCAATACGCGGAAGTTACAATTCTACTAGACATGAAACTTGCAAAGCTATGTGCTGTTGTCTCATTAAAAAAATTACTTACGAATCTAAAGTAGCATGTTGTCCTTCAGAATCGTGAAAATCGTTCTACGAATAACACACTTGTCAAATTCGTCCACATCACTTTTAAATTTCTTTCTTCTCCGTTGTTTGTTAGGCGTTACTAATCCCTTCCCAGTTACTTTGTAGAGATCATTTTCATTTCAAAGCACTTACTGACATATCAGGTGGTGCGGAAACACGCTTTTGCGCTTGTTTCACGTTCAAAAGCTTCTTTCTTCATAAACTTATGAACGTTAAGTTTATTTCTCTACTCTGACTATGAATCAATCACTTTGCTTTCTCCAATATTCTTTCCTGTTTTCACCTCAGCTTCCGTTGAATAAAACACCCTAAGCAACACAGGTGGACAATCACCTTACTCGTGGTAACATGATCTCCCCCCCCCCCTGCCCCCAGAGAGGAAGAGAGGGAGGATGCCTCTTTCACCGAGGGGCTTAATCAATGGGGGTTTCACCTACAAAAAGAATCTGTCATTCTTTTCCTTGAACTATCACCTTCTCAAACTGTCGCTTTTTGAATATATATATATATAAATATAAATGCAGTAAGTACTGAGCCCACCTACCAATAAGCTCTGAAGTCAGATTATGGGTAATTATTAAGACAGTTAGCAACTCTGCTCTCAGGGGAACTCTCGCGTCGTCTCGTTGACGGCAGGCTTCTGCGCAGCTGAAGGCCAGAGCTCAAGCTAAACCGAATGGCCTGTACTTTTCCAGGTAATTTAAAATAACTTTCCAGATTACTCCATAATGATTTAACATACTAATAAATATTATGTGTTCAACTTTGCATGCAATCAGATTAAATTACAAATAAGGTAAAGGCTCTTTTATAGAAAATACTGTATTCCCAAACAAGAAACCAGCTATGAAGAATGATTGTTTCCCCCCCCCCTTCTTTTCTTTTTGATTCTGGCAAGCTTTAAAAAAATCTGAATTTTCCAGTTTTTGAACATTTTTTACAAAATCCCTATCACTTTTTCATCATTAAGTTGATTTTCGGACTTTTCCTGGTTTTTCAATATTTCTGGGTCAATGAGAACCCTGATAGAATTAGTGCCTGTCAAAAAAAAAAAAAGGCCCGAACAATAATTGTGGCATACACAGCTCTAATTATACCAACAATAAGAAATTGCAATAAACTAAATTTACACATGTACAAGGAATAACTACATTTCTATACTCTTCAGTTTAATCACATTACCTACCTAGGACTTCTGCGATGTACAACAATAGGCACGGGAATACTACATTTCGTTGCATTGTTAAGAACTTGATTCGACTCGCTGTTCTGAGCTGCAATGGCATGTATTTGACGTAACAATGTTTTCAGCTCTTGAGCAGTCACTTTCGAACTAATGTCAGATTTGTCTTCTTTGTCCTCAGGAACCTGAAATGAGAGTAAAAGAATATATGAGGCCAATTATAAGTCTTTCCTTGGATATCAATGCTGTTTTTCACTGAATTAACAACAATGCTGGGGCTAGTTTCAACATGGAATTTGAAATTATACACGGCTTTAACTGAAACACAATTTATACACTACCGACAAAAAGTTTAAGACCACCAGGAAAAAGTGCCAAAAATCTGTGGAAATGAATGTATTTCGTAATTAATGTACAAGAAACAGATGTAAGAATCTGCTTGGCAATGTACAAACATAGGTACATCCACTATACATACTAATATCACCTCATATTTTGCTTTCATCAATACGTCGGCCATGTACCTTAATGACAGCAGCGCAAACACGTGGCATGCGCTCCAATAGTTTTTCCAGATAGGATGGTTGAATGTTACGCCAGGCATCGTTGATCAATTCCCATAGCTGTTGAGTGTTGCTGGGTACCTTCTTTCTGATGTCCCTTTCGATTTGGTCCCATACCAGTTCAATTGGTGGAAGATCAGCAGACTGTGGTGACCACGTCATGAGAACTAATGACCCTTCTATTGCCTTGCGTTCCAAATACCGCATGCACAATTTGGATGTATGTTTGGGATCATTATCTTGTTGAAAAATAAACCCATTACCAACAAGACGACGACCAGAGGGGATGGCATGGTGCACCAATATCTGATGATACCCTTCTTTTACCAATATTCCCTGAATTTTATGAAGGTCCCCCATCTGGTTTCCGGCAAAACATTCCCACACCATTACACTTCCACCCCCATGTTTCACTGTGGGAACAAGACACTCTTCTTTCATTCTCTCTCTGACCTTTCGATGCACTAAGGTTCGCCTATTGATGCCAAATAATTCGTATTTGGATTCATGGGTCCAGAGTACCCGTTTCCAGTTATCCACAGTCCAACCTTGGTACGTTTTAGCCCAGGCCAATCATGTAGTCTTGTTCACACATCGTAACAATGGCTTTCTAGCAGCTACTCTGCCATGCAGCCCTTCTTCACGCAACCTATTCTTCACCGTTGACACAGACACACGCGTCACTCTGTTGTTATTCAGGGAAGCAGCGATGACTGGTGCTGTTAGGCGCCTGTTCCGTTTGCTAGTTACTGTAATATATCTATCGTCAGCTGCAGACGTTACACGAGCTCTTCCACTACGTGCACGGTCAGCATGACTGTTGGTTTTACGGTATCTGTCCAATGCACAATGAACACCAGTCTTGGAAATATTAAGTTTTCTTGCTATTTCGCGTTCCGAATAACCTTCATTTTTCAGTGCACATATCACAGCACGCTTTTCAACCGAAATCGCCTGTTCCCCACGATGACGAGCCATTTCACACAACTCCACTTACCTTGCACACCTCACACACAATAATGGGCTCGCAATGTCGCCTGCAAGAACAGCAACTGACCCTGAGCCACTGATAAGGACGCCCATGAGGCTGGCTACCGTACTAACCGGTTTCACACACACAGCTGCAATGTTGCCAGCTTCAGCAACGTTTATGTCACTTACCATTTTGCCAACCACATACTACACGTTCGTCAAAAAATTGGTTTCGCGTCTTGCGAGGTTCAAACTAGACTACATTGCATTTTCCATGTGTATCATCGTCATGTCTTTCTTGGACAGGACCCGTTGGCCATTTTTCATGGTGGTCTTAAACTTTTTGTCGGTAGTGTCTATTTTTTTAAAATTCTTTTCTTATTTTCCTCTCTGAATGTAGCTAAAAATGAAAAATAGAAAATATTTGGGACATCCTGAATAATGGACAGAAAAGAGGGAAATTTGCAATATTTTGTTTTGTTGTTAGAGGCACTGCTGGTTGGACTACCCAGCTCTGCAAAAAATTGATATTACTCAGGGACAATAAAGAAAACTTGAAAGAGGGTGAAGAAATAATGAAAAACGCAGATGAAAGCAGAACATACGAGGTGCGGCTACAAAAAAAAAAAAAAAAAAACATAAAAAAATGGATTGATGTTGCTGTCGACAAACGGCAAGCGTGCCAAGGATAAGCGGTGCATGGGTGTATAACGTGATATCTTGCCTACCGGCTGTTTGATTGCCCAGGGTGCACGGTGCTCAGTTCTTCTGTAGTTTGTGGACGAAGTGAACCGTACATCTGTGCTCCATTGGAAAAGAAATTAAGTGTGAAAGTGGAACAGAGTATCAATCTGAAGTTTTTTATCAAACTCAGAAAATCTGCCACAGAAACTTATTGTTTGTTGAAGGAAGTGTACGAAGATGTGTGTTTATCACGCACTCAAGTATTTAAGTGGTTTCAAAGGTTTAGAGAGGGACGAGAAGTGATTGCGAACGACAAGCGTCCTGGATGGTCTTGCACGTCAAAAACGGAATCAAACATTGCAAATGTCGGTGAATTTATTCGAATTGTGTACCCGAAGGTCAAACTGTCAACCAACAATATTTCATTACGATGCTGACGATCCTTCATAGGCGAGTAAGAAGACGACGACCTAATTTGTGGAAAAGCAAGTCATGGATACTTCATCAGGACAATGTTTCTGACCACACGGCATTGTCAGTCAAGGCTTTATTGGCCAAGTATGGGATCCCAGTGTTAGAACATCCACCCTATTCACTGGATCTTGCTCCGTGCGATTTTTTATATTCACAAAGGTCAAATCAGCACTGAAAGGAACCAGATTTAAGACCGTAGAATGTGTGAAAACAAAAGCGACGGAGGTCATGAACATGGTTTCGGAAAGTGATTTCCAGCACTGTCTCCAGCAATGGAAAATTCGTATGGAGCAGTGTATCAATAGTGCAGTGGAGTGCTTTGAAGGGGATACTGTTCATATTGTACAAAATAACCAATAAAAAGATTTTGTAGCAATAGTCCGGTTTTTTTCTAGCCACACCTCGTACATTAACATTCAGACCTCATCTCATAATGGAAAAAGAAAATTTTGTGTCGGAAACTATGAACAGTACAGATGCAAAACATACGACATTTTTTTCACCATAGAGCAGACCAAAAAGAGATCATGGAAAATGAAGTCTGTCCCTGCCCCAGATAGGGTTGAGGGATTAAAATGGTACATATATATTGGCTGTTATATGTTTGAAAAAAATGTTACACTGAACATGGTGCATTTACAGTGGCAAAACTTTTGATTTGGATAAGAACAGCTCTGTACTTTAAAAACATGTAAAGAACTGTCCACTGAACAGACTAGGCCTCACCAAACCCCATTTAGCCATGGCTAAAACACCTTTTTACAAATTTTCAATTCAGGGAATTCTATGGCCACATTTTAGAATCACTGCATTAGAGTATACAAATTATATGAAACAAAGGCAATTGTTGCCGATAATAAGTCATGCACAACAATACTTGCATCTCTGTGGAAATCTGCACCCTGCCAACACCCAGGAGTTACAAAATCACAACTCACATAATTTGAGGAAAAATTCTTGCATAACTAATCTCACAAACACACAATGGTAAGTAGGTATCTCTTTGCTATGAAGAATGCACAGCAGTGAAGGTTCAGCTGTTATTTTCGATCACACTTCGCAACACTTGCCAATCAAAACTGATTTCAAATCCACTCACTGCACAGAATATTCTGGCATCCTTTTTTTGTGTTGACATTAAAGTAAAATAGTCAGAAAGAGTTAGTATTTTTGAAACTGATTTTTATTTCATTATACTTATGTCGAGCTTTCAATAATCCTACTACTGCAATTACTTGCACAAGCTTCAAAAAGCTATTTGTTGGAAAGCTGTTAGTATTTATCAAATATGAACAGGAGAAACAGAAAGAAAACTGCATAACTGAAACATATATAGAAACATGGGGTGGGGGCATGTATATTTTACACATATAAAATTTCATTTCAGTCAGAGTAATTTGCATTGCGTTCGTAATAATGAGGGACTGATAATTACAAGACTGGTACAGGCCATCACAGGAACATGATAACTTTGAACTGAAGCAGTGTTTTTTTTTGAGAGGGTAGCATTGTTTTGGGGAAAAGGGCCTTGCTTGCTACCTGCCTAGAAACATTCCTGTGGATGTCCTTGTATACAAAGGCAAAATAAAAACATTTCAGGTAAGCCAAAAAGCAAATAAATCAGGTGATAAAGAGGATTGTGACATGTAATGATAACCCTATCCTGATAGGTAAATAAGTTCCAACTACCATTCTTCCGCAATTAATATCAGGAAAGTTAAAACATACACCTGTTTTATTATTATCATCTGCTTATTTCATGTCCTTTTGTTAACAAGTTAAGAAGTTTGGTACATTTGGATCAGAGGCATGGACACTTCTACAAAATTTTCCTGCTCGTTTTCCCACAAGAATGTGTACAGCAAACAAAAAACCTGCACCAACATGGGCTAGGTGGATCAGGATGAAGGCTTTGCATGGGCTTTAATTTTTGTGTAGGCATTCTGGCCTTTCCACTCATGCGCAAGCTAAAGCAACTAACAATGAAAGGTTAACAGCACAAGAATCCTGATTGACCTCTAGGATTGAGCAATCATCTTCAAGATGATATCCGAAACTAACACTAAACCTCCATTGAAAGTAGAAGGAAACGTTCGAAAAATGACTATGACCTCTGCCTCCTGTCCCCATGAGAAAGTTGATAATCTTACACTGAAAAGGATGAAGAGATGAACACAAAAAAATGCCTACATACACACTGGGAATCCAAAACCTGAGTCTTTCAAGGCAAGATCGTGAGCTTAATGCTAACTACCTCAGCCACCAAGGTGGTCAAAAACACAGTTCCAAGATAGCAAAATTAACTATAGAAACAAGTCTAATATAACAGCATAAACATTATATAATCACATCACACAATTGGAGCCACGGTCTTCTAGTCGGTAGGGTGTCTGACAGCCACGTGGGAGACCTGGGTTTGATTCCCAGGATAGGTGATCTAAGCTCTGGGGCTCAGCCAGCCTCAAATCAATGGGTATCTTGGGGTAAAGGCAGCTGGGGCATGGTGCTGATCACATCATTTCCAAAAATGGCCAAGATCGAGAATATATGGGGTCCTACCCCATCTCCTAAACGTGTCCTCATGGAACTATATGCACAGGGAACTTCATCTTACCTTAACATCACACAATTATCACAGTGCTAATTCTAACCTGTCATTATAAACGGATTTTCATACTTTTACTCAAAATACATGTTTTACTAACAAGCATTTTGTTTGAAGGAGGGTGAAGTAAAATTAATTTTGAAACAGTGTTACCACTTTAGTACAGAAAGAACTAAGGGCAAGAATGTCATTAATCTCTTATTACATATTTAGAAAAATGAGATCTCCTGCTTAACTGAATATTTAGTACTCTTTCATTTGTTGCGAGCAGTCCTGGGTTCAATCCTTGGTGCAAGCTTTAAAATTTCATTGTTGATCCATCAACTAAGGAGCTATTCGTAGGAGACTCTTGTCTTAAAAGCTAGAAAACGGCAAGCAATGAGACTTGATGCACTGATATGTCACTCCCAAAAAACACTGCTTTGACAGGCCCTGGTCCCCAAAGTGCAGTTGCACCATGGAGTTTGGAAAAAAAAAAAAAAAAGGTTTAAGTACAAGCAATGCAAACTTTTATTTGTTTATAGATACTCTTTCCTTTTTTCAGTCTGTCACAAACCCCACTGAAATCCCCCGAAAGTCCACCCAGAGCTCAAAAATGGATGATGACACAGGAGTCAGAGGCAAGACCGACCACATGGGCAGTTCGTACGGGCCAGGTCTATGTGCCTCCTGCAACCGCCCAGTGATGGGCAGGGTAAGTACTCTTCAGTTTTGCCACCTTAGCTCTTTGGAGCCAGATTTGATGCTTTTGCACTTGTAGTTAGTTAGCACCTAAAAATCATGAAATGCTCCAGGAAGAATTCTAGTCTGACAAGTGAAAATCAAGCACTATAATACGACCATTTTATTGTCAGCCTTTTCTCCTGTTGTGCGTTTCATGTACTATGTTATAAAGCATCATTCTGCCACTTGTTCACTCGCCAGTTTGTCCATGTCCGTATGTATCACCTTCATTAAGTTGCATTAAAATGAAGGTGCCTGGTTTAATTTTCTTCAGATTTCTTTGTTGCTAAAAATGTGTGGAAAAAAAAATTAAGTGCTAAAAATTTCAAAAATATTTGGCAGCATTTCTCAAATTATATTACCCATGTTTATATATTTACACACAGGAGTAAATTTTCATGTACGCTTACTGATTTTTTCAATACATGGAATGTTGAACAGATTTTCTCAGGATGTCGACCAGGTGAGTTCTGGAAAAGTTTCCAAGCTTTCCAGAGCTAACTTCACTCTCGTCTTCAGGGTAGAAGTGCAGTGCTGAGTGTCAACTTGGTTTTTATGCATTTGGAGTGGGAGGTTTGAACAATTAGCAGCCATTTCTGCTGGAATGTATTTGTAGGAGAATTTGTTCGTAAACTTGTGAATATTACTGTAGTTTGTCTAGTTTATATTATAATGTATTAGGCATGGGACAGATTAAGCAGTACTCTATCGGTATTGGTTGATATAGGCATATCGGTGTATGGGTAAAATTACATATTATTTTACGAATCCAATATATCTATAATCTCTCTATATATAAAAATGGATGTATGTGTGTGGGTGTGTATGTTTGTTTGTTCCGGCATAACTCTCGAACGCCTGGAGCAATTTCAAACAAACCTGGTTCACGTATCACTTGCAATCTGGAAATAATATTTTGGGGGTAAGGTACCCCTGGCACCCCTAGGAGTAGGGTGGGAAGGGGCGACATGTAAAAATATTCCAAAACAACCGATATTAAATTCCGCACAAACAGACATCCGTGACTCTATGCAATCCCGCACAACGATAGTGTTTCTCGGGTTGTCTACCATTCAGGCTGTGATGTGAAAACGTAGTGTGGAATCTATAGTTTTCGTGACACTCCCAATGCAGTTCAACTTCAAGTACATCACCTATCGGCATGGGGGGGGGGGGGGGTGAAAAATAAAATGCCACAAATGACCTAGATTAGTGTCGAATTCATAGTTTTCAGTCTCTAAGCTAATTTGTGACATTCACGATGAAATAAAATTAGTTACATTTTACACTATGGTTAGAATTCATTATTTTCCTGTCTAATAGAAGACTGGAATAAATAAATACCCGGACAACACCAGTATCTTATAATTTAGGTAAAATTCTGCCATTTTGTTGTAATTTGTATGGACAATCTACATACCCTGCTTTTTGAAAAAGTAATCGTCTAATATGACTCTTCTTTTGCACTGAAGTCACCTTGAAACATACATTTATTAAAGATGCTAATGATCCTTTCAGGTTCTTCAAGGATCATTTGGAATTTTATATTGGTACTTTATTGGTATCAGCCAAAAACTTCATATCGGCGCACCACTATATTGTATTGTGATTTACATTAATTGCTCATTGGGTGATAGTAAGATGCTGCCATGTTACAGTTTATTAATACATATGATATGAGAGAGAGCTCAAATGGTTCTAACACTTGTGATCCTAGGTTCCATGCATGGCAGCAGCTCCAAAATTTTGGTGTTGTTGCAGCATGCCTTGGGACTTGCGGAAATTACGCCACATGTAGGTCTTTGTTCACTAGTTAAAGTTGAATGCAGTCTTGTTTTCCACTTGTAGATAATCTCGGCCCTAGGCAAGAGCTGGCACCCAGAGCACTTTGTGTGCACTCACTGCAAGACACCAATTCTGACGGAGAAGTTCTTGCAGAACGATGGCCTGCCATACTGCGAGGAGGACTACCACAAGCTCTTTGCCAAGAGATGTGCAGCTTGTCAGCAGCCAATTACCGACGTAAGTGAACATCAACATTTATTAGGATACAGTTTCTTCTGGTATACATATTACAGGTGTGATATGATTTTTTTTTTCTGCTGATATCAACATAAGATTTAGTATGCAGAAATCTAAATGAAAAATGCAAGCTTGACCAGAACTGGAACATGGGTGTGGCATACTCTACGAACTGACCTAGTCCTGATCTTTCGCTTCAGCTGTTTTACTAGAGTGAGAATTCTTGTTTTTAGCTTTAATTCCTACGTAGTGCATCTTGTACAGCATGTCCCGAGAAGTCCCCGTATCTCTACTTTACTTATGTATCCTGTTGCAACTTTATTGAAAATTGGCTGGTATTCAGGTGCTTGGGAATGATTTGTTTTCGTGGTTGGTCGCGGAACAAATTGGGAGGCTGCAAAATAGTAACAATGCAATCAGAATTTTTAATTTGTTCACTGTTTCATTCGACTAATGCTTTTTTTAAATATTGCAGAAATGCATCCTTGCACTCAACAAGAGTTGGCACCAGGAGCACTTCCGCTGCAAGACTTGCAACAAGCCACTGGTGGGCGAGAACTTCTTTGAGAAGGACGACCAGCCATACTGCCAGACAGACTACCAAAATCAGTTCTCGCCAAAGTGTGCTGGTTGCTCGAAACCCATCATCAACACATGCATCGTCGCTCTCAACCAGAAATGGCATCCTGACTGCTTTGTCTGCAAGGTACGTGCACAGACATTACAACAAAATCTCCCTTGACCTCCTTGACTTTATATAAACATTTTATGTGATTAATCTTAAATAATATAGGATGGGTCTGACTTTTCACACATCACAAAAACACTAACTTCACCAAGCCAAATCTACCTGTTATGAACTAATATGACCAGAAGTAATTTTTCACATGAAAAGTAGAAATGTGAGAATGTTATCCAAGTCAGGCATGATACTTTTGGCATTTGTTTCTGCCTTCCTATTTCATTTATTTTTTATCTTTGTAAATTGTCCATTAAAAAAGTTTTCTTTCAAGTCAACTTTATGCTTAATTGGCCTAATTGGTACTATCTACAGTTTAAAATATTATATGAAGCACTGTGCAATGTGTCTCCATTGGGAATTGAACCTGAGACCTTTTAATTACAAGGCAACAGTGTAACCGCTATGCCATCAAGGGTAAATTGTCTGTGTATTATAAAAAAAATTAATAATAACTTTTTGTTTCTTTAGTTTACTGAATGTTTCAGTGTACTATTACACATATATATTTCTCAAGAGCCAAGAATATAATGGAATATAATGGCAGTTACAAAATATAATTGCCAACAATGTTATAACAAATAAAAGTACAAGATAGTGTGAGAACAAACCATTTTTAATTAACTACTGAATTATTTTACTTCATTTTATCTACATCAAAATGTAGAGCGTGTTGAAGAAGTTTAGCCACTAAAGGAAAAGTTCTTACTAATTCATTGATTATGAATTAGTAAATATTGATTATTTACATGTACTAGGAGCACTTTTTGTGGAATGCCCTGCAATTTAAAACAACATAGTCAATAAATTGTGTTAATTATCATAAAGTAACACGACAGTAATACACTGTCTTCTGCTCTTGCTTACAGCGCTGCCGGCAACCTGTGCACGGTAAGACCTTCGAGGTCCAGGACGACCAACCTATCTGCTCCATATGCTCCGGGATCGTGGAATATGATGCCCGGCCAAAGGCCTGAACACACCCTGCCTCTTACGCAAGCATACCACCAGCCACCTACAAAAGCTAAAGCTTACCCTGCATTGATTAGCTGAAATCCACACGAAATCCACCCAAGCACGATTTGAGATAAAGTTTCAACATTCCTAAACACCAATAAAGTTACCTGCACATTTATATCATGGTGCCTTATTTTCAGTTACAAAATGCCGACTTTTGGTTTCTTTTGTTTAGTATTTTAATCGGGTAGCTACTCCCATGTAGCCTAATGATTAGTGCTCTCACCTTTGGATTGAGCAGTACTGGGTTCAAATCAAGGTGGTGATGGGACTTGGCATGTAAACCATGCGTGACCCAGTGAAAAGCTGCTTGGTCACCAAGATGATAATTTCCTCAATGAAGATAATTCTTTCACAAGTAATGAATCCTTGACAATACTTTCACTTATTTCACCTGTCATTTGTGTTACCTCTACCTGTACCTGACTTCACTGTGTGTGCTTTGCTGTAATGCAAAGTAGATTGATAGTTTTGTAAAAGAAAAGAAACAGTACACTTCTATCCAGCCAACCTCTTTAATATAAGGAGCCATGGCTAAGTCTCTTGAATTTCAGGAGTGTCTCCATGTTATTTGTGGCATTTGTGCACACTGCCTCCACCAGACTGCTACCTACATCTAAGGTAACCATATCCTTTCTTTCCACCCCACCCCAGGCCCGGATTTCTAACTGTTCAGATGAGGTCCCTCCTCAGAAAAGTGCCCTTTATTTATCTTGTCTCAAAAAATAGACAGGGTGGTTGTTCCCATGTGCAGCTCTGGATTCAGTCAAATATGGGGGGCATTTCCAAGTCTTCCTGCACCGAACTTGAGAAACTGCAGGCCATAACCTAGAGTGTTACAATACAAGGCTATTCATGGTATAGAGTGATAAACACAGTGGAAGTACTGCACGGTAAAGTTTCATATTTCCACATTGCTCTTTTTGTTGATGCCCAATTAATTTGAAAGGACCTCTGCCTTTGTTAGCACAGGTTTCCGGCACCTAGGCTGGAGATGGTAGTGCACCGTCACTTTGCTTCCACAGTAATAAATCTCCACAGCCAGGGCTGAAGGATGTTGAGTATCAGATTTTGTCGTGCAATGTAGTTCGTTGCACCTCTACTTCCATTTTATTGTATTATTCTGTATCTTATATGATACAACTTTCAACCTTACAACCACCCTTTTGTGTCCAGACAACCAACAAGAAACTGACAGTCTTCAAAAACCAAAATGAATTGTGAATTTTGGGAACTATGCTGGCAAGCCTTACCTAGGCAACAGAACTGTCAAGTACACAGTAAGCAACTCCTTTTGCAGTGATAAGAACACTCATGTCCAACTTGACAAAGTTTGTGTTGTGACATGTGAGCCTAACACCACGATGTCAAGCACTTATATGGAGGTGAATGCTGTTGATACGAGGCTAGCAACGGATTCTATCCAAGCAACCAGACATTGCAGTCAGGTTGGTCCAGAAAGAGGAGTGAGCGGGGATGATGGCCGGAACAACAGATGGGTACCATATCAAGTCTGCACTGAAGGATAGCATCGCATTGTTCTCCCCTCTTGATGGACTTCACTCAATTAAGTTTCTTCAATTTGCCAACTGTAAATATTACACCACACAATTACAGTTAATTAAGTTAAATCCTTCGTTGGCATAATTTCATATCCAATCCCTAGAGGCACATATTTTTGGTAAATAAAAAAAAGCAAAATTTCGGTACAAAAACAGAGTCAATTTCGGGTTTAAAAGCAGTAAATAAAATGAAATTTCGCTGTTATAGCGGTGAAAAAGCGACATATAAAATGACATTTTGGTTTTAAAAATGTGAATGTAATCCAAAATTTGATTTAAAAACTGCACTATTACATAAAATAAACATATCCCTTCTAATAGCACATTAAATCATTACCAGAATATTAAGTTTCTTCCTGTATAAAGGGGTCCATTTTTGCTTCTCAAATGTTTGCAGCAGAATTAATCAATTCTCAGTGAATTGCATAACTCTCAGGATAATTCTGACTTCAGAAAGTGTCGCGTCGGTATATAAACGGTAAATTTCGTGTTTAAGAGTCTAGTTCGCATTTTGCAGTTATTTCGCATAATTGTGTGACAAAACAGGGTAGGAAAATGCACCTCACACCTTTCAGAAACATGAACAATTAGTATTATAATGTGTTATTTCACATTTCGTGTTTTCGTCAAAAACGAAATATGCGTGCCTCTACCAATCCCCCTTTCCACATACTCATAACACTTTTCATTCATTTGTTAATGTATGACATGCAGGTACAGCCATGCATCCATCCCCCTTTTAGTTTGTTCCAGATAAACCACCCAGAGAAGAACTAGCCATTCAGTTGGGGGTCAGTGTGATGTGGTGGGTCTCCATTTCTTTGTCTTGTTTGGGATCTCTTGAAGCCCAGGGTGCCACATCCAGGTGTCTAAAATCACTGCCTGTTTCTGTTGAGTCATGGCATGGGTATCTTTGATAATATTCTCAGTGAGGGGCCTGTTGGGTGGAGTGCTTAGAATGAAATCATAGGTTGTTCTTATTTCTGATGATAGAAATAAATAACGATTGGGTTAGAGACTTATTCCATTTTCTGTGAAGTAGTGAATATTTTCACAAATTCTCATAACGTAAGAACTAATAATAAATTTGGAGAAACTAGTACTCACTTTATCCGCGAAACTGTTTTTTTCTTGTTTGTTCTATTAATTTCAGTGGCCACTGCCACCATCCTCGTTGGAACTCGCTGTACTGTTGCTTGGTGTGTGTCTTTTGTTTGTAGTTCTCCGGCCGCCACTAGGTGCGTTGTTGTTAACTGTACGTCTGTGCCTGTGTCATCTGCTATTTCCTGGTGTTAACTGTTGTAGTAGGGGAATCCAAGTGTGGTGTGCCTGTCCGCTATCCATGTTTCAGCTCGTACGAGAAGTGCATTAGGGCATGCGTTGCATTGATCTGTTGTGATGTGTTTGGCAAGACCAGTAGTGGGTTGGACTTTTTTTTGCATCCGTTAGGTGCTGTTGGATTCTTTCATTGACAGATCTGATGGATCTGCTAATGTAATGTGCCTTGCACTCGCACTCTGCATCGTATACACCTGGGTTATCAAGGGGGGAGAGGAAGTAACGTTTGTGTTTGTTTAGTTTATCAGCTATTTTGGCATTGGGTTTGTGCGCTACTTTGCCATATGGGAGAAGGGCTTTGGATATGTGGTTGGATGTGGTGGGATGGTAGGGGAAGGCAAACCATTTATATTGGTTGTTTGGAGGTTGATTGTGGCTGGTTAGGGTGCCTGACCTGTATTTCCGCTTTACTGCACCAAGTGGAAATTTGTGGTTCTGTGTAGCCATGTTTCAGGGCTATTTCAGTGATGGTGGGTAGATCCTCTTCTCTGCAACAGTAGGAGAAGGCTCTTTGATAAAAGTTCAGCCACGCGTTAGTTTTTTGTTTGGGGGGGGGGGGCTGGCTAGAGAGAGTGTGTATGTACTGGTTGCCTGCATTTGGTTTTCTGTAGACAGTGGTTATGAATTTGTGAAGTGCACGGCTGATTGTGATGTTCAGGAAGTTGATCTTACCATGTTCCTCTTGTTCTACAGTGAAGTTGAGCCTGGGATGGATGCTATTTAGTTTGTTCACTAGAAGGTAGAAGCTAACGTGTGGCTGAACTTTTATCAAAGAGACTTCTCCTACTGTTGCAGAGAAGAGGATCTACGAGAAGAGATACCCACCATCACTGAAATAGCCCTGAAACATGGCTACACAGAACCACAAATTTCCACTTGGTGCAGTAAAGCGGAAATACAGGTCAGGCACCCTAACCAGCCACAAGCAACCCAGCCACAATCAACCTCCAACAACCAATATAAATGGTTTGCTTTCCCCTACCATCCCACCACATCTAACCACATATCCAAAGCCCTTCTCCCATATGGCAAAGTAGCGCACAAACCCAACGCCAAAATAGCTGATAAACTAAACAAACACAAACGGTACTTCCTCTCCCCCCTTGATAACCCAGGTGTATACGATGCAGAGTGCGAGTGCAAGGCACATTACATCCAACAGCACCTAACGGATGCAAAAAAAATTCCAACCAAACTACTGGTCTTGCCAAACATCACAACAAATCAAGGAAACGCATGCCATAATGCACTTCTCGCACGAGCTGAAACATGAATAGCGGACAGGCACACCACACTTGGATTCCCCTACTACAACAGTTAACACCAGGAAATAGCAGATGACACAGGCGCAGACGTACAGTTAACAACAGCGCACCTATCAGCGGCCAGAGAACTACAAACAAAAGACACAGTACAGTGAGTTCCAACGAGGATGGTGGCAGTGGCCACTGAAATTAGTAGAACAAAGAAGAAAAAACAGTTTCACGGATAAAGTGAGTACTAGTTTCTCCATATTTATATACTACCACATCTCTTTTCCCAATTATGAATAAGAACTATGTACAAGTTCATTGTACTGTTACACTTTAGACAATGTAGAATGTAATACTGTCAAGTCGCCAGCAAGAACATGGATCTAGGATGAGTTAAAATTTCCTTCATGAAGTGCAAGAGGCCAAGCAAGGGAAGATCTACAAGGTTGGAATTTTACATGAGTGCTTATGGAAGTATTCTTCTTTTAGTACTCAATAGAACTGCACAAAACACTTGAACGGAAAGAAGAAAGGTTGAAGAACTTGCTGTTATGGAAAATGCCAAAGCATTCTCTAATGTGAAAACTTGAAGAGTGAACATTTTCATTTCCTGAAAGAACTACAAGGGAGTCAAGGCACGTTTATTAATATTTCTAACAAGCTTTAGCTAGCTTCAGAATTGACGCAAAGATCAACTCCAAAACAGATCATCATCTTTTTGCTATTATATGTGAGCAATTGGACAGAAGTTTTATCCCCTTCAGCTGTAAATTGAAATTTTCATGTCCTACTGTGTTGTCAGCACTCTACAAGGTAACACTCCACCACTGCTATGACTACTAAAATAGCTTACCCTTGTTTTCTTGTCATTATCAAGGCTCATGATCTTGCGGATCTCATCCAACAAGGGATCCAGTCTTGTGTTTATTACCTCCCTGGCTGCATCCGCCAACTTATTGGAGATTTCTCTCACGTTGATCGTCTCAAGCACGTTGTCCCCATGGTCTCTGTTGTTCCTCGTAGTTTCTGAAGTGACCGATGCACTGCTTGTATCTTGAGAATCTTGGTGCTCCTGAGGGATAGTAAAAGCATTAACTTTTCTTCTAGATAGATATTTTTTGCATTAGCATAATTTGTTGCAATTTAACTGATATGATAATATGCCAATTCAAATAATTTCTCACAGTGCAATTAGCTTGAAAATCACATGTGATTACTTTGGGATTAAGCACTTTTTGCATCCTAAATTTCCTCAAGAAAATAGATATATTTATATACGTACAATATTTATGTAAATTACACAACATTTATGTCAATGTTTTTCCCAAAATATGCTGGGAATTATGTAAAATGTAAAAAAAAAAATAATCTAACATAATATTACATTGCAAGTTTGTTTCATGAATATGTGGTAGCCGAATATGAAATATGAACATGGCAGAGTCAAATGGTCAATGTTTTTTTTTCTTTTTTCCCAGCAGTCCCCCCAAGTTTGACCCCAGTGGGAGGCCAAAGTTTCAATGTTGATCCAGAATCAATGGGACAATTTACTTTAGATTATCTCATTAACAAATATATTAATGCATGTAAGTGAAACTACAGTAGATAAATACAGTATAAAACAATGGAATATTTACAGATATCAGTCATCACATCAGTATCAGCTCAAACTGAAAAAGTTTTAAGATGCAAAAACAAGCAAACAAACACACACACACACATGCAAAAGAATACTCTAATACAAAGTGCAGGAGCAAATGCCTTACTATGTCACACTGTAATGACATGAGGGTGTGAATTTTGTTTGTTGTAAAGATGTACTTCAAAACTGCAGCATGTTCCCGCAACTCAGTGCAAAATAGACCCTTACTTTTTAGAGGAGGATGGGAAAACAAGTCATAGTCAGTTGGAGGCACCTGAAAGCTGTCTACAAATGGAGGTAAATGACATAAGATGAAGTGAAAACTGCTACCCAACATGAAACAGCGACAATACCACTGGAAATTACCACACAAGCAAAATAACAGCGTAGTGAACCTGCAATTGTGTATGGAAAATAAGGTTGTCATTTAGACAACATAATTTTTCAAAAGAGGCACAAAAAGATAAACTTTCATTTTCTAAGATTGTCAAATAAAAGTTTATTAATGTTTAAAAACCAATAAGTATTTCTGCTGCAGCCTGTACTTTACCCTGTTGTCAGGATTTTCAACACAAAATTAAGTTACCTGAATCGAAATGACTTCCTGCGGTATAGTAACATAACCAACTGAGGTTTGTTTCAGCTGTGTGCTCTTGTGGCTTCCTTTAACTCTATGCTTCCTCCAAGATGCCTGATCCTTCTCCAAATCCACCTTTGGGGCTGTTTCCGTGAATACGGACCTTGGCATAAACTTCTGCCTGGTGTCCGAGACAACAGATGACGTTAATCCTGATGAAGCAATTTTGGGTTCTACCTGCATGTTCAAAACGAGAGGAAAAATAATTAACGTGTAAATAGCTTTTTCACAAATTTTAACACACAGGTTTTTTATTATTGCTACACTTGTCACATCTTACCTGTACAGAAATTATATCCTTGGCTACAATATCGGAATCACTTTGTACGCCATCGTCGGTTGTTCCAATGTTTGACCTGTCGCTTGTGCTCTGTTGGTCTGGCTCCGTTTTCTTCTGGGGTGACTTTGGGAGGAAAGACTGTGAATAAACGACCTGCCTAGGCCTATACCTCAGTCCTACTTGCATAGGGTGACTTCTATTGCTCCTCCCCTGGAAATATTAAGCAAGGGATTCCAAATCACACTTACTCCATCACAAATAATAACAAAATCAAACAATGCATCTATTTCTTGATTTGCTAAATAATGAACATGTTCTACTACATTGTCTTTTGGTAACTTATACACTAAATTGTTTCTCCATGGGTAATAGGCTGCTTTAACAGATTATTAAAGTACCCTCCTTAGCAATCAGGATAATATAAACGACTTAAATATATGTATGTTCTTAATTAAAAATTTTCTTTAAATTGGTCTTTCTGGACATTAATTTTGGATTATCTAATTTGTGAACTCACAAGATTTTCTAGTTAACTGTTAATGTCACTGCCAACAATAACCCACGGATTGGCCAGGTGGAAACCTTTTTGCCATATCCACAATAGATCTATGGAAGGCATAAAAAAAAAAAGCTAACTGATCACTTGTCTCTTTGAGACACCCCATACAGGTTCAATTTTCACTAATTTCAAAATAGTTAGTAATTCGCAATGGATGTTTCCCTTCCAGCTTCATTCTTTTCACAACAACAGTAAAAAAGCCCTTTCTCCTCCCCAACCAGTGTTTAGATCGGTGGCGTATTCTGAAAATTTGACTTGGTTTATTGCATCAATTCTTATGTATGGTATATATTTATTACATATTAATTAGATATAATATAAATAAATATAAAAAATTACTAACCATTGTTATAACTGTATCTTTAGTCAAAATGAAAATAAATGTCTGATGAAAGGAGCGTGTGTTCTCCTGAATCGTCACAAAGAAAAACTGTTTTCTTATGCTTGTAATAACCGTAAACTACCGTGCGTTCATTTCGATCTGCAGCCGAGAGATCGGGAGAAGCGTGGTGGGCGGCGCTGACGGAGATGCCGACATTTGCGGCCTGTAATGCCCGCTTATTTTTATAGACATATGCAGACATTTATATAAATATTGCAAAACGATCACTAACCTGTGTTATAACACGCAAAAGTTCTTCTGTAATTCATCCAAGTTCTGCTCTTATATACACAAATAAATACGCTATAGAAACTATGTTAAGAGCCACAGATAATAAAGCATTTTAATCATAGTTTTGACCAGTAACGTCCTGCTTAAGTTTATATCCTTGAAAGAGTTTTGTGGCGATGGGAATCGTTTGGAGGTTTCGAATGTGCAACCCTGTATCAGAATTACACTACAGACGAAACCGATAAAAGTGAATGGTTTTCGTGAGCTTCCTTGCAATCCGAAATATCCGAGCTCGAGTTTTTTGTTCCTTCGCGACTAGATGAAGACAGAGTTGTAAATATAGTGGCGAGCAATGTAAACCAAGAGCGTGTTAATTTCGTACTGTGCGCAAGAGTGTTATTCTTGGTTACTTGCAGTTACTTGTTTGTGTTATTGTAGTGTGTATGTGTGACGTGTCAGTGAGACGATTGGAATGCCAGCCGCAAGATTCACGTTAGGACAAAGATTTTTTTATGTATGACACGTACCTACGTGAAAACAAACTCGTGTCGAGATGTGTGTAGGTAATTTGTACAGAAATTCCCATGCATTTCAACTCCACACAGAGATACGGTTAGACATCTTGTCCTTAAATTACGAGAAACTGTATCGTTAAATTTTAAAACACCTAAGCAAAAACGACGGATTCTAACCGAACCAAAACTCGATGATATTGGTGCAGCGTTAGAACGTTCTCCAAACAAACCTCTACGCCGTGTTTCCCAAGAGGTGGGCATGTCAAAATCATCAGCACATACAGTCACTAAGCTACTAAAATTAAAACCATACTCTTATAACACAGGTTAGTGCTCGTTTTGCAATATTTATATAAATGTCTGCATATGTCCATAAAAATAAGCGGGGCATTTCAGGCCGCAAATGTCGGCATCTCCGTCAGTGCCGCCTGCCACGCTTCTCCCGATCTCTCGGCTGCAGATCGAAATGGACGCACGGTACAAGAAAATAATTCTATAATGCAAGCAATGCGTACATACAAGAAAAACTATAAATAAAAGACCTATCCAGGCATGCAAGTAAAACAAAAACAGAAGTCCGACAACTTCAAATTTTACGGCAGATTCCATAAGTAGGAAAAAGTTGGTTTACCACCAATGGGAGAATATGCCTCTGCCTTATATACTGTAGCACATAGTATCTGTGCCCTTGGAAAATATGGGAACTATATGCTTCTGAGTGATTTAACCTTTACACCGTCGAGCAAGTTTTCGAAAGTAACCCCTATCTGGCCATGGCCTTTGCACACGATTTTTAAATTTTTACACCTATTTCAGAAAAACGTTATATCTCCGAGACTATTTGAGCAATCTACTTCGGCTAACTTTTGTTTGGAAGAAAAAACATCGGAGCACATGACCGTATACAATTCAGAGTGCCCAAGTGAGAAAAACGGGGTCAGGGGGCTAAGTCCCCAAATTTCAATGAAGAAAAAATAAAAATCTGGCGTTCGCCCCCTCTTCTCTTGCTATTTTGGGAAAAGGGCACAAACTTTTGCATTGTTTTAAAAGAATAGACCTTTTGCAACAAAGAACCTTTTTTCAAGTCCGTAGTCCTCATACAGGCTGAAACGATGCAATATGTACAATTCTGCATTCTGGCAAAAAAAAAAAATGGCTAATTTGCATATTAGAGAATAAATTATTATTACTCGGAGACTCACAAAGATGTTATTGGGTACGCTATTGGTTACACAGGAGGGGTGGGGGGGGGGGAGGCAGGCAGAATTTCATCAACAAAGACAGCAGAGGCGCCACATTTCCTTCGCAGCATGCTGTGACCAACATATTTCCTTTTGTTCAAGTCAGGCATGACAGTGCATTTTGGCTTCCCTTGTTCTATTTTTAGACTCTCGTCACCAACTTCAGCATTGGAACACACAACCCAACATGTTGACAAAAGATAACTCGAGTTTCCCAAGCTGGGAGGTAGAAAACAAGCTCGTAAATCTCATATATTGCATGGCATTCATTTCCCAGCTGTCAAACGAAAAGGTGATGGGAAAGGAGGAGCAGAGGGGAGGGGGTCATGGGTAAGTGGGTTTTCTTCAACAGGACATTTCAAAGTCTTATCTGAACATCTGTCAGCGTTTACAACCTCACATACAAGTATGAAGGTGCTAAAAGCACATGAACCATTTAATCAGCACGATGGGTCACCAGTGACCCATCAGCCGACTACGCCTATATTTTCTATGGGTCACATGTGACTCATTGGCCGAGTAAAGGTTAAGCATGCAACTTTAGCACCACTGCTCCTAGGTGAGAGGTACAAGTAAGGAAAGTGGAACAGTAGATTCGGGGAAAACAATTCCTAAGAATCAGAAAATAAAGGGTTAGAATTTTTAGAAGTTGTACGTTGGCCCTAGGCAAGAAAGAAATACATGGAAGCCATTATTAGCATTAGATTAATGGCTTAATTGTAACCCTATTAAGATGATGATAATAATACTAAACACCTTAAAACTACAAGTATCTGGCTGGATTTTCACATACATGACAAATTTTCCCTCTTTCAATTTCTCGCTATCTGTACTAATAACAGCATGTACATTTGTTTTAATTTTTTTGCCACCTAAAATCATCCGTTCAAATAAGGAGTAAAATACTGCAACCCAAATAATTCAAACCAGGATACAAACCAAAAATTTGGTGCCACTTTAGGAGCTGTGTTCCAGTTTCTCACTTGCCACAGTGGAGGGGTCAAAAAGTGTAGTTTTCTTTCTCCACATTTTCCGTTATGATTTTGGCCTTGTTAAGATAAATATACTTGTATTAATTAAGCTATGACTTCAGCAATTTTCATCCATTATCAAATGGAGCTCATGGTGAAAAACTACTTTGAAAACAAACCTCTAATTTTTTTTAAAATTTGTCTTAGCCCTACAGAGAATTTTTGGGGGTTAAAAATGTCAAAAAATTGTATGTTTCTATGCAAGTTTGTACATACAATGTTTGAAAGCATGAAAAATTAATTACTTCATGAACCTGTTTACATTTGAAAAATATCTGTGTAACAAATGTTGTTATAATATTGTTATGGAGGGGATAAAAGCAAACTCCACCAGGGATGCTCTTGTCTCCTCATACACTGATTAAGAACAACATCCAGTCGTTATAAACTGAGATTTTTTTTAAAATGATAACCTACCATGTAGAGCCTGTCCCTCCGATCTGCAGATGCACTTTTACACCTTGGAAGCCCTGTCCGAGGTGGAGGTCCAAACCTCTCCCTTGCCAGCTCTGATATCATGCCAGGAGTCGATGCTTGCTTGTTGACAACAGCTTTATGCTCAACTCTTCCACCAGATGCTCCTAAAACGCTTGGCGCGCTATACACAGATACAGTGCGCTGCAGGCGTGTCTTCCATCCCTCGTTTCCTGTGAAGTTTTTCTTCTGCGTTCTTCCTGAAGATGGAGGCCTGTCTTCCGCATGCTTCTCCTCCTCGCCAATTTTGTGCAGCACTTCCATAAAGCTCCTGCACTGCGGTGCAATCTCCTGAAATAAGTGTCATTTGACCCACAACTGAACCCGTACAAATATGACAGAAAACTGGTTCAAACTTAATTATTACTACTAGCTGTTCCTGCGACTCCTGGTTAGTGCTCTCGCCTTTGGTGCAAACAGTTCTGTATTCGATCCCTGCAGGAGCCCTAAAAACGTCATCGTTGACCCAGGATCACAAGGACAATTGGCAAATGACTTGAACAAGTAATGGGCTCTAGTTCTGAAAGCCAGAAAACAGTGGTGACGGGGCTCAATGCACTGATCATGCACAACTCAATAAAAAAGCTGCTTCGGAACCCTGGAGTTGATTTTTTTTAGCTATTACTATAATACTGAACTGCAGAACCTATTATTATTCACTATGTACTTATCAACGTCACATTGATTATTTTATAACAGGTATTGTTTCACAAACTTCATGGCTGCTTCATCAGACCCAAGGAAATTAGAACAAAAGCACTTATACTGTGTATTACAAAGTTTGTTGAAACACTTTCAATATGGTTAATTGTTGTTAAAGACAACACAAAACACCCACAGCACTTCATCATCAGGGCTGGTCAAGAGATGGCAAAGAAGACACAGTCGAGGTTCTGATGTCTGCTGTCTCAAACAGCCCTGATGATGACTCCAAGATGGAGTTGAAAGCTCGGACAAACTTTTGATACTTACATCTTCATATTCAGCAATTACTTGAAAGAGGCCGACTTTAGAAGAGATCTCGGTAAGCTGTATCAGAAGCTTCAAAAGGTTGCTCAACTTCTCCGGAACACCTCCCTGAACAGAATTTGGTATGTGTTTTGAATATAGCTGAAAGGAAAAGAACAATTACAATTTTAATAAGGACTGGCCCAATACTGGTTTCAGAATCTGTTTGAATTCAAGCCCCTATATCAGCTAATACTTGGCGAGGATTTGGGTATCTTGTGGCATCCTCATAATGCTGCTTTGAACCAGGGAAAGTCCGCGATTTTTACAGGAAGAGAAGCATGTCCCACAATAAATAAAATCATAATAATTTAAAATCTTAATAGCAACAACTGAAATTTCTTGGTCTCACTTGAAAGTTAATTCCATCTGCCCTTTCTTGATGAACTATATACAATGTAGAATTCTTCATTTTCCATGGATTTCAGTTTCAGTAATTTCATCTCACCCACAACTTTGAGGAGTATTTGTTGTTTGGTGTTTCTGCACTAAGTGCGAATTTGGTGAAGTATTAAAGTATTTGTACCATTTTTCTACTTTTCACTGAGTAACATGCACACATTTATGGTGCAAATAATCAGAGTATGATTACTCCAAAAACTTGGTAATTTTTATCTGATTGTGGCGAACTCAGTAAAAAGTAATTATATTAATTTAATTCTCAATATATTTTTAGGAAACTGTTTGTCTGGCTAAATATAAAATGTACAATTCAAGCAAATTTCAACATTATTAAATAAATAAAAAGTGAAGCTGTTGTATTGTCTGTACTATATATATATATATACGTATATGTGCTGTAAATGAAAAATACCTCAAAATATATAACATGAAATTCGTGTACATTATTCCTATCATCATCATTTGCCATTTTTGCTTGGCTATATTGAAAGGAAAAAAATATATGGAATTACATACATTACTAATAATGATGCACAACCACTAACCTGCAGAGCTTCGCAAACTGTCTGGTGGGCCGTAGCAAGTTTCTGGCACATCAACAACTGGAAACTGCATTTGCTGTCGAGACTAAAGCTCCGGAGAATATGATGCTCAAGTGCATTCACCTGTAAAGTGCAAGGTCATAAGTAGGAATTGGTGCCCTAATTCAAACAGATCTTCTTGGATGATGAACCAGATTATATTGTCTGTAAAAACTAAATATGCTGACCAAGGCAGTAATTTATTTTATTAAAGACATAAAGTAAACATATGAAATGTATAAGTACTTTGTACTTGATACAGAGTCTGAAGAAGACCTTGCTAGAAGGTTGAAACGTTACGTTTAGTTTATGTTTTTAATATAATAAATTACTGCCTTGGTCAGCATATTTAGTTTCTTCATATCATGGAAACAAGGCTTAATGGTGTTATATTGTCTGTTTTTGTGAAGTGATGTAGTTCTCATCTTCAGGTAATTAGGTAAAATGTTAAAGTTACCCCAGGCTCATTGAACCATGCCATAAAAGTGTAGGGGAGGGCATAGGCATGCGCACGGGGTGGGGGCAAATGCCCCCCCCCAATCATGGGCATCCACAGATTTTTCCACTGAGGGACAAGCAAGGTAATTTTCCATGGGGCATATTACCCCGACAATAGTGAAATTGAAATTATCGCATTCCTGCATCCCCATTATAATAATTCATGTAAATTATTATGACTGAAATCAAATTATACGTGTGAAAATGTACTTTTGGGTTGACATTCGGTTTCTAAGGGAAGATGTGGCCATCCTTGCCCCCCCCCCCCTTCCAGACGTCCATGGTCCTATATTATTATATTTTCAACTAGAAATTTAGGATAGAGGAATCTTATCGCAGTTATTAAACGATATTATACTCTTAAAAGAAAATGCCGTATTTGCAAGCCAATGAAAGTTCAAAGCAACTACGGGGAAAGGGGTTCAGTGGCGCAACCACAGGGGGGCAGGTGGCATTGGCCCCCATCCTTGGATGGAAATCAATTTTAGGGGAGGCAAACAAGGAAGTAAAGGAAAGCAAGACTAGCAAAATCTAAGAGCAGCAGGACAAAGGGATATTCAATATGGAATTAGTTTTCTCGTCTTTCTTGCATTATTTCTTCCAGACGGCCAAGAGCACCTGCAGGGGGCACAGAGCTGCAATTGCCCCCTCAATTTCAAATTTTATACAAATAAAAATAAGTTTCGTAAATGTTTCTTGCTCACTTCACTCGCAATGGCTGCTTTTCTTGCAGTCTTGTCAAGTTCAGAGCTGTAGCTAAGGGTCGGTGGGAGTTGGCTATGGACGGCAAACAATCTAAATGAAAAAAAATGTAAAAGAGAATGCCATGGTGCTCCATGAAATTCCTTCGCCATATTAAATCAATATTGTTTTCATTATGCAAAAATTTGGATCTGAAAATTTTCTTGCTCTCTTCGCTCGCATTTTGTTTTCTTTAATGCATTTTAAATTACCAGGGAGAGAAGTACTACTGCTAAACAGATTTCTCTTAAAAGCATGAACAATCGTTTGGAGGAAAAGGAGTGCGCACATTTCAGAGACATTTATATGATTTTTGCTGTTGGTTTGATATGAGACGGATGAATTGATTATGTATGTATTGTGTGTATGTATTATGTCGCATTTTCAAGTTGAAGAAGAAAGATCTTAACGCCGATCTTTCTTCTTCAACTTGAAAATGCGACATAGATCGCGAAATATAGAATAATTTCTCTTCGTGTGGTAAGTGTTTACTGTCTCCTTCATCATTAGTATATATATATATATATATACACATACATACATACATATACATATATGGGGATGTGTATAGATACACACACCCATCGATGCAAGAAAACTTAAACAGTGAGATAAAATTAGGTTTTTCTTTCCAGACTCAACTTTCATCAAGGCTTTTGCCCCCCCCCCCCTAATCAGAGGTTCTGCGCATGCCTATGGGGGAGGGGTGTGCACAGGTAGGGTACTCCACATTTATTATATTGATCATTACAGAAGTGAAGTGATCGACACCATGCTCCAGCTGCATTTTCCCCTCTCCCCTAGGCATCCATTTACTTGAGGCCGGGTGAAACCCAGAGTAGCTTTTTACAAGGACATTGTCCAAAATATTCCAACCTGAGATCATTCACTCCAGGGGTAACCTAGGTCTCCCTTGTGGTAGTCGGATACCTTACCAACTGAACCACTAAGTCATCATAAAAAAACACCATTTTTAATGTGATTAAATCATAAGTATAGCTCGACCACAAGGGAAAAAACCTTCCGTCAAAAGCGTTCGCGCATCTTCCCTGCCGTTATAGGTGCTCGGGGCAGTGTTGCCAGGTTAGACTTATAAAAATCGTGAGATTGTTCTTTGGGACAGATCTGCTACAAAATCCGATGATCTAATAGTAGCAGATGAACAACGTTCTCGGTGGGGGTAGGGGGGGCGGCATAGGCGTTCGCACTGAGGGGGGCAAGGGGACGTCCACAGACTTTTCCAGCGAGGGGGGAAACAATGTATTTTTATCAGGCAGGTAAACGAGTCATATTATCCCGTAATAATGTTGCCCTCTCAGAAAACACCACTTGAGTTTGAAATTATCAAGTTTCTACATCCCTATTATAATAATTGATGTTAATTACTGTGACTGAAATCAACTCATACGTCTGAAATAATAGCTACTCTTATGTTAACATTTATTTTCCACAATATTTCAAGTCGAATGCTAACACTAACAAATTAATTTGCCTTCTGCTTATGTTCGGTGTACAGCTATCGTTAGGGGTGGGCACGCATCCTGCACCAATGAGAAAATGCATTACGTATGTGAAATATATTTGGTGAATTAGACAGCATGTCTTCCTCAATAATTCAAGATAGCAACGCTTATGCTAGGGTGCCACCTATCCTCCCCATCTGCTAGAAATACACACACATACATGGATAAAATAATTTGCCCACGCTACGAAGTCAGTGCAAGGACGTTTCACTGTGTTTGTGTCACTTCATCCATTTCATCAGTTTTTCATTCATCCATATTGTCGTACTTACCTGTAGAGGCACAAAAGCGACGTAAAATAACTAAAATAGAAATAGATTTTCGGGTGGGATAAAATACAACCATCTAAAAATAGTAATGTAGTAATAGTAATAAAATAATAATAATGTCCTAGCACAATTGAGTATCGTTTGGCATAATTTCACAGTTCTACTCTCCCCTCCATGTTCAAGTAAGATGAGCAGGAAACGTGTTTTTGAGCAGGCCGTTGGAGGTTTCATAGCAATAGTTTATTAAGGAATTCTCCCGAGAAATCAATAGGTCTGGCAACATTGACGTGAGCCGTGTTGAAGCCTCCTTCCCCCTGTCCTTTCCCCCACCCTCCAGCGTGATGAGGTTCTGTGCAGGTTTCTTTCCTTGTGGTTCCACTATAGGATGTGGATATTTGACTACCTTGCCTTTTTAAAATTTACTTTGATGAATTCTTGCATTTCTCAATAGTTTTCTGCACTGCTTCCTCATGCATTTTTCTTCTCTTTTTCCAATGCTATTTCCAATCACAAACTGTAGCCACAAGTGTTACTGGGAAGGAGTTTAAAGCTCAGGGTTAATTTAGTGTATTTTATCATGTTGTTTTTGGTTGTGTATTGCTCTTTAACAAAATAATGTTATTTCAGCAGCTTGCATCATGTGTTTGCTTCTCACTGTGAAGTCATCATGTATCCCCCAAAAATGAAAACTAAAACAAAACAAACTAAATATATATATATATATATATATATATATATTTAAAAAAAAGGTAAAGTTCCTCATGCATATAGCACCGTGTCATGAAGGCACATTTAGATGTGGAGGTACGTCCCCACACATTCTCGATCTTGGCCATTTTGAAGGTGATGTGATCAGCACCATGCTCCCACCATCTGTACCCCCTCCCCCATGTAGCTATTGATTTGAGGCTGGGTAAGCCCCAGAGCTGCTTTATGCAGGGATAAGGACCAAAAAATTCCAACTTTAGTTCACTCACCCCGGGAATTGAACCTGGGTATCCCATAGACCACAGCAGCTTAAAATCACAAATTGCACTAAAAAAACAACAAAAAAAAACAAAACAACTGACTTTACTGACCTAACAAAAAACTGACAAAAATGGAAATCTAAAACTTTTTACTGGCCATTTTCCACAGCCTGTATTGAACAAACTCTGAAACAATTTTATGAACTTTTTGATATTACCTCACACATTTAATTCCATAAAATATTAATAAAAAAACGAACAAAAGTATAAGAAAAAATACTCACTTGCCTTCTTAATTGATACAAGTAATTCCTCTCAAATCGTGTAGCAAATTCAGCAGCTCGTGTTTTTCTCCTTTCAAAATCCAAAATATCAGCAGCTTGCGGTATCTGGAACGTGAGGGCTCGTATTTCTCCAATCAGGGATTCGATTTTAGTCCTTGCAACCTTAATCCTTCTTGTGTACACATTCCCCACAAATCCAGCGAGCACTTTCTTACTTGTCGCACGAACCGATGGCATGTCCCCACCGTCCCTTCTGTAAGAACTCGATGTATCATTCTTCGTCAGCACGGAAATCTGGCTCCCTTCCTCAGCTATGGGTTCCAAGACGGAGACCCCGTAGTTGTGCCACTCAGAAGTCTGTGGCTCAGTTGAAGGGTTTGGCATATCCTCAGCGGAACACTGGTGCTGCCATTTTTCTGATGTTCTGTACTTTCCTTCTCTTCCCGCGATAAATTTTTCCCATTCTCTCTTCTCTTCCTTCTTCTTCTTCTCACGTTGCACTTTCTTTACAGCTCTGTTTATTTCCTCTTCGGGAATGTACTGTAAAGAAACAGTATCCATTAACAGTTTTCAGACCAAGGTGACAAGCAGCACGAACATTTCCAGTCTTGGAAAAAAAAAAATCATTGCACATGCACGACCAACAGATCGAGGTGACATGATGCAACCTATCGAGGAAATACCCTATCCAAGTGACACACACGCAACAAGTGGCTCATGTATCTTGTGTCATTTAAGTACAAAAGGTTGCATTTATTTCTGAAGGCTTCTTTCCAATTGTCATGTGTTACTTTTCACTTTCGTCTGAAAGCTGCAGCCATACTCGACAAAGTGGGACGGTAAGAGCAGAGTTGCTCGTGCATCCCTGTTTTAAATGCTGTAACAAAAATCTCATGAACTTAAAATAATCTCAAAAATAGATCATTCAATTACAAACATAGTTGCCAACTGCAGCAAGAAGTTGCCAACTGCAGCAAGAAGTTGCCAAAACTGGTGGAAATGCAATGCAGGTGTATGATGAGCAACTTTTCTGGCTGTTCCTTAGTGGTCCACCTGGAGAATACTTATAATATCTAACCAAATTCATATTATCACTTGCGTACACATGGGTCATGCACCATGTGCAATGTTTCTGGATAACTGCAGAGGCACATGCTAGTGTCAATTTCTTTCACACACAGGAAAACCTCACACTAAGTTAAATTATAAAGAAAAATGAAAACAATTTACATTAATGTGAACTTTCTTTGTGTGAAAAGTAATCCATAATTTTTACTGTTCTCTACATAGATCATGTTGATTTAAAATAACCAACAATACATATTTTTAAAAAAATGAAATATATAATAGCTATATTTAACATTTTTTTTATTTAGGCTAAACTTGAAACTAAGTATGCAGAAAATTTATTGTAGTTCAAAATATAGGTAGTGAATTTTTAAAAAAACTTACTTATTTAATCATGGTGCACTGGAATTTAAGTTAATGGTTGGAATTAACTACATTTTTATATCGAGATTTAATTGATTGAGCGACTTCTAAGTTTCAGCTGTTGCCAACATTGAATGCAAGGCAGCATTCCTACTCAATAAGTACTTTTCTTGCAGTTGAGACTGGATTATCTTGTGTTACTTCTTCATACTTTTAGATAATCACAACGAGGGTGAATGATTAGATGAACATTGAGAAAAGGAGCCATCACAAACACTGCAGAGGATTGTGTGGGTTGCATGTGTAGGCACCAACAGCCTTGTTGGCCTGCATCTTCGACATTTAAGTGAATTCCAAGAAGCTCACACCTTACTCCCCCCACCCTTTTTTTCAATTATTGGTATCTCCATGAAACTGCAAGAGGTTGCAAGGAGCTACATTTTTTTTTGCAGGAGGAGTGGGGGCCAGAACTAAAATGAAGTATGGATAACTTACGGTGCATCCTTTTGTTAAGCTGAATGTAGAAGTCCTTACATACCTAATATTTTTCTTACAGATGCATGGTCTATTTCAGTTTGAAACAGGAACACAGAGGGATATAAAAAGTGATACTTCATTTTTTCCCAATTAAAAAAAAAGATATCTCTCATTCTTCAAACTGGGCAGTTGCACTTAACACACAACAGAATATATATTTCTGCATCAGAATGTCATGAAATTATGTATTTGAATTCATCTGAATTTTTTAACGAATTAATGAAAACAGTTTTTTACACAAACACAAAAATTGTTAGTAAATTATGCATAATTTAAGTACAGAGCATTCCCTGACATTTGCTACAAGACTTGGCGGCAAGTGGCCCGGCATCAGCGCTTGTCTTTCCCAGTGAACGGGTCTGCGAGCGGTCGCTCGCTAGTCTGTTTTTTTTTGGCTCTCCCTGCCTTCGCTCTCTTTCCCCTTCTGTTGACATTGCAGACTGACGCCAGTATAATCCTCCCTCGGAAGTTGTGTTGTGTCGTGTCCATGTGTTGAAGATTGTGGCTTAATATGGCACCACAAAAGTTTACATTACAACAAAGGATTTATCTTGTCGAGTGTTACTTCGGAAAGAGGAATTGTGGAGAAGTGCGACGACGTTTTGCAACGAAATTTCCTGGTGTTCCCGTTCCACATAGGACCACTATATTAAACCTCGTAAAAAGTTCAAAGTATACAAAGACAATCCGCACACCATCCGTGATTTAAAAGAGAGTATTGTACGAGAAATTGGGAGAATTACAGTAGACGAACTTGCACGTGTCAGTGCCAATTTCCTTCGGAGATGCCAGGAATGTGTTGCAGCAGAGGGGCAACATTTTCAACACCTTCTGTAGTCAAGGTTAGTACACAATATGAAAACTGTAATTTTAATAGCCAACTCTACCGACTGTCGTTGACCCGTTCACCGGGAAAGACAAGCGCCGATGCCGGGCAGATTGCCGCTGAGTCTTGTAGCGAATGTCAGGGAATGCTCTGTAAAATACATATCAAGTAAATTAAATTGCTTGTCTCACCCTGGTTTGTGTTGCCACAATCCATTAGCAACATAAAATCTAACTGGCCTAACATAGCATCCAGCAATTGGATGTTGAGTCTATTTTTTTTTTAAAAAAATAACCTAAGATGATTTGATTTTTGTTATTTAGTGTCACTTTTCTGCCCCTTTTGGCTAATCGTAACGATGAGGATGAGTGATGATATGATGAAGGGACAATTACAAAGAATACCTATACCCAGGCCGGGATTTGAACCTGGGACCCCTGGCATCGTAGCACAATGTGCTAACCACTCCACCACAGAGGTCAGCATTAAATAAGCTACAAAACAAAGCTTTAAGGTTTTCATCAAACATTAAAATTAACATATTACAATGACATCACTTGACAACAAATTATTAAATAAACAAAGCAAATAAACAAATATTACATTTATTACTTTCTATAACATTGCTCTCTTCACTTGAAACATATCACCCTATACATTTCGCAAGCATTCAGTATAACTGGTCTTTCATGCGCATAATATTATCCTCAACACTTTCCTCCAATATAGACATTGGATATCCTGAACTGACAAGAATGTGGGATGTTTGACAATTTGCAACAAATCTCTCAACAATAAACTCAAACGTAACGCATTAACTCTGAAACTGAACCTCAATGCAAAGTCAATTATGGATATGCAATTGGAAACAAAACAAAATGAACGAAAGTAACTGAAACGATTAGTTATTTGTTTACACAGAAATATCCTGTTCTTCAGCTCCGAGACCATATCTCGAGTGTTCTTCTGCAATTGTCACCCTGTTGATATTTGCCAAGCTGCCGAGGACCATCTGCGTAATGTCTTTAATCTCATTGTACTGGTGCAACAGCTCCATGCATTTTTTCAGATCATTTTCACTCGGTCTGTCCTTCTGAAGGCTCTCAAGTTCAGCATCTAGCGAGCGCTCTTTCGCCTCAAACCTTATAATTTCATCAATTAGAGACTTTTTGTCTGATCCACTACACTTCTTCACGTCAGAATCTTGAGTAACTTCCTTAATACCAGTGTTGGGATTTTGACTTGCTCTGGAGTTTTTAACCTTAGATATTTTCTTAGTAGACATTTTGCACTCAACTTCTATGTAGTAGCCTAAGAAGTGTAGCCGCTGGAAAAAAAAATTAACACTACCATTAACAGTTTATGATGCTACACTGAACAAACACATCTCTACAGCAATATACATATGGCTGCAGCACAACACCAACAAAACTTTCACACACACTGGCATAATGAGGTATGAACTTATTGGGCCCCATCAAAATTTTGCCAAGTTAACCAAAGCAGCTGTCGGGTGACAAATTGAAAATGACATTAATCCTTGTTCATTGGCTTTTTTTTTCACATTATCCACAGAAATTTAACTGAAACCCTTCACAAACGTTGTGTGCTCCTTAATTTTAATGGTAAACTTTCTGTATCCGGAAAACGGATTTCTTAAAGTTTACAGGATAAATTTCCTTCCAGCGGGATGTTCCCTGTGTGTAATGACGGAATCCCAGCCAGTGTTTCCAAACACGCATTTTTGTAACTGAAGAAGGTACGTTTCCGCAAATGGTTTGTGGGGCTATGCGAGAATGGTGTGTGGGGCTACGCATTTTTTTCTAAACCAATTTTTAACTATTCTAACCTAAATGTGACCCAACCTAACCTAACCTTACTGGAAATGGTTCGTGGGGCTACGTAGGTATTTTTGGGTGGAAAGAGGTGGAAACACTGCATGCCGACTATGGTAGTGAAACTGTGACCGCCATTTAGCATGTTACCGAAGGGAAAAAGAACGAACAAAACTTACTTCATACGTTGAAAATATAGATCATTTCCATGAAAAAAGTGAAATGTCACCTTCAGCAATGTTTCTCAATGCAGAATACGTAAGTAGGAATATGGCAAGTGACATAAATAGAGAGTTTCAGGCGTTTTCTGGATACGGAAAGTTTAACATTTAACAAATACAAAATAATGTAAAAGTAGTGTTTTATGTGATTTCTAGGGTATTGCAACATATTTTGTGCACGCTTCGTTAAAACACTGCAAAAGTGTTAAATTTTCTGATGCAAAAGTATGTTCTGTTAACATAGCGGTCTCGATTTATGTACATAGTGATAGGTACATTGGAAATTCTTTTTGCAGTACTATTTTTCCTTAACAAAATACCAACAGGTTTTTTTAAATCACAGCTTACTTTCACAGCAGGTAGAGGACCTTAAGGCAGACTATTTTTCTTGGCAATGTATTTCTTCTTAAGGAGCTGTTTCAATGCTAGTCCTTCAGGGCTATTGCTACCTGGTTCTTAAATTGTCAAATTATATTTTTCCTACTGTTACTATACACAGAAACACTCTGGTTATGCCGATAGTTTTTACAAATTATTTAGTATTAATTAAATGTAAATTGTTTTAAGGTTAAGTAATACTTTTAGTTATTTTGAATATAAGCCACACACCTCTTTTCTTTCATATTTTTTTTTGTAAAAAATACAGTGCATGTACTGGGTTGAAGCCAGGGGTATATATTTTAGGCTATCTGTGAAGTTTGAGGCTCATAGATTAAAATACGGAAGAAAAAACAATTAGAAAATCTGAATAAAATTGTTCTTCAAGAGTTGGCAATCTTGCATGTCTTCCTTGATGAATTCTCAAGGTAATGCACAGAAGAATGTGCATGCATCGAATTTTTCCAGGAATGGGGAACTTTGGAGCCTAAAAATCACCAGAAAGGAAAAAGGTGGTTGGATATGACAGATATTCCCCTCTGCACCATGAATATTACTGTTTCAATGAACACTTGCAGAGGAGTAAAAATAGGGTCATTAACCTCGTCAAACAGCAAGGGTAGACAATGAATTTTTGCATTAACATGGTGACAATAAATTTTTGACGTTGGGGACAGATGTTGGATGAACAGGGATGGTTTATTACTGCAGCCAAAATATAACAAAATACGTAGTTATAGCAAATAGCTGCTATGACTGACTTTCTTTCTGTACTGCCAATGTTGTCTACATACACGCATATAAAACAATATGTTTTAAATAATTTGTTTGGCACTTCACTCCCAATACCTGGTACACAAGACCTGCATTGTTCACACATAGTTCAGTTCCATGCAGTGTCCTCTTCCATTCGTATATTTCGAATTTTTGTGCCAGTCCTGCATTCTCGAGAAAAATATAGTTGTTATGACTTATAACCCTTGTATATAATATCAATGTTATCAAATTCCTGACAACCTTTGAACAATACATTGGATTGCAAATTTATCAGTACTTAATACACCATTATTAATGCAAAGTATGTAGTATGTGCAATTGCATTTGTTCCACATACCTTAAAACTGAAGAATGCATTTTGCTCTGGATTAGAGTAGTGCCTGATTCTTGGACCCTCTTCTGGTGTTTCCCTTTGTACAACAATTGCCTTGGGAACTGATGGAGAATAAGCCAGATTCCTTGAATGAATTTTGTGATTCTCAGAAAACCAAAGTTGAGTTTTTGGTTCCTGTGGAAACAAAAAATCAGTTAACAAATGCACATTAAATTTTAGCATTCTGAGTAAATTATGTTCAATTAAGATTTAGTTTCAGGAATATAGCAGTGTCGGTCCTCCATTCATATTGGGGGTTAGGCGTAGAGCTGACAACTCTGCACTGTAAAAAGACATGTCAAGAAACAGCAATATAAGGCCATGGATGTTCCCAAGGTAAAATATTCCGGAGGTAAAATAGTCCCCCGTTCGGATCTCCGGGTGGGGACTACTTTGGGAGGTCCCTGGACTAAGGATAAGATCTACATTAGGAATAAGGATATTAAATTAGGCACCTGGAATGTTCTGAGCCTTTACCGGCCTGGGGCATTTCAGTGTACAGTTAATGAGATAGTTAAGTATAAATTAGATGTAGTAGCTGTCCAGGAAGTTAGGTGGCCAGGAGAAGGGAATTGTAAAACTAAAAATTATACTTTTTTCTATGGTGGTACTGAAAACCATAATTTTGGAACAGGCTTTTTCATAAATAATAGAATTATCTCGGCTCTTAAAACAGTAGAATTTATTAATGATAGGATATCATATGCAGTTTTACAGGGTAGGTGGTGTAAAATTATTTTAATAAACATACATGCACCAACGGAAGATAAAGATGATAATACTAAAGATGATTTTTATACAGATTTGGAACAGGTCTTTGATAAATTTTCTCAGTATGATATGAAAATTCTGTTAGGTGACTGTAATGCACAGATTGGCAAAGAAGAGACATTTAAACCCACGATTGGTAAAGAAAGTCTTCATGAATTAAGTAATGATAATGGTATAATATTGATTACTTTTGCAACCTCAAATAATTTAATTGTGAAAAGTACCACTTTTAACCTCTTAACTGGGTATGACGTAATACTCCGTTCTGGCTCTACTGATTTATAATGGGCATGACGGGATACTACGTTCTCATGTTCTTACTGCTGATATCTGTTGTGTATGACGAGATACTTCGTAAAATTACTTTCTTCTTTGTTTCACCAGATGGCTCTGACTTCCAGACTGTTGTAACCGTTAGAGTTAGCGGGAAGCAACGAACACAGCCCGACGTTCAGTTCTATCGCGTATGCAATAATGGCTCAGGCAAATCGGAAACGACGGCGTGTTTTTCCTGCTGAGGAAATCCGAGATATATTGTAGTTGTAAATCTCGCATATTGTAAAAAGTACAACAAGGACCAATAAAAGAATAAACAATACCTAAATGGTATGCCATGGAGCACAGAAATATTAACTAAAATATTGGTTTACGAAATTCATCAATTTATCAACAAAAATTCCCAGGGCAGATTGGGCTTTCGACGAGGAAATTACCCAGTTAAGAGGTTAAACATAAAGATATCCGTAAAAATACCTGGTCTTCTCCAGATGGTAAAACTCATAATCAGATAGATCATATTCTCATTGATAAGAGAAGGCATACTAGTATAATTGACGTTCGTACACATAGAGGTGCTGACTGTGCCAGTGACCATTATTTAGTAATTGCTAAATTAAGAGAAAGACTCACAGTGATAAATCATAATCAACAAAATCTAAAAGTTCTAAAATATAATACAGGAAAAGTTGCTGATGAAAGAATTAAGAAAGATTGCCAAATTAAACTGTCAAATAGATTTGATGTTTTGCAGGATTTACATGATGATGAAAATATAAATGAAACAGACGTAAATATGAATTGGGAGCACATACGTAATGCAATAGAATCAGCAGCTAAAGAAAGTATAGGATACCATAAACCAAGAAAAAGTAAGCCATGGTTTGATAATGAATGTCATAATCTAATAGAAATAAGAAATCAGACTAGACTTCGGTGGTTAAATAACTCTGATGATAAAAACCTAAGCAATTATAATAGAATAAAACGAGAAGTTAACCGCATGTTTAGAAGTAAAAAAAGAGATTACTTCAAAAGCAAAATTAACGAAATTGAAACAAACAGCAAAAACAAAAATATCAGAGATTTATATAAAGGTGTAAATGAATTTAGAAAGGGGTGGCAACCTAAAGTAAACTTTATAAAAGATAAAGACGGTGATTTTCTAGCTGACCCAAGTGATATTCTAAATAGATGGAAGAACTACTTTAATGACCTTTTAAATGTCCATGTAGGAGATAAATCAGAAGTAAATGAAGTACACACAGCAGAACCTTTAGTTCCAGAACCTAACTTGACTGAAGTTAAAGATGCTATTAAAAGGATAAAGAATAACAAAGCACCTGGCATTGATTTAATACCAGCTGAGTTAATTAAATATGGTGGAAATTCGTTAATATGTCAAATTCATAAATGAATTTGTTTAATATGGAATAAAGAAGAGATTCCTCAACAGTGGAAAGAATCCATAATTGTTCCTGTGTTTAAAAAAAGTGATAAAATGAACTGCAATAATTACCGTGGAATTTCTCTACTCTCAACAACATATAAAATATTATCTAACATTCTTTTAACAAGACTAACCCCATATGCTAATGAAATTATAGGTGATTATCAATGTGGATTTAAACGTAACAGATCAACTACAGATCAAATTTTTCACATTAGACAGACACTTGAAAAAAAGTGGGAATATAATCAAAATGTCCATCAGCTATTCATTGATTTCAAAAAGCATATGATTTGGTCAAAAGAGAGAAATTATATAATATATTAGTAGAGTTTGGAATACCTAAGAAGCTTGTTAGTATGATAAAAGTATGCACCAGTGAAACAGAAAGTAAAATTCGTGTGGGTATTAATGTGTCTCACAAATTTACAATTCATGATGGGTTAAAACAAGGAGATGCATTATCTCCATTGCTCTTTAATTTTGCCTTAGAATATGCTGTTAGGAAGGTAAAAGAAACTAACGAAGGACTAAAATTAAATGGTGTGACTCAGATGTTAGCATATGCAGATGATGCAGATTTATTAGGGAATGATATAAATACAATTAAGAATAATGCTGAAATATTTTTCAAAACTGCTAAAGAGATAGGTTTGGAAGTTAACAAAGAGAAAACTAAATATATGCTTACAGGTCGAAACCAAGTGTTAGGTAATAATCAAAATCTAATTATTGATAACAACTCGTTTGAACCAGTTTCCAAATTCAAATACTTAGGAGTAATATTAACAAGTGAAAATTATATTAAAGACTAAATAAAAAGTAGGCTTAATTCAGGAAATGCATGTTACTTCTCTATTCATAAACTTTTGTCTTCTCGTTTAATATCTAAGAAACTAAAAGTTAAAATATACAAAACAGTAATTTTGCCTGTAGTATTATATGGGTGTGAAACTTGGTCCCTTACATTAAAAGAGGAACATAAATTGAGAGTATTTGAAAATAAGATCCTTAGGAAAATATTTGGACCTAAAAGGGATGAGGAGACAGGTGAGTGGAGAAGGTTACATAATTTAGAACTACATAATTTGTATTCATGTCCAGATATTATTAGAATAATTACATCAAGAAGACTTAGGTGGGCAGGCCATGTGGCACGAATGGGAGAGGAAAGAGGAGTTTACAGGATTCTTGTTGTGAAACCTGATGGTAAGAGACCTGTAGGAAGGCCAAGACGAAGATGGTGGGACAATGTTGAGATGGACCTAAAGGAAATCGGTAGGGATGGAAAAGAGTATACAAGATAGGGACAGATGGAAGGCCTGTGTTGCTGCAGCCATGAACCTTTGGGTTTAAGAAGGCTAGAGAGTTAGTTAGTTAGTTAGTCATATTCTTCTACGTTATCTGGTTTACCACCAGTAAACCAACTTTTTTCATATATAATGAATTTGAAATTGTTGAACTTAGTTTTTTATTTACTTCCATGCCTGCATTGGTGTTTTATTTATATTTTATCTAATTAATACACAATAAATATGAATTGTTGTGGAAAACCAGATCAACGTTTCAGCATATGCCACTGGTGTTCATGTGTCAATAAGTTTAAATAATATATGTATGGAAAATCTAACCTCTCAAAGAGGAGTGTTGGATTCAAATCTCACCACCGATGGGCATAGGTTCGAGCGCTGACCTGGGTATAGATGCTCCTTTGTGAGTGTCCTTTTGCCATCCTCATCATTGCTATTACCCCAAATCACCAGCAAAGTGACGTAAAATGATACAATTACAGGCCCAAGTTCTTCTTGTTTTATTGTGATTACATCATACCACGAATGCAATTTTAACATGGCTCAATTTCAACTTCTGTTAACACATACTGTGGAGTTTTAGCGATTACTTAATTTTCTTCAATATATGCTTTGGTAGTTAGGTTAGGCAGGCCAGGTTTGGTTCTCTTAGCATTAAAATAAAGTCCCTAAATGCATTCTACTAAGGTTCTGATTTACTTCTACATCCATTCCCACTAGTCTACGATACTTACAGTCGCTTGTCAACGGAAATACATTGTCCATGGGAAGCACGCATGCTTACGCAAGGTAATTTATAAGTTGTATTTCTTTTCAGCATAAATAACTTTTTTCGAAATGCAAACAGTGTTCATTACTTTAACCCACGATCGCTCGCGCTATTAGATAAAATCTAACAATTGCAAAACTTTTGTTATTTCTAGATTGTTACTGGAGGTAACAACGCGTTAAGGCTAAAATGCCTCCTTCCATGTCTCTACTTGTCAACACTGTAGCAAATGTTATTGAAATTGAAAGCGAAACCTTATACTAGCGGCTTTGATCCTAGCCGAGTGCATTGTTAGATTTTTTCTAACATGCGAGTTATCGCGTCACATTTCCAGCGAATGATTGTACAACAGTTTTCCTTTGGGAAATACCACTTTCATTTATTATTCCGTCTGTGTACAGTGTAGTGGAAAGGTGCATTGGTTCTTCCAATCTGATGATTGTTGTTTTTGGCATTGTGTTATTGAAGAGAATAGCAGTAAAATGTCTGACAAACAAACTAAACAGTACATGATGTGGCTGAAAGAAGAAGACACAGATGAAGTGGACATTGGACCTCAAGACACAGGTTGGGAAACCGATACAGACGGTCCATCAGAACATGAGGAAGTGCATACCGAGACAGAACAGTCAGTTAGTGATTCTGATGATTCTGTGACAGTTTCAAGACATGTGAATCGTGATATGTATCAAGGCAAAGATGGTTCAACAATATGGTTCAAGCAAAAAGCCCCACCAAGTAAAATCGCCAGACAGAATATTGTCACACAGTTACCAGGTGTGATAGGTGGGGCCAAGAATTTGAAGTCAATTCTAGACTGTTGGAAACTGTTCTTTCCGGATTCTCTAATCACACGTATTGTCCAATACACAAACGTAAAGCTCAAGGAAATGGCACCTTCCTACTCACGTAATACACGGGACTGCCCTCTAACTGATTTTGAAGAAATTTCAGCATTCCTAGGAGTACTATATCTTGCTGGAGTAAAGAAGTCACAGCACCTAAATACAGATGAGTTGTGGGCCACAGATGGAACTGCACCAGACTTTTTTATCGCGTCAATGAGCAAACGAAGATTTCACACTCTTCTCCAAGCTGTTAGGTTTGATGATATCACTACACGAGCACAAAGGAAGCAAGAAGACAAACTATCTCCAATTAGAGAAATATTCGATGACTTTGTTAGTGTCTGCATGAATAGTTACAGGCCAAGTGCTTACACTACCACTGATGAGATGTTAGAAGCATTCAAAGGACGATGCAAGTTCAGACAATACATTGCAAATAAACCTGCAAAATATGGCATAAAAATATATGCACTCTGTGATGCTAGAACATTCTACACTCTAAATATGGAAATTTATGCAGGAAAACAACCATCTGGGCCTTACCAATTTCCCAATGATGCACAAAACGTGGTCTTGCGATTAATACGTCCAATTGACAACAGCGGAAGGAATGTGACCATGGACAATTATTTTACCTCCATACCTCTAGCTAATGAACTGTACACCAACCACAGGTTGACACTAGTAGGAACTCTTCGATTGAATAAAAGAGAAATTCCACCAGAATTTTTATCTGTCAAGGAAAGGCTTGGAAAAAGCAGCATGTTTGCGTTTGGAGAGAAACCATCTAATTATTGTCTCCTCTGCTCTTATGTGCCAAAGAAGAAACAGAAAAAAATGTTATGATGATTTCCACCATGCATAATGACGACGGCATTGATCCTGACTCTGGAGAGGCAAAAAAGCCAGAAGTGATTACTTTCTACAATCTCACAAAAGGAGGAGTGGATGTTGTAGATCGTCTGAAATCTGAATATTCTGTTTCAAGAATAAGCAATCGCTGGCCTCTCACAATATTTTTCAGCCTTCTCAACATTGGAGTAATAAATGCTCAGATAATTTACAAAACAAATACAGGCGACTTGTTTGCTCGTAGAAAATTTGTTAAGCAACTTAGTATGATGCTTACAAAACCACATATGATGAGACGGATGTCAGTTCCAAATGTATCACTTCGTCTGAAGGAGAAAATAAAAAGTATTGCAAGCATTGAAAGTCTGCCGAAAACTGAGAGAACTCGTGAATCAGAGGAAAAGTCCCAATGTGCCTATTGTCCCAAAAGAAAGAATCGATTCACATATCATTCATGTAGTAAGTGTTCCTCCCCAATATGTAAAGAACATACAGAAACAACTGTGGAGCGATTTTACAATACAGGGAATTTCTCCATTTTGTTTGAAATTCGGCATACTCACTAATTTTGGCCCCCTAATCACGAATCTGCAGTCAAAATTTGGCGCTCACACGTGGAAATAGCAAAATAATCGAAATTAAGTTCTTATTTCCACACCCTCGATTTCCGAATTTCCCGCCGGTTCCGGGCTCCGCCCCTGGGGTAATCGACCTACCGCCCCCAACCGCTATCGCGGCCCCGCCTCCGCTCCGCTCCGCTCCGGCTTCCCGCCTATATCTATAGACTCCCTGTTAAGGGCATGTTAGAAAGTGGCCGGATTCACCTGCCCCCAAATAAGCGCCAAATTTATACGTGAGCGCCAAATTTTAAGTGCAGATTCGTGATTAGGAGACCCAAATTAGTAAGTAACCGAAAATTCAAACAAATTGGAGAAATTCCCTGTATTGTTAAATTATACCACAACGGTTTATGTTTGCCGTGAATGTGCTGCAAAAGAAGTTGACTCTGAATCTGATTAGAAACATCCTCAATTATAAAACATTTTGAATTTATATCAATAATAAATTGTATTTTAATGTGCTTATTTGCATTAATGTTTTAAATATTCATAAAGAAGAATGCTGTAACAATGTAAAATGATTTCAATGTTTAATAAAACATGTTTGATAAAATATATTTTGCAAATATTAACTGATAACCGAAAAAAAAACAAGTTGTTAGAAAAAATCTAACACGCGAGTTATCGCGTGACACATGAAGGCGCGAGCGATCGCGGGTTACGGAAGGTTTAAATTTCGTGTGACAATGATTGCCAAAATTATACGATAATTAGTCTTCCTGCTAGGAGAATTTGAAAAAAATCATAAAACAATCGGAACCGTTATTACCGAATTACAAGTACATTCTAATAAATAGGACTAGGACTGTAACAGTGTTACTTCATCCACTTCGTTTCTTCATTGAATCACTAATTAAAATGCGATTGAATGTCAATGAATGACTTCTACATCATATTCCTCTCCAGTACAAGGAAGATTCTCCGAATTAATAAAATAAAAAAATATCTAGACATTGAAAAATACTTCTGGTCAAGCTAATTTATTGACAGATACCTAGCCACCTCATGATCTGAAATTTTCATATACTTCAAAGGTAAACATTTTGTGCTGTAAAATTCCAATTTTCTACTATTGTCCGCTACTCTGGTGATTTTTATTTTCAATTTTGAATTAAGGTGCATGTAGATTTCATTCTTCTCGTATTAATGTTATTTTCCATTGTAAAAGAAATGTGATTTATTCATTTTAGTTTTCGAAACACATGAGCATGAAATATATGCTTGAAAAATAACGTAAAGTTATAAAATTAAGTTAGCTAAAATTTACCTTTCCCGCAGGAACCATTCTACACACTAAACAAATGAACGTTAAATTTCTATCGAGTCAGGTTCATAATTGTATTGTACATATTTTACTAGTATTGTATATTGTGCTTGTACATTTCTCACATGTAACCAAATAAATTTATAAATTTCTTGATATGAAATAAAAAGGAAAGAAAAAATCAATTTTATAACCTAGTTGGAAATTAACATTTGTATTGATTGAGTGGGATTTCCGCCGATGCCCATCCCCTGAGTGACAAGTGCATTCTGCAACGATGTGAAGGGTTTGGGTTGATTTTGATAATTTGTTGAATGTACACTACATGACATTATTTATTTTGTTCCTCTGACCACCTAATACTTTCTACGAAGTTTCAAAATAGGTAAGATTTTTTTTTATTACTGTGCATATCAAGAAAAGCACTAGTATTCAAAATAGACAACTAGATTAAAATGTCTCGACATTGGATTTTCCGATTCACCGTAAAATTTATGTTGACTACTTTTAATACGATTACTCAAGTTCATTAACCAGAGCGGACATTTGGTTTGAATAATAGTTGTTATAACGCATAGTTACAAATTAATGAAACCACATTATTCATCTTCCCAGTGTCGTGTACATTAGAGTATGTTTTTCATGTGACGCATTGTGACATCGGATATGTTCTGCTTGTAGGTGTGCAATGAAGACGTTTTGGTATAATAAGTGAACTTGCACGTACATACTTCAACAAATTTTTAGTTTAAACGAATAATGACTTTTTTCTAGAATAATACTATTGATCCAAGTTTCGTGTAGTACACACATTTTCAATCTAATCGTTTACTACGAGGGTGAACCAAATATAAACGGGAATTTATTTTTCATAATTTATTGAAACAATATACGGTACTATTATCGTATGGGTGAAACACCTGCGAATCATATATTTCGGACTTCTTTACATTGCTAACGCGTTGCGGAACATTTCTTAAGGCGAAATAATGCATTTCTAACTAAGATAATGTTTATTTTCTCTATTTACGAGTACTTACTGTTACTTGTTGTTTCGAATCTGTAACACATTATGGCCGTGATAGCATACTGGTTTAGGGGGCGTTCTGAGAGTGTTTTGTCGATTTATGCAGTGGTGCAACCTCGTTCACCGGAAAATATCTACTTTCGTGCCCCTATTTGAAATTATGCTAATACGTCGCATTTACGTGTAGAACTTGTAAAATAACCTTGCGATTTACCACGTTCATTGTCCATACACAGCAATTCGGAACCATCTTTCTTTCGCAATTTGGAACCATCTTTCTTTCGCAATTCGTTAATGGTCTTCCTTTACGCACAACTCTCTTGCAACCTTGAATATTGACGTCAGACGAGGAATGCCTACGTGGTTAGGTTAGGCCTGTTAGGTTAGGTTCCATTAGCATAAATACAATGAAAAATTGTAAAAACAGCTCTCTCCTGTGACGTCGGAACACAATGTTGCTACAGTGTTGTGCGATAAGTGACACCCATTCGGGAAAAATGGCTTGTTCCGAACTCGACAGGTGGTTCTAGTGAAAACACGGCGAGGCTGAAACACTGGCTACGGGGTTGCATCGTCTTAACACACGAAACATTGCACTCTCATGCAAAAAGCAAATGGCGTGAGCAGAAACAGCGTGTCGGACAGAGATTTTCGCAGAAAACAACACGCATTCACATTAAAATGGATCAAATCTACATTCAGGAACTTCCAAAACGCTCAAGAAAATGATTTCCGTAAGTACTTTCTCCTGTAAATTTGAAGGAATCCGTTTTACCCATACGATAATGTTACCCAATATACAAATAAAATGCATTAATTTTCTACATAGCTCCCTGAAACTGAAATGCACTTTTGCCAGCGGGTAGGGAGTTTGGCAATCCCATTTTCCTAGAAAGTCGACGGACGTGTGCGCAACCAGTTGCACACGAACTCCTCCACTCCTGCATCATCCTCAAATAGCTTACCTCCCAGTGCTTCTTTCAGTGGCCCAAACAAACCAGGGACGTCCGAACTTATTCAAGAGGGGGGGGGGGGGCAGGTATTCAAATTGGTAACACTTGACTATACCGGAGACGGATTTTTTCAAATTTACAGGAGAAAGTACTTATGCAAATCATTTTCTGTAGCGTTGTTGATGTTCAGGAATGTAGTTTTGATCCATTATAATGCAAACGCATGTGGTTTTCTATGAAAATCTATTTGCGACGTGCTATTGCTGCTGCCGCCATTTGCTTTCTGCAAGTCATCTTGAAAAACCGATGTTGTCCGTATATACTAAATTGAACGAGAGGAGTGCTAATGGAACCTAACCTAGTAGGCATACCTCGTCCCCGTGATGGTTCGTGGGGTTATCGTGAAGTTTTGGGCTAACGTCAGTGGTTTTTGGGGCTACCTGTGGATAATTTGTGGGGCTAACGTCAATGGTTTATTAATTACTTTTTATGTCAAAAATTCAACTTTTTTTGGTTAAAAAATTTCGTGAAATGTTTTTTTTTATTTTTTTAATTTAGGTATTTTTCATTAGAAATTTATTATTTCACCTAAAGAAATGTTCCGGAATGCAGAATAGTACGTTAGCAATGTAAAAAATTGCGAAATAAATCATTGATAGGTGTCTCCGGTAAAGTAAAGTAGTACCGTTTCGTAGATTGGAGACACATAAAAATTGGATATTTTGTGTTTCGCATGGTTTGTACTTACCAATTGTGTATTGCGGAACATAGTTGAAGATGCCATTATGCTTTTTACACGAAGACGAACACAATTTTTCACATTCTGAGTGCTTTTTTTTATTCCTTTCTTCGCTTCCGGAACACATAATATGCACGGGTAGCTGACGGATAGCCCCACAAACCATTCACGGATAGCCCCAGGAACTACTATGCATGGTAGCTGACCGATAGCCCCACGAACCATTCACAGATAGCCCCACGAAGAAAATTGTAATGTTTTGTGCCGCTATCCGTGAATGGTTTTTGGGGCTATCTGTCCCGGAATCTGTGGGAAATTTAAAGTAAAAAAATATTTTCGTTTGAAATTTTTGAGTCCAAATTTCCCACCGATTCCGGGCTCCGCCCCTGGGATAATTGACCTACCGTGGCTACGTTACGCTCCGCAAATAACTGAGATATTTGATCGCAAGGTATAACCTGCATAAGCACAAGAAACTCCTATTCCGGACTACTATCGCTACTTTAGTCCGTAAAAAAATCCCAAACAGCAGCTAAACTAACACTCCTGGGGTAACAAAAACGTGAAATCACTATCGGTACCAAATATGGCTTTCCTAACCTAACAACCATTTCTAATACGAACGAGAATACATAATTTTTGAAAGTACTAAGAAAACAACGTGAAATGACTATTGTGACTATACCTGGCCCTCCTGACCTAACAACTATTTCCAATACGAACAAATAGCTATATATAATTTTATGAAGTACTAACCTTAAAACAATGCACTTTCTGCTACTTGGTTGCAGGGGCGAAATGTGTCTATTGGCAGACGAATCACACATTTTCATTGATAGCACTTACCACACTAAAAACGCACGCCCACCTTCCTACCATGGCACACGACGGTCTTGCTTATTGCACAACAATTTAGCAACCTTCTGTTCTGACGTCACGGGGCCTACGTTGTTAGGTTAGGCTAGATAGGTTTAGTACTCTTAGCCTAAATAATAATTTCTCATTGTATTTATGCTATATTTATGCTAATGCTGCCTAACCTAACCTCATAGGCATTCCTAGTTTACCAAAACATCGTCTGCAGTAAATCTCGTGCTCCCTGATGTAACACCAGGATTGCCAACCTTCAGTCTCCGATATTTCCAACTTAGCTCCAAGTTACAAAACACAATCAACGTAACAACATGTTCCTTCATATCACATGCAGATGCCAACAAGGAAAATAACATCATAAATAGTCCCATCAAAAAACTCTAATTACTCCACTATAATACATATCCTAAAGCTAAAAATAACACAAATCATTCGTATAGAACATAATCTTCATAAATTACACAAAAATCATCACCTTAACGCAGGGGTACGGAGGGTACCCAGCTGATGACTGCAATATGTGGATTCTCTTGTAAGCTACTTTTCACATCGTAATTTCTCCTGTAAATAATACTGAGGGAAGCTTTTAACTGTGCTAATTAAAAAGGTAAAAAAAAAGAAGGTAAAGTGCTCCCCTGTGCTTAGCACCACGGCATAAAGGCGTATAGGGGTGTGGGGGTAAAGCCCCACACTTTCTTGATCCGGTCATGAGTGGGGGTGATGTGATCAGCATCATGCCCCTGACTGCCTTTACCCCCCAGGGTTTCCCCCAGGTACCCATGTCATTCGACGCTGGGTGGGCGCCGGGGCCGCTTCCAACGATAGAAAAGTTCCCGGGTTTGAACCGGCTAACTAATAACTGTGCTAATTAGTTTCTCAAACTTCAAATTTACTTCCATAATCTTTTTCAGTATTCTCAAACACTTCCCAATACTCCTTTAAAGTTTGCAAAAATCATTAAACTTTCTGGCATCCAGGGAATAGATGAAAAGTTCTTCAGTGTATGTTACAGTTAATGAAAATGTATATATAAATGCTGCCAAAGTGTTTAGATGATGGTTTTTCCCATATCTTTGTCTCATATATTTAATCATTAGGCCCAAGTTCCAATTGTTTAATTTATTTATTTAGCATTTTTTTTCATGGTTCGATTTCTATTTATACCTGTTTACACATTCTTCGGAGTTTTAGCAATAACTGCAGGTTTGCTCGAGAATGGTTTTTCACTTCCGTTTACTCCTATAGGATTCTTCTGTTGCAACCAACCGTTCGTTTACTGTCATCTTTGTTATGGACTGCTGCTGCCATCTATGTCACGTGTGTGGTGCGATGGTCTTTCAAAGTTAGGTAAGGCAGGCCAGTTTTAGGTCTCTCAGCATGACAATAATTTCCCTAAATGCTTTTAACATCTGATAGTGTTGATGCTGGTCTCAAGAACGACACCCATTTCAGTCTCGTGTCTGCAGCAGCCTGTGGAATGCCTTGACAATGGGATGCAGGGATATTTGTGTAATGTGCCTTTTACATTTTCTTTTTGCCTATAAACATACTTTTCAGAACTACAAACAATGCTAATTACTTTCCGAAAGCTTCAAATTTACTTTCAAAATCATTCCACTATTCCGTGAAATTTCTCTTTTCTTACATGAATGAAAAATGCCTTGTCGATGGGAAGTGTATTACATTTTTTTCTGCCGATAAATTGCAATTTTTGCAACTTCAAACAGTGGTAATTACTTTCACCAAGGTTCAAATTTACCGGAACAATCATTTCTACAATTCTTCAATACTCCGTCTTTCTCCTATGAAACTTTGAAAAAAAATTATTAAACATTCACTATACATATATATATATATATATATATATATGAAAGTCAATGTATTGATTACAAGCCGGCAGTGTCCGTGACTGTACATATCTTGAATACTGAATATTTAGTGTATCTTGTGTGTAGAAAATTCTTTTCCTAACTGATATTGAGCAGTATATATACTAGCTAGTCGAAATCTCAACATATTGTTACTATGGATTGTTTGTATACAGTTCCACCACTTATGTACAGAACTAATCTGTGTAGTAGTTGGGGCTCCATGTGTGCTTGTTCTCTGCTATAGTGGAGATGATTCAACTCACCATTCTCTGTCCACCTATTCCCTGGCCCCTGTATCCATTGATGAGAGGTTGGTGAGTCTCAGAATAAATTTTCTCACCAGGAAAATTCCTGCCTTAGAACACCTATACTGGGAATGTTCATGTGGATCTTCCACATGACACACGCACACGCTGCGCACATGCTGCGCACTATGCAACTTCTGTCATGCTGTATGATTGTGTAGAAGTGTTATTTTGTACTAGCTGGAAGTTGAACCTTAGCATAAGTTAGACCAGTTGCCTTAGCATTAATAATTCGGGGCCGTCGACCCACTGTACCCCCTCGAGAATTATGTCTATTTTTTTTTATCAACAGATTTCAATGTTTTACGTAATATAAAAGTGGTTCCAGCGTTAGGAAATAACAAATAACAGAGATATTTGATCCAAGTATGGCCCGTGTAAGGAAAAGAAACTCCTATTTGGAACTACTTTCACTCCCTTTTCCCATAAAAAATTCCCAAACAGCAGCAACACTAACACTCCTGGTGTAACAAAAACGTCAAATCACTATTGATACCAAACCTCCCCTCCTAACCTAACAACCATTTCCAATACGAATGAGAATATATAAGTTTTGAAAGTACTAACAAAACAGCGTGAAATTACTATTGGGACCAAACCTTGCTCACCTAACCTAGCAACTATTTCCAATGCGAACAAAAATATATTATTTTAAAAAGTACTAACCTGAAAATAATGCACTTTCTGCTACGTGGTTGCAGGGGCGAAATATGTCAAATGGCAGACGAATCACACCCTACGAACACTAAACACGTTCAGGGTATATTTCAGCAATATGCTACAAGATATTCCTGAACATGTCAGTGTCCATAGGTCCATACAGTTGTTTCCACATAAAATTCATCTGCATGCTCCTCCACAAGCTTCAAACTCATAACCCCTCTCTGCCTCAAGTATCCCTTCACACTGGACCAAAAACCTTCCACCTGGTTTGTAAAAACTCCAGTTACTGGATTGCGGAAGTGCTTCTCATGCCTAATGTAAGGGGAAACATTCTCAAGGCTTGGTAGGCATTTATAAGACGCCCATTCATCTGCCCAGATTTCTGTTCCTGGTAGTACATACATCTCAATCAACGGGATCAGAGTTTTGGATGTTCGATCGACAACGAACAAAAGCAAGCCCCTTTTTGTGTTGCAATCTAACAATCTGAGAACCCATCTTTCCCTAACAAGCCTCCCTCTGTTGTACTTCCTCCTCACAAACATGCTCTCGTCAGTCTGTACAACAGAACCAACTCCTTCAAATTTGAAGCAGTCAGGTGACTCAAGTAACTTCCAGGAACAAATATCTCGAACATAGTGAAATAACTGGCACACCGCATTCTTGCTTACATTCACGACACTGGAGACAGGATGAAGGGAAACTTCGCAAGCCGACAGAAATATAATTGAAAAAAAAAGTGTGCCAGAGACAGTTTCATATTTTCAAAAGATGTTTCGGTCATAGCAGAGCAATCCAACTTACATTTGGAATTCCACCAAACCACTCTCTGCTTGCTGCCGTATTTTTAACTTCATCCATACATTCCTGCGATATCGTCCACTGCATTTCTTTTTTCCGGTCACTAAACCATCCTCCTGCAACTCACGGAAATACACCTCCGACTCCCAGCCGATGAATGCTACGATACTGAAAATATTGATGCACTCCCCAATATGCATTTTCAATCAATAGCACTTACCACACTAAAAATGCACGCCCACCTTCGAAACGAAATCCCAGTACCATGTGACATGAACCGAAATATCGTCTGCAGTAAATCTTGCGCTTCCTGACGTAACACCAGGATTGTTAACCTTCAATCTCCGATATTTCCAACAAGGCTCCAAGTTACAAAACCCAAATAACGTAACGACATGTTCTTTCATATCACATGCAGATGGCAACAATGAAAATGGCATCATAAATAGTACCATCAAAAAACTCTCATTACTCCACTATAATACATCATCTAGAGCTAAAAACAACACAAATTGTTCATATAGAACATAATCTTCATAAATGACACAAAAAGCATCACCTTCTCATGGGGTTACGGAGGGTTAAGGGTACCAATAATTCCAGGTCTCCAGCAACACTCCATTGCTTCTTTGTTCAACAGTGTGTAAGTTATATCTGATCTTGAATAGAGTAAATGTAAAAGTAACTCCGTTACTTTTTCAATTAATGGTAAATGTAACTGAGTTATGTTCACGGTAAGGTATCTTTCACTCATTTATTAAAAAGTGATTTTCAATCACTGAACTATGTATTATACTGATTCTCATTGTCTTTCACAGGTCTTAAAAGGAAATTTGATACTTTGTGCAGCTGAAAATTCTCAGAGATGTGTAGAAACTAGCATGCAAACAGTGTAAAGAGGTTCTTACAGAGGAAGTTCACGCCTGTGCTTCTGTAGGGTCACGGCCAGTGCATTGTTCAGTATGAGTGCATCAGATACTCGTGCTGCCCCAGTTCCTTCCGCAGTACTTCCAGGGCAAGATCCTCATCACAAGAGCACAATCTTGCCTCCACTTACCTCGCAGTATCCGCAGTGGAGCAGGGCCGGGAAGCTGGAGATGACTCGCTATCCACCGCATCTTCCAAGTGGCGATGGGTTTTCATTGGAGAATGCTGGGGAGTTGGTAAGTACAGCCTCTTTCTGTTCTTTGTTGACTCAACTTCTCACAGATACTTTATCGAGGTTACCCATTTACAGGGTGTCCAAAAAGTCATTCAACAGAGATTTTGAACATACGTAACTTTTGTACAAAAAGTGGTAGAGACATAAAACTTTGTCTATGTGGATATTTTTAAAACATTAAACAATAAAGTCATACTCCACATGAATGATCAGCATGTGGAAAAGTTACCAAGGTGTAAAAGAGTTTTTGTACAAAATAAAAACACAACCATGACTAAAAACAGCTGTGGAGTTGCCTGCAAAAAATTTCAATGTGTGTCGATGTTCTGTGTGGGTATTTATCAAATTGATAAAAGAACAATAAATGTGTACGCATTTTATGCATTAACTTTGATATGAGCAGTGTTTCCAGTACACCTCATAATTTTGAAAAACATACTTTTTTATGTATATGCCATAATTAACTCCATAAAATCTCCTGTAAAGCATTAAATTTGTAAAAAAATATTGTTCTTTTATCAGTTCGATAAATACCCACACACAAACATCGAAAAATTTGCCAGCGGATCCACAGCTGTCTTTTATCCATGTTTGTTTTTACTTTGTACAAAAACTTTTTTTCACCTTAGTAACTTATTCCACATGCTGAACATTCATGTAGAACATGATTTTATTGTATAATGTTTTAAAAATATCCACATAGACAAAGTAAGAACTCTGTGTAAGTTTCACTTCTCTATCGCTTTTTGTACAAAAGTTACGTACATTCAAAATCTCAGTTGCATGACTTTGTAAACACCCTGTACATATACACAAACTACACGTTGCAAGAGCTCTTTGAGGGCCAGTGCTTGCCATACAGCTTTTCATTGATTGATATGTGATCATTGCATCGAATCCCATTGCACTTGGTATCTGGTCTCAAGACTGGATTCTGCTACTATTGTTCCCAAGTAGATCCCCAGTTGCACTCATAATTGCTGGATCAGCACCAAAATTTTAGAGCTCCCACCGAGGATGAATTCCTGGATTACAATTCAGACATTACTCTGAACTGAGAACTTGCTAGCCTTTTTTTTTTTATTATTATTATGTCAGCACAGAGTCGATGAACAGTGTTGCATAAGCTCTGGAATAATCATATGAAACAAGTTTCCTATTCACACCTTATGTCACTGCAGATCTCTCAATAGTCATCCTGGATGCAGTGAAGCTTTCTCTTCACTTATCTTTGTTTCGTATGTTTTGAAATAAAATACTCGTTCGAAATCTATAATAGACTAAATTTGGAGCCGAATCTCCTCTTGAAAGTTTCAAATGCATAACGAGACATCAAGAAACTGTTTCAGGCTATGCAGGCACATCCTTCTCACTAGAAACTGGCGATTTATAGAGGCACATATTTTTGGTAAATAAAAAAGCAAAATTTCGGTACATAAACAGAGTCTATTTCGGGTTCAAAAGCGGTAAATAAAATGAAATTTCGGTGTTATAGTGGTGAATAATCACGTCAAAAGTGCTATATAAAATGACATTTTGCTTTTAAAATTGTGAATATAATACTACATTTGATTTAAAAACTGCAATTATTACACAAAATAAACTTATCTCTTCTAATAGCACATTTATGTAGTTATCAGAGTATTAAGTTTATTCCTGTGTAAAGGGGTCCATTTTTGCTTCTCAAATATTTACAGCAGAATTAATCAATTTTCTGCGAATTGCATAACCCACAGGATACTTCAGACTTCAGAAAGTGTCGGGTCTGTATATAAATGGTAAATTTCGTTTATAAGAGTATATTTCGCATTTTGCAGTTCATTTCGCTTTATTTCGTGACAAAACAGGGTAGGAAAATGCACCTCACACCTTTCACAAACATGAAAAATGAACGTTACAGCATGTTATTTCATATTTCGTGTTTTCATCAAAAACTAAATTTGCATGCCTCTAGCGATTTACAATGAAAACTCCAAAATTGTGCTTGACAGTTTTTTTACAAACTTATTTTTGTTGTAATCATAAAGATTGCAAACGTAGTAACACCCAATAAAATGAACATAGGATTCTAATGTTTATTTGTTTACCATCTTTCCACATACAGCCCGAATGCCATTTTTCTCTGTTGCAGATACACGCCTCCAACATATCAAGAACCAATCAGGCAACCAAAAAAATCCCCAAAACCCACTATGCAGAGAAAACCTATTGGCTAAAGGGTACAATGAGAAAAAAGTTTGAGAACCGCGGGTGGTATATGGCCACGTGGCCCATGCTAACCAATGAATGAACATTGAAAGCAGCAGGCAGGCATTGGTTGAATCTTGGTTTGTGTTTTAAAATATTCATTGTGCTGAAGCCTCATTCACAGGATGAGGTTGACGCAGGAATTGTTGCTATCATACTGTTGAGCTTGCCTAAAATTGAAAATCATTCTTTTGGAGTAATGATATTTCCAGCAGCTCATTTAATGGAAGACCTTTGACAAATACTCTGCGCTTGTACCACTTACTCGGTACATCATTTTTGTTGTCTCCTTCAGAACTTCTGTTTCATTATTACCATAATTTTCCGACAATTTCCCAGATTGCCAGGAACATGTCATAAATTCTTATAGCACATTGTATAATAGGCCTTTGCAAGGGGAGGGGGCAGTTGCGCTCCCCTCCCCTAATCTTTCACTTAGAAATTTAGTGTAGAGGAATCTTATCACCCGTTATTAAGCAATACTATTCTTTTAAAGAAAATTACATATTTTCAAGCCGATGAATGTTCAAATTAGCTACAGGGAAGGAGGGGGTGTAGGAACTGCACTATTTGCTACGTAATTGGACAATTCCTCTTCGTTCTCTAGCAAATTTCTTGGTATTAAAACTCCAACATACTTTATTTGTTACCTGTATGGCTTCTATGTGGATGCAGAATAAATTGCTCATTGAAAATTAATAAATCATATGTAGTTGTTTTGAATCTGCTGTAAGCAGTGGTGGTGAATGGGGGGGGGGGCATTTGCCTCCCTCACTTTTTTGCCACCCGCACCATGGCCTCTTCATGCTAAGCCTTGTCTACCAAGAAAAAGTAAACTTTCTTGCCCCCAACTCCCCACTACTGGATGTAAGAAATCATGTTTATATGTAAATTAGTGTGAACCACAGAAGCTAATTTAAACAATGTTACATTTGACTTTTTTTTTTTTTTTTTTTTTTTTGGGAATAATTCAATACATATAGGCCTACAGCCTCATCGAAAATTGCCCAAGTATGCATGGTATTTTCGAAAGCATTTTAAAAGAATTGGACAGAGACTTATTTCTTTAAAATTTACTATGTGGATTCTGTGATCATTATAAAATCATTACATAAATATGTTACTGCATCTATTGAATTATTATTCTCAAATACAAAAGTATTAAAGCTGAAGTGAAGGTGGAAGGAAATACATTCTTTCGAAGATGAAAACATTTCAATTCATGATATTTTTAGAGATATCACATCTTTTTATAATGTCCGATTGCAATAGTTAGCAGATGCGTAACTTGGCGGGGACAAGGTGGGCATTTTCCACCACCCCACAATTTTCAGCTTGAAAGGCTGTCGGGGGTGTGGTGCTGATCACATCACCCCCACATTTGACCGTGATCAAGAAAGTGTTGGGCCTAACTCCACACCCCTATACACCTTCATGGCATGGTGCAAAGCATGGGGGAGCACTTTACTTTTACTTTACAAGTTTTTCAGACATATTTGTTACCAAACCATTATGGACATCAATCATACTAGCTGCTCCATTGGTCCCTATCCCTACTAGTTTTGTACCTAAATATCTTTCCTAGCCCTAACGGCAGCAGTTCAGTCTCTAGAGCTTTCATGTAACCATAACTTGTTGGAGCTTCTCATCATCTGATTTGTCTGTTGATCCTTCAACTAAGATACTGAGGTATGAGCTTCCTCCCCATCCACCCCCCTATCTATCAAATGTTTATGAAAACATGAGGCTCTGCATAAAATATATTCTTTATGCTATTTTTTGTTCACGTTCACATACATGAATCAGTCATTTACTCAACACATTACAGCAAGGAGAAAATACTAAATACAGTAAATTACATTTGAATGTGATGAAACCAAACAAAAATACATTCAGGAAATCTTAGAATCTTACTTTTATTATTCTCTTTCCACACACGATTCACAAACAGGTTTCTTGTGCACTTCATACATTTGTAACAGATTTTTAGTAACACACATGAAAATACTGTATGTCCGAAATTATGCATACTACTATTTTTCTCCACAGAAATGTGAGCTCTATAACAATGGAACGATGGATCTTTTTCATAAATTCTGAATGAACAGAGTTCCTGTACTGTTCCAGGAAGGTACATTGAGAGCAAAGGTCAACAATGTTGCCAAACAGCAGTAGTATGCAAATATAAACAAGTGGATTAGTGTTGTGATTCGCATGACCACTGCAGTGTTAACAATTCAGCCAAACCATTGAAGTCAGTGTAGGGTCTGTTATTTTTGGCAATATATGATGTCATGGAAAGTGCATTCATATGTTGCAGCATATTAGCTTCAATTTTTTTAAATGCATTTTGCTAAAGGAGCACAGGCAGGATTCTTCTTTGTTACTGTCAGCCTTCTAACACTTTGTGTGGATAGGATTTTTCATGTTCTTCCAAAGTTTCCAGTTTAAATGTACACTCCTGTTCCAATAAAGTGGCACATACTTTTAACGTCAAACATAAAATATTCCCCTTTATGTGAACAGGAGTGTATCTGAAAATCCAGAGACAGCTTTCGAATTTTGGCTGCAATGTTTGGAAACTGGCACTGTGTCTTATGTGTGCATTGAAAAGCTGCAAATCCACACTTCCAAAATCTTGCTCATGTGTGCAGGGGTTAAATTGTTTGCTTTACAGAGAAAAGAGAAGTAGGATACAAACGTTATTGCATCGAAAAATGAGTGGAGTTATGGTTTTTTTCAATTAGAGGGTTTCAATAACACAAACTTAGAAATCTCAAACCTCATTGGAAATATCAATATATAATAACAACAAAGGCTATGAAGATTGAGAATTTACAAAATTTCTTTTTTTTGTTAATGACGCTTCTTAAAAACAACTAATTTACTCTAAACTCACTTAGTTGTAACTTTAGAAATAATCATATTGTTGCAAATATTTAATTTAGAACTCCCTGCGTATGTAACAATCTGTCTCCAGTTTGTGAATTGTAATAATTTTTAAATTCACTATTTTCCAGTTTGAATATAAATCATTGAGAAATGAAGTCAATTTCTTGTAAACTAAGATAGGTACGTAATGCAATCTATACCTGGAAGCTATGTGATTTTGTTGTTTCCATTTAGTGTATAATTGTAAGGATAAAATGCAAAATTTGTCTTAGAAAATGTGGAAAAGTTATGAAATTTCATTTCTGCTCATCTGTAGCCACCCTGACAAGGATAACTCTAATATTTGGAAGATACGCTGCTTTCTTTGCACATGCATCATCATGTGAATTGCCTGCAATATCAATACATGCTTTTACCCTAGTAAATTGGATGGCTCTTTTTCTTTGACCCTGTCAAACAAAAGGCTGTCGACTTTGGCCAATGTTCTTGTTCCTTGTATAAAATCACTGAAATTAGTTTTCACTCTTCTTGTGTAAAGTCAATGAATTCATGAGAGATACTACACTATTTTGGAAATAAAATATGATTCTTGCACTTTTGCACAATATGTTCTCTTTATATTACAAGTTGACATACGTGCATATCCATATAAAATCCAAATAAGTGACTGTGATAAATCAGATTAAAGGGAAGGTAGTGAAATAGGAAATGGAATTTTTAAGCGTATTAAACATTTGTGTAATAAATATCTCTTTGTTGTGAAAATTGTACGCATTCCAAAATTAAGTGTACGGCATCGGGGTGGTCATGTACAGTTTTGATGTTGTGTAATGCCTATTTTTGCTAAGTGCGTAATCCAGTACGTAATCTATTAATAGAAACTACAACCAGTCTTGGAAGGATGTATTTGTGGAACCATGGATTTCTTGTATTAAATTCCGCAAGCCATCTGTATGTATGGCCTATTATCATAATTGTTCCTTGCACCAATGATGCAACTTTCCAATGATCCTTGATTCTATTTTTTACTCTAGGTAGTAGATCTGTATAAGGAAGTATGTTTAATGATATTTGCGGTAAATCCCTAGCATGTTTATCATACATATCTACCATTTTATTACTTTGGTTAATGTGATTGAAATTGAAATGTATTTATTTAAGTGTTGTTAACAGATTCACCCTTATACAACACCATGTGTTTAACATATATGCATAAAACTATTTTACAGAGTTAGTTACATAAAAGTGGGTTGTAATAATATACATTCAATATATCAATCAGACATTAAAAAAAGTGATGTATAAAAGTTAAAACATAATTGTTCTTAAAATAGCCTACATTATTGTTGAATTTCATTTCCATAGATTGGGACATTTGTGTGTACTAACGATACCAATTTGTCCATCCAAGTGTTGAATTTCAAGACTGTAGTTGCAATTACATTATGATGTCTTCTGGTGTCATAATGCACTTTCACGCATAATTTTTCCAGATTTGTTTTACCTGCTAAGATACTTTCTATAAACCGATGACAGAATATATTTCTATTACATTCAAGGTTACATAATTTAAGTTTTTTACTTAGATTACTGTATTCATAATATACATGATACATTTTAAAATTATTATACATAAATCCAGTGGTCAGAAGTAGGGAGCTACTTGTAGCTAGCTACAAAATTTGTAGCGGTAGCGAAGCTACAAAATTCCTGTAGTTGTAGCGAAAATTTCACTGCAGCTACATTTTTTCTCTGCATTTTGAGGTGAATTTTGAACGTGGCAACAGCGTCAGAAAAAATCGACAATCACCCTTAATTTTGCAGGAGGTTCATAAAGACAGTCTATTACATGGAGATACACATTATCTAGATTTTAGATTATAGATATCTGCGTAATTTATTAATTAGTATCTGAAGAATGCAGGTATCCAGATAACTAACTGACACATATGAATATATTCCTGCTAACAGCTATTTTGCCTTGTTTGCTGCACCACTGGAAAAAAGTGCCTCGTTTGCGTCACACCAAAATGTCATTAATTGCTGTGTAAGACACAACTTGCAGTGCAAAAACGAGCAATGGAATATCCACTGCACTGACAAGGGAATAGTGCCAGCAATAAATGGCTCGGTACGTTAACAGCATTGATCATCGTCAGTATATAGGATCTCACCAGCAATAAATTATTGTTACAAGACTGATAGAGTTTCTGGGATTACAATTATTTTTGCGATAGTATTTGTTCACAAATTTTAAAATTACAATACGTTTAGAACACTCAGGTTTATACGACAGTTTCCTCAATAATTTTATCATATTGCAAAAAGTATGTACAAGTTATTGACTTTCCTGCAGAAACGACAATTTTCTTTACTTAATATACATAGTTTTCAAATTTATGCATTTCTCCTACTTTTGCGTTACTTTTCTGTAACTTTTGCTAATCATGACATCATCATCATCATCCTTTGCCGTTTCCTGCCTCTGGCTGGGTCGGCATAGAAGTCAAGCCTCTCCATTTGTTCCTGATCTTTCACAACTCCTCTCTTTCCAAGGTGTTCCAATCTTGTCTCCTAACACTCTCCACTATCTGCTCTTTCCACCGACATCTTGGTCTCCCCCTTGGCCTTATTCCCACTCCTTGTGCATTGTAAGCTCTTACTGGCAGTCTTTCTGCATCCATCCTCTTCATGTGTCCGAAACATCTCATCTGTGCCTGATCTATTCTGTCCTGAAGCTTCACTACACCCACTGTCTGTCGGATCTCCTCATTCCTTATTCTATCCCTTCTAGTCTTCCTCAAAAGACTCCTTAGAAATTTAATCTCCACTGCCTGCATCTTTTCTTTGTCTCTCTATGTCATTGTCCAAGTCTCTGCTCCATACGTAATTATTGGCACATAGTATGTTACATATTACCTTCTTGCATTTCATAGGTACATCCCTATTCCATATTATTCTTCGAACGCTTTGATATAGTCCACCACCATTCATTTGTCCTCTTCTGTTTACCTCCACATCTATTCTTCCACTTCTCTCAATCATGACAATGAGGATAAATGGTTTATTTAATTATTCTCTTACCTATAGTCGCTTTCTGCCACTTTCGGCTAATTGTGAGAACGAGGAAGAATGATGAATGATGAGCAGTGTGGGGAATGGAGGAGCAGGAGGACCTCATCCTCCCAACTTGGCATCTTTCCTAGTTTTTGTTTTGAGTCCATTTTATGCATAGATAAGCTGATCGAGACTGGATCCTAAGAACTATGTGCCTCCACTGGGTATCAAACCTGGGGCCCTTTTGTAGTCAAAGGGCTCCAGGTACTTTTCATTCAAAATGCTGACTTCATATCAGTCTATAAAAAATGAAATATTTATTCTCAAGAAAACTATGTTGATGTGAACATAAATACGTAATCCTACCAAATTTTATTTGTGTATAGTTGTAATAATTAATTTGGGTAACACCCTAATTGCAATATTCATATATCAAAATTTGAATTGATATGCCACTTGCATAGGTATGGTATTCTCAAAAACTATTGTAAAAATAAGTAACTGAAGTAACATTGCTATCAAAATTATTGAATGACTGGAATCATGATAATAAATACCAGAATCTATTTACCAGTAGTAGGGGATTTTTTTAATACCCATATTGTTGTTTTCATTTTTTTTATGCAGAAGTAGCGCAAAAAGTAGCGAAGTAGCGAGTAGCGAACAGGAGTAGCGTAGCGAGCTACTTTTTGGTAAATGTAGCTGTAGCTAAGCTACTTTTTGGTAAATGTAGCTGTAGCTAAGCTACATTTTGGAAGAGTAGCTGTAGCTGTAGCGAAGCTACTTTTAAAATGTAGCGTTCCGATCACTGCATAAATCTACAAAACGTACATTGAACATTTTCAATTAGCGATGTATCTGTCACTTTTGAAATTTAACGGATGCCATATTTGACAAGCATATTCTAAGGACGGCCTAACCATGATGGAATACATGAAGATGAAATGTTCCAAATTACTGCCTGCTTTCCATTTTCGTATTAGGTTTCCCATAATTGATCTTGCTTTTTTAATATTTATATCATATTTATGTGTGGCTTAAATGTAAGCTTAGTGTCATATATAACACCTAAATCTTTGATATTGTCTACATTCTGTTCATACATTGTTAACCTTGTAATTATAGACTGTGTATTGCGTTTCCCTAGTATACCTTACAAATTTACAAATAACAATCATTAATAGTATTTATTTCTTTGTACACCTTGGTATCGTATGCATATAAATAGGAGATTGCTACTTGAGACAGAATGTTCTGTATCATTTATGATGAGCAAGAACAATAGTGGTCCTAGGAATGACCCTTGCGGCACACCACTCTTCATGTTGGCAATTTCTGAATAACAATTGTTAATTTTAACTTTAAATGTTCTGTCCAAGAGGTAGTTTTTAAACCATTTGCAATAACTATCAGAAAATCCCAGTTTATCAAGTTTATATAATAATATCTCATGATGTACAGAGTCGAAGGCCTTTCCTATATCCAAATACAAGACATTAACCTGACTCCTGTTCAAAAATGACGTGAGTTATGAAATCTGTGATATCACTTAAATTGGTTGTTGTGGACTTGTTCTTTATAAAACCATGTTGATGTTCATTTATTAGAAATTTGGCTTGAAAACTGCTATACTTATGTATTATATTTTCGAATATCTTCCCTAAAGAGTAAATTATGGCAATGGGCCTGTAATTTTCAATACCTTTCAGACCTTGAACTTTGGGAACAGATGTGCTTTGACATATGTAAATTGAACAGGTACATTTTTGGATTGTGCTTGTTGGGTTAATTCTAAAATCAATATAATGAAAATAGGTTGATGGCATTGTTGGGGGTAGGATGTTAAGGCCTGTAAAACACTCAATGCATCTGTAAGGATGAATATTTTATTGTAGTTATGTGGCATTGCATAAATTAAGGCACGGTAGATCACATAGCATTCTGCTGTAAATATGGTAGTGTCTGATGCTAGTCTAAATAGTGCATGATGTTTCACTTCCGGGACATAGAATGCACAACCCACATCCTGAATATTTTTGGAGCCATCGGTATAAATAAAAATTGACTCTGGCCATATTTCTGTATATTGAGCATGATGACCATGATCTGAAAGATGGACATTAGCCTAGGCAAATATAGGGAAATATAATTTGTATACTGGAGGTAAATGATATGTGAAAGATTGTTGGTAAGCATCAGGATCTATGCAATAACAATGGAGGAAATAAACACTAACATTTGGGCTCGAATTCATTAATCCTGGGCAGACTCTTAATGCTTTACGTTGTAGTACATCTATTTTTTGTAACAATTTTGGGGATGCTCCACCATAACTGAAAGACGCATAATCAAACAAGGAGCGAAAGCAGTTTCTAAAATAGTAATATGATAGTGGGATGACTGCCCCATTTAATGGTTGCCAAACCATGAAGGATATCTTAAGATAAATTCTCCTTTATTTATTAAATAATTTATATGTGGGGTCCAATTGTTTCTACGATCAAAATGTATTCCTAGATATTTACATGTAGGGTGTTGGAAATATGGTTAATATTGTTTGGAAACACATTTTGAATTAAAAACGATAACTTGAGATTTGCTAAGGTTGAACGACAATCCTACTTGATAAAATCATTCCTGTAGCTTATTTATTAATCGTGTCATGGCTATTATTCCCTGTGTTGCTTCTGGGATAATTTTATAAAAACAGAAATCGTCTGCATATTGAATAATTTCAAAATCCTCTAGTTGTTCATTGTGTATGGCCTGTGTATATATATTAAAAAACATAGGACTTTTCTTCCAGGCTATTTTGTTTGTAATTGTGGGTCTGCAAGCAAATATTTTCTCAGTACATTTGCGATTTTGTGTAGCTGTTTCACATTCTGGTGACCACCAATATAATTGGGGGAATATACATTTTGAATTAAAAACGATAACTTGAGATTTGCTAAGGTTGAACGACAATCCTACTTGATAAAATCATTCCTGTAGCTTATTTATTAATCGTGTCATGGCTATTATTCCCTGTGTTGCTTCTGTTATAATTTTATAAAAACAGAAATCGTCTGCATATTGAATAATTTCAAAATCCTTTAGTTGTTCATTGTGTATGGCCTGTGTATATATATTAAATAACATAGGACTGAGTGGAGCTCCTTGTGAAAGACCTGTAGTAGTTTGTCTAGGTTCCTGGATAGAATTATGAAACCAGACAAAATTTTTGTGATCTGCATATAGATTCCAGATTATTCTGGGAATCATAGGAGACGAATTTAATTTTTCTAACAAATGTCAAAGTTGCATCAGTGGAACAAAGTCTTAGGCTTTTTCCACATCGATAACTAGACTATAACAGTAGGAACTAGTAACAAAATTATTTTGTGTTCCAGCATTGAGAATTGCAATATCATCTTGACTACTAACGTCCACATGAGGCTTTTTTGTAAGGAGTTATGTTCGGCTTTAAAATAGGAAAAATTATTTGTGTTTTCCATTCTGAAGGTATTCTACCCCAAGTATATGGATAATAAAATTTCTAATCCCCTTTTAGGCAAGTTCTTTATTGCTTGGTATGGAATGTCATCCATACCTGGTGCTGAATATTTTACTCCTAAGAGTATATTATGTAATTCTGTGGCTGTCACGGCTGGAAAATCTTTTGTAAATGCATCCTGTGGAATCCGAGGAGGTTGCTTGACTTTTCTTCCAGGCTATTTTGTTTGTAATTGTGGGTCTGCAAGCAAATATTTTCTCAGTACATTTGCGATTTTGTTTAGCTGTTTCACATTCTGGTAACCACCAATATAATTGGGGGAATATACATGGATTTTGTCCTTTTGCACATGTACCAACAATATTCAGTATGAGTATGTGATGTCAGTATTATGCAGCAAATTTTCTGATAAAATTAAGGAATTCAGGATTGTGGAATAAAGTGACCAGTCAACAAGATTTGTTTTCCATCGTTGAAGTAGTGGGGTGTTGCGAAAGACAGGTGAATTGTACATAAAGCTTCCTTGGACATGTATCGGAAAGTGATCACTTTCCAGCATGTCCTCATCAACAGACCAGGTAAGTTGGGTTGGTTGGTTGATTTAGTGTTTTAAGTCCACTTTATGCACAGTAAGGCTAATCGGGACTGGACCTACAGTTTAAAGTGGGATCCGAACCACTATGTGCCTCCACCGGATATCGAACCCGGGACCCCTTGATTACAAGGCGACGACGCTATCACTGCGCCATCGGGGATGCCACAGGTAAGTTGGGGAAAAATTATATCAGACACTAAGGATAGATCTATCACCGAAAGATTATTCCTGGATCAGGAATATGTGTTGTCAGTTATGTTTATATGTTATGTTATGATTATGTTCTATCCAATCCACTAAATTATTACCTAACCGATCCGAACGTGTATTGCCCCACATTCGATGATGTCCGTTAAAATCTCCTACACAAATATAGGGACCTGGAATATTGTTTAAAATATCTTGAAAGTCTTGCATTTGTATTTTTTGAGATGAGGGATGTGAGGGTATGTAAAAATGTATGACACTGAAATAAATATTTTTTTTATTTTTATGCGAACTCCTATTATTGCAAGATGGTATTTATTTGCTATATTTATTATTGGATATGAAAAGAGTATTTGGTGAGCTACACTCTCATGTAAGTGGATGCTCACACCTCTTATCTTTATCTTGAAATGGGTTATTATTATATTTCATATTGTAATTTTCATGTTGTGTCCCTTTAGTCTCTTGCAGGCAGAGAATTAAAGGATGGGATTCCTCAATAAATTTGTTTATGTGTATTTTACGTGCAGAGAAGCTGTTTTACATTCCATTGAATTAAAAATTCCATTTCCTATAACAAAGGATTTTTATGTATCTGGATTTAAGAAGTTAGGAGTACTTTTTAGTTCTGGTATATTTAATCAGTGTTGACCACGACTCTGGTAAAGTTTGCATTAGGGATTTATACAATGCCTGAAGGTTTTCCGGTGGTTGTGAAATTATTTGTGTATTTCATGAACAGTGTTCTTGCAATTGTTGCTCATTGTTATATCCTGACTGGGGGTGCATTTCTTTCAATAGGGGGTGATTGTGTATTCACTTCGTTGTCAGAAATACTGCTAATTGAGGAAGAATCTTAGTATAATTCTTTGATTGGTTTTGGCGTATCTTGTGTCAATGTTTTCCTTCTATGAGAATGCAATCAATCCATGATAGCACTCACTTGTGTGTTTTTTCTGTTGTTTTTTTTACTAAGGGTTGCGAGCACGGGACTATTTTTTTGAGTTGTTAATTCTATCTTTGTCGCAGGCAATGTTGATCATACTATTGGGCGTTGGATGACTTCAGCGTGTGAGGGAAGTGGTAGGATATTTTTTGCTATTAATAAAGGTGCTAACATATCTCGTCCGGTCAAAGGTGGTTTGCATGTACCCAGATTTTTTGCCTTTGCTTCAAAGTATATTCTTCTCTGCCATCCGCCTCTGTATTTGCTGTTCTGTTTTTCTTTGTGGGCAATCACAGGATGTCGCTATATGACTACCTCGACAGAGGACACAAGAAGGGTCTTCAGTGCACGAATCACTGTGTTTTTCTTTGCCACAAGTGACACAAATTGGTTCTTACTCTGGTGTGCAAATCTGACATTGTATATCTGATCTCGTGCATGGACGGACTTCATAGATGACACTATTGCCTATTATTTTCTGCCCTGAAAGGTTATGCAGATACGTTTTGTGTCTCTCAAATCAAAAGTATCCTTATTGTTCCAGGTTTTCTTTTGCATTTTTCTTTCGCGCTGATAACTTGAATTGCAGATTGAACACCATTCATGATATCCTGAATACTGATTTCTAAATCAATTCCGAATATGAGGCCGTCACGCTGCACTAGAGATTGAGGGATTCTTGCACACACCTATAGATCTTTAGGATACATTTCCTTTTGAGTGAATGCATTTGCAGCTGTTGCACTTGGGAAAGTCACCCGTGTTCGATTTTTCCACATTGTTCACTCAATTCAACGTCTATTCCCCGATTTGCAAAATTTGTTTGCAAGACTGCCCTCAAATAACTTTCCTATGTTTCCTCCTATGCCTTCTAATAGAACTATATATGGTCCTGCTTGTGAGGTGTCATACATGTATTGATGCGATTGGGAACTTTCGTGATCGTCCGATGGGATCACCTTGCCTGGTTGGGTAGTTTCATAATCATCCGCCGATCTCTTTTGTGCACGTTCTTCCCTCACATCTGTCATGTTGGCATCCTGATCAAATATTAATGATGTATTGTTGTGGAGGAACACCGAAGGTTCACTAGAACTTAAAGCTATTAGGGTGTCAGCAGCACAGTGTGTTGCTTCTTTCCCCATTGTATTGGTTCGAGTCATTCAGATAAGTCAGTTTGTTGTATGCAACACTATGTCCTTCTTTTTACAAAACTATACACTAAATTGATAAAGCCAAATGTCAAATCACTTCGAATAACTTTCAAGAGCCGGATGCTAAATAACTACAAAATTAACCCGGATTACACAATCAACATCCGAAAACTTTTGCAGCTGAACACAGTCCAAGATTGCAAACTTCCGACATAGCACACAAACTGAAGTTGTATGGTTTTTGGCACTTGTAACAATCTCTTACATTGACCAAGAAAACATTGTTGAATATTTGTCCCCAAGCAACATAATACTTATTATAATAATACTTGTATATTTTGCAACAATCAAAATGTAAAAACCCGTCTATATTCAGGAACTGTGTATCCTTCTTCCTATGAGGCCATGGATATTATCTAAATCATATGGCGGAGGAATTTACAATTTTCCTTCAACATGCACAATGGTACAGCTAATAGTAAATGCTATTTATAGGCAGTGTGTTCCATATACAGTATATAGAAATAAATTATAACATTCAGTTGTCAGGTCAGTTATAAAACCGTGGGATAATAGTACAAAATAACTCTGTACATAGTGCACAGTTTCCATTAATGTATATTTTATTATTTGTCTTACTTTCTGCATGAGTGATTGGTTTAGTAAAGAATAAATTTGCTGTCTAATCTTGGTTCCCACTGACCAAGAAGAAAAGCTGAAAAAGTCAGGGAATTTCTTTAAATTTCTCAAATCTGGAAAAGTGTGTGAATTACATATGATCAGTGCTCGAAGTGAGGGGGTGTAGGGGAATAGTATTATCTCAGCTAGCAAAATTTTGACAAAGCATCCCCCCAGCTGTCTCACTGTGAGCATCCCTCCAGCTAACATTTTTCACTTCAGGCGCTGCTTGATTTTCAAACTTGTAGTGGATATGGATTTTTAACTTTTTTTGTAAACCCTAATTTGATAGAACAGGTGTATGTAAGAAGAAAAACATTAAGATGGCATTTCTTTAAATTGGAGCCATTGCTTTGAAGATTTTTTTAGTTATTTGAAAACACTTCAAACAACCATTTATGTATGTCTTGCCTCCGAAAAACCTTCTCTACCCCTGATCTAAAGCCTATATAATAACCACCTGAAGACCCTAACAGCACATAGGGTCACATAATAGCACAAACAATATTTATATTGCCAATAAAGGGACTAAATTCTATGTAACAAAAAAATTGTAATGTTACATTTAAGTTATGCCCTCTAAAATAACAGTTAAAGCCCTCATTTTAAAATATAGGCTGAGTACAATCACAGACACTTCTGGGTTGTAACAACCCTCGTGACTTGCAATGGGATCATTACAAACTAGAAGTGTGTGTGTGTGAAATTGAAAGGAGAATAATTCGCCTTAAACCACAGCCACAATCACTGGCTCCTGTACACCAGCAAATATAGATACCTTCCCTCCCACCTACAACATGTGGAAAAATGAGATGAACTATAATAAGTTTACCCAGCTAAGTAATAATTAAAGTGATAACGGTAAGATATACTTGTATAGTTTACTGCTTTAAGTGACTTGCCAATGTTCACCCACCTTGGAAAATACATAAAAGCTGTTCTTTTCAGTCACTCAGCTGCAGTAACCAAGACTTGTAAGTTAACCAAAAAGCCATCTTCTTTTTGGATATCTGAGGATGGTGTTAAAAATAATAATTTATTTCCTTTCAGTTATAACAAGAAACCTTTTTTTATTTTGCATTTTGTGCATTACCATAATTTTACATAAAAACTATCGAACTGCAATTTGCTGCTTCATTGTGCATTTTAGTCATATTTGCATCTCTCAGAATTCTACAGTGTGTTTCAAAAGTCATGCCACACATCATGTCAGGCTGACACTAGGATGCTAGCAGCACCAGCAAGTAACAATATGACCACAGTATGAGAGAAAAATGAGTAAAACTAGCATGAATAATTTGTGTAGTAATAATTTTCCATTCCACTGTACTGCAAGAGTTACATAAGGACTCATTCATATTGCCAAAATTCGATGACACCAGCAATTTTTTTTTTAAAAAAATCCACCATTTTCTATGTAGACAGACAATAAATAATTTCAGGATGACCCACTTTGATTAGCAAAGACTGCTTTGAATTAATCAGCAGTTTGCATAAGAATGCCTCTTTGTTTTGTAAGGCTTAAATAAGTCATATTTATTTAATAATAGTCTTGCATATAACCGCCACTTCCCTTTCAGTTAAGCATCAGGAAACAGCTTTTTTTTTTAGGGCATTCCTTAGAATTAGAACTGTGCAGTGAACCCTTGCAAATAATCAATACCAATGTGAGCCAGTCATGCGAGCATTGAAAAGAGCTCCAATTGTGAGATTGAGGGCTCAAGAGCCAAGAGGGGGAAGGGGGAGGTTCCACGTTACGTTGAACCCTCAGAAACACTCAGGCATTCTGAATGACACCCCTTTTGTTTCTTGTTTTTCAAGGAGCGACGTGAAATAGCAACGACGCCTCATTGGATCTCACCGGTTCGGCAGGTTGCATGTCAGAGCATCGCATGATTGCATGTCTTGCCATGCTAATGATGGAGTCTGTGTGCTCGGGGAGTGAGAGGCCTGAGACCGGTGGTAGCGAGGAACTGGTCTGTGCAGACGAAACTGTGTCATTTTTTTGCTCTTGGGATACTTCTTAGTGATGGTTCTTCAACAGTTTTCACTTGCCAGTTTACTTCCTTTTTTAAATTCGTTAATGTTTTTTTCATCTTTTTGAATAATGAAACAGAATTGAAGGTTTCGTGCAGCTAGGAGTAATACAATCATGGCTTCACAAGTTGTTATTAAGATTCCTGTGAGCTATACAGAGGTAAGTGTGCTTGTACAGAAAGAAATATTTGTGTATTGATGTAATCAGGGTGTCGCAGGTTTGATTCCTACTGAAGCACATTTCAGTGCCTGAGATCCCACTTTAACAGTTGTTAGTAGTCTATCTGGGACTCTGCAATAGTAGAGTGGTAATGCTGTCAGCCTTTAATGAAGGGGTTTCAGAGTTCAATCTCCAGTAGTGGCACAGGGGCCTCCCCGATGGCGCAGTGGTAGCGTCGTTGTCTTGTAATCAAGGGGTCCCGGGTTCGATACCCGGTGGAGGCACATAGTGGTTCGGATCCCACTCTAAACTGTAGGTCCAGTCCCGATTAGCCTTACTGTGCATAAAGTGGACTTAAAACACCAATCCAATCCAATCCAATCCAGTAGAGGCACACTTTAAACCGTAAACCTGGTCCCTATTAACCTACCTGTGCACCGAGTGAACCCAAGAGAAAGTCTGAGTTTCATGTGCAAGTGTGTAATTGCAGTGTGCTTCATTGCATTCGGAGGACAAATGTTCATATCTCACAGTTTACCTTTTCCTGAAAGGTGTTTCCCACAGTTTGTGTCGGGCATTTCAGGAAAATGCTGGGATGATACATTTAACAATGACCATGGGTGTTCACACTTCATTGTAACTTTCCCTTTTTCTCAATGGTCTTTCCACTGAAGTAACTGCATTTGAATCCTGACCAGGGCAGGGGGTTTCTGTGTAGGTCACCTAACCATCATTCATCCTCATAGTGGTGATTTTCAAACAGTAATGGAAAAAGTAAAACTTTCCTCCTGAGCGTTGCACGCACTATATCAGTCTTGATCAGAGCACCACACTCTGGCTGCTGTTAACCCCCAGGTGCCCAATGATTAGAGGCTGAGTAAGCCCTAGAGTCACTGTATGTAGCGACATTGTTAGGAAAATCCCCACTTATGGAATACACCTCAGGGAATGTACAGTTTGCATTATTTTTGCAACATTTGCACTGTGATCGAGATTGCCAAAAAAATTAAAAAATCACACTGCCACTTTCCTGCCCCATTTAGTTGTTTGGAGATTCTGATCATATTTTATCCTCTTCCCAAAAAGTAAACATTTCTATTTTTGCCATATTTTTATATCTACTTTGATTATCTCATACATTAACTTATGAATATCTTAATGTATAACTCTGGTAGATTGATATACAGTATTGTTCCAATGGGGTGCCTACTCTTAATGTTCAGCCCAAAGATAAAAAATGAGCAAAAGGGTAAAAATGTCCAGAACGAGTTGTGGCTTTAGAGAAACAGCCAGGGAACAGAATTTTACATTCTAGGTGCTTTTAAAGAGCTGCAACATATTTTTCCATACTGAAAATGACATGATGCTTTCTGGCTTTATGAAAACATCAGAAAGTGTTGTTGTTATTCCCACTTGCAGCCAGGATGTCATGAGACAGGTTGGAACCTGTTGGAAGGTTAGTTTAGGTTTGGATAACTACAACAGACTAACGTAACCCAAACTTGAAATATCACCTCTCTGATGGCTTAGTAGTAATACTTTTGCCTTATAATCAAGGCATCCTGGGTTTGATTCTCAGGGGAGGTACATTGCACAGTGATTCAGATTCCACTTTAAAACTGTAGGTCTAGTCCTGATTAGCCTATTTTTGCATAAAGTGAACTTTAAACAAACTTTTTGGGAAACCTGAAATTATTGTTTGACAGATTCTAAACTTGTTTCACACTGCATTGTGGCCATAAAGGAAAACAACCAGATCTCTAATATTGCATTAAGAATATTATGAAAATGATTTTGTCATGGCTGGCCTCTGTCTATGAAACCAGAAATCCCAGGTTAGAATCCTGTTCGTAATATGGATGATATCTTGTCCCATCATCCATTTCATCATTCATCCTTGTTATCGATATTAACCCAAGAAGTAAAATGATGGAAAAAGAACCAATCTAGAAAGAAAAGAGGAATGCTCTGTGGCTCTAAAAGTTGTCAGCACATAAAATACGAAACGTTGAGCCTCACGTTAACAGTTATAAATGGAGGCATGCAGATTTTGTTTTTGACGAAAACACGAAATTTGAAATAACACATTGTAGTGTTAATTTTTCATGTTTTTGAAGTGTGAGAGGTGCATTTTGCTACCATGTTTTGTCACGAAATGAAGTGAAATGAACTGCAAAATGCGAAATAAACTCTTAAAAACAAAATTTAGGGTTTATTTACCGACGTGACACCTTCCAAGGTCTGAATTATCCTGTGAGGTATGCAAATCACAGAAAATTAATTAATTCTGCTGTAAATATTTGAGAAGCAAAAATAAACTCCTTTATGCAGGAACAAACTCTGATAACTAAGTAAATGTGCTATTAAAAGTGAAATGTTAATTTTGTGTAATAAGTGTAATTTTTAAAGCCAGTTTACAGATTTATTTGCCATTTTAACACCGATGTGTCATTTTATATACTGCTTTTGATCCCGAAATATGCCCAGTTTTTGTACTGATACGTTGATCTTTAATTTACCATAAATATGTGGCTCTAGTTATAAATATTCTGAACAACTGTGAAACCATTACAGTATTCAAGTGGTATTAATGTGTGATTGCCACGCTTCTTCCAGGGAAAGAAGGGAAAGCACCCCACGCTCATTTCTAAGTCTGAGGAAATAGTGAAGCCATCTGTGAACCCTAAGCAGCGAGTGGTGCAGCTGGAGCAGAACATCCGCTTCCTGCAGGAGCAGCACAAGCAGATGCTGGCCAGCCTCCACAAGGAGATCGAGGACCTCAGCCAGAAGAACAAAGGTAACTAGCATTAGTAGCCTTTTGTTTATTTTTAAGAACACAGAGTGCAACCAGTGTGGTATTTGTATGGGGGATGAGGGGGAATTCCCCCCTCTGGATACTTGCATCCCCCTCGCTGCTTGATAAATTTTATCCCTGGGGGGGAATTGTGTTTGGGGTGGAAACAAGAAATTTAGTTACTTTTTCCTACTTCGCCATTCAATTGCAATATTTTCTGTCAGACAACTGGAAGCTCCATTTGGCAAACACAGATGTGGCCTCAAACAGCTGCTCTAGTCCTGGAACAGTCAAACAAGTGGCCAGGGTTGAAGATCACCTCCCCTCTTTCCTCTTCTTTGTCCACAGAATTTGGCAGGAAAATGCATGTGAAAGTTACAATTTGGTTGTCACTTGACTCGAACTTGTCACCTCAGAATGTCTTTCTTTGTATTAGTGAAACAATAGTACACGAAGATAGCCTACATGGAATTTTTGACGCAAGCGCGATAGCCCTTTATGAAGTATTTTTTTAAAGAACAGTGTGCTCTTTTCTAATCATGAGTTAGATTTCTTTGTGAAGCTAGAATGTTAGTGGAAAAATGAGCATTATGAGTTCCAGACTCTACTATATCAGGAATCTGCCTTCAAAATGAAATAAATCTGATAAAGCTGGTGGCAGTGAAGGCTGTGTTGATCAAAGGATCGGTTTTGAAAATTTGCAAGTTCATCTACATAAGAAGGAGATACTAGTAAAGTGTTGAGTTTCTTTGTTTGTTGCCCATGAAAGATTTAACAAATGCAAATTTATGTGGCCATGGATGGCTTGAATTATCTAGTGCTGAAGTTACATATACTCGTACATTACCTTTCATTGCCCACCTAACAAATTTTCAGAATTAACAAGCTAATAGAACTTGGGTTAATCTTCCTGGGTCCTGAGATGTAAGTAATGAGTAATTTTTATGATTTCGCAAATGGAACAGTTATGTGGTAGAAAACTTTTTGATTCTGCCTCCCCCCAAAAGTTATGCCCAAGTTTGATTCAGATCCCCAACAGTTAGGTCCCAGACTAGATTTCTGGTGGTGCATGTCAAAATCTCACTTTATAAACTGTAGGCAAAGTGCCGATTAGCCTTACTGTGCATAAATGTGGACTTAAAACACCAAATCAACCATATATATTATTTTTGGAGCCGTGGTGATCTTCTGCTTGGTCACAATCCTACCCAATGTGTGTCTGTCTCTGTTACGCAACACACACTTGCGTCCACGCTGGTGCTCATAGGCAGTCATGATCTTCGAGACTGTACCTCTTATACACCAAACATTTCCGCTACTTTCATCACGGAAGCTCCCACCATATGCGCACCCACAATTTGTCCTCTTTGAAACTCGGTCAGCTCAGACATGATTCACGATAACCTGCATGGACCGGTTGCTGAACTGTAACTGGCTCATCTGTCAGGTTGGCCAGGGTGTATACCTCGCAGGAAGTGCCAGTGACCACAGCGCCACCTACCATTCAGATGCAAATGTGTTTGAAATGGCTACCTGTTTTATACCAGGTGTTTCCACATTTTTGTCCGTCCCCTGTAGTTTAACCATACTTTGCAACGTCAGAAATTAAGTGACATACGTTACCTCATATTGACCAAAATGAGTTGAATCTAAAAGTTGAGATTTTTAGTGAGAGTTAGATTCATGCAGGGCTTCCTTTGTGCCAAATGAGGTCCAAATGAGATATTTTACCCCGAAAACTGTCAAAATTCAATGAACGGCCATGTTTGAGCCCATGCTGTTAAAAAGGGTTGCATTTCTAAGCACTGATATTTTATTTACAGACACCCTGCATGCAGGTCTACTACATATGAAAAAAAAAATCAAGCCTTAGACTAAACCCCTTCATTGAAAAAATTGGGCTTACAAATCCAATTTTTTAACTATTGTTACCCCAATTTCCACAATAATTTTCATGCTTATGATGCAATTTTAAGCAAAACATACTTGAATATCATAAAATGTATACTTCATTAGCTCCAAATTGAATTCTGTTTCAGGTCTCTAGCTCTAATGGTTTTTGAGGTACTAAGATTTCTGAAAAGTGCTACATGAGCAAAAAAAGCCACGTGCCATGTTGGAAAAATGGCTACCCCAGGAGAACTAAAGACAATATATTTTTTTTTTGAACATTGGTTTTGATATCTAGAAACATGTACAAGTGTATGTACTAAAGATGAAAATTTTCTAAAATGGTCATGCAACCACCATTGGATGGTTTGGCATGGAATGACCCAATAACAAATGCAGAGCATTTTACGCTGAGGCATAGCAGACTTGTTACGTATTTTGCAGCGAACAAACGATAAAATCATCGTAATGATCACAAAGCAAGAAATATGTTACAACCTTTCAGACCAAAGTGACAAGCCACAAGCGACACTTTTCACTTGGAAACAAACCTTCAGAAATAAATGGAACCTTTCACACTGAAGTGACATGGCAGGCTGTATATTTCACTTGTCACTTGCATGTTACTCGCACTGGGCTGTTTTCTCATTGTGTTGGCTCGGTTTGTTGGTTGTGCATGAACACTTTTCTACAGACTGAATGGGATCTGTGTTGCTTGTCACTTGGGTGTGAGACCCACATGTCACTTATCATTTTGCTGTGTGAGAACGAGAGAGACATAACTCCAATTTATCAAATTTTTGGGGAGAGAAAATAATGTGGTGTTAGGAATATGTCGGACTATTAAGAACAGTCAGTAAATTGGAGAGAAGGTGACTCCACCTTACTGCTAAGGATTGGAAGTGACTTCAAAGAGAGCTATTCAGAGGAGATACACAAAACTGAAAACTGCATTGTCGGTGTTTTCTCTGGTTCTGGTATGATAATTTGTAGCTTGTCACTTTGGTCTGGTCTGAAAGCTTCCTAAAAGACAGCTTATAAAGGGAAGATTTATAGGCAAATTGAGTTACAGTGGGACCCCAAGCAAAAAAATCTGCGCTAAGCCACGTATCATACTCATGCATGGAGGAGGGGGTTTACAGTGCAGCAACCCTCCCTAAGCAATGCAGGACTTCAGGTTATTTGGGCAATGTATCATATGTGTGTTGTAGATATTGCCTTTGTAGTTTTTAATGGAATTCTACTACACAATTAGGTATATCTGTCATAAGCAAGGTGGATTGATTTAAACAGGTTGATTAATTCTCGATTTAAATCATTTTAAATAAATAATTTATAGTAATGTACATAAAGATTTTGTAGATATCAGAATTACTTTTTGTGAAAGTACATTAATCTCATAATCATTTTATAGTGTTTATTAGGCTCCAAGAAAGGAAACAATATATATATATATATATATATATATATATATATTCTGATGGGGTGAAGCTTATACGAAAGGAAATATAATATGTACGCTGTAAACACACTTATATACTGATAATGTGCAAATTGCTCACAATCGAATATCAACTAAAGGAAGATTAAAAATCCGTAACTTACGTGTTAATCACTTTCTCGACGAGGCACCATGTCAGGTGTCTGAAAACATCGCTTCAACCTGAAGGAGGTAGTATAACCTTCGAAATGTAGTTCGACAAATCTCATGCTCACACACGTTAAGTTACTGGTTTTTAATAAACACACTTAAATTCTCTTGATTTAAATATCAATAATTTTTGTAAGCAAAAATAGCAAACATTTTGCGTAGAAAAATATACAAGATATTATTCATGTTAAAACTTAAATAGTGTCATTATCATTAAACTGTTAATAAACATGGCAGCTGATATTATGCAAACTATCATTAAGAAAATCGCCCGAATTCAACTACAATGATTTTACAAAATATTTGAAGTTGCAAATTATAGAGTATATCCAGAATGTTTTATTTTCACTGGAAGAAAAGGTACTGAAATTATTGTAGGTGTGTTTCACGTACATCACAAACTGTTGCATTTTGGTAAAATTTGCCGCACATCCTGATGTCACATGAAACCCACCTATAGTTTCATTAACACACTCAACAAATATTTCCATAGTAGGTTCATAGTATCAGAATCAGTGAAATCTCTATTTTTTTTATTTGCTTTAATAAAACTGTTCAAATATTTTACAGTCATAAGTGATGTTGAAATTAACAACTTACAAATACAGCAACGAAAATAATGCAATCATTGGAGTGTGGCCACATAGGTGTGCAGGGAGACAAGGTAATGGCAGTCTGTGTGCCAGTCTGGTGTTGGGGTAGCAGGTGGCCGGATCTGAACAAAAGATGCACGAAGGGTTCTTGCCAAATGCTCTTTTGTTTGTGGCCCCTTTATATAACCATGTATAAGTGCTAGTTCTTGAAAATTAGCTGGCCTCCATGGCAGAGTGGTTAGTACAGCACACTACAATGCCAGGGGTCCCGGGTTCAAATCCTGTCCTGGGCATGGGTGTTCTTTGTGAGTGTCCCTTCATCAAATTTTCATATCATCATCACTCATCTTCGTGATTAGCCAAGATTGGTAGACATGCAAAGTAAAATAAACCAAATCAATCAGTCAATCTTGAAAATTAGTTACTCTTCAATTTTGACAAATATATGTAAACAAAAGAATTAAAGTTATTAATAAATAATAAAGAGGAGATAATACAAGTAAATTCAATAATTGTATTAGCAACAATCTATTAAAGTCAATGCTCATCACTTACAGTTATGTATATATATATATATATATATATATAGTTATTTAATTATAGCAATACAGTTTATGTAGACAATAATACTAGCTTACATTTCATTGATTTATTGTGCGTGGTTCACAACAGAATGCATTGACAGTGGTTCTACAATGCCATACATATGTACATAATTGTATTACGTTGTAACATGTTTGCGATTTCCACAGAACTGCAGTACCAGTTAATAATAGGTAATGGAGGGAGCAGTGCTGCCATGTCGCTCCTGCAGAGCATTCCACCCTCTCCAGATGACGACACTAAGCCAAAGGTAAGAAGAGTCACCTTCATTATTTGAATCAGACCTTGCATTACTCGTTACATTACAAAGGATTGAAACCCTCAGTTTTTTTTTCACCATGCCTACCACCATAAACTGGCCTTATAATTTTTAAATCACTATGGTGGTAGAGGAGGATGGGCCAGGCCCTCAGAACCCACAATCCATCACTGATCAGAATTTATTTACATATTGAAGTTTGCTGGTGTCTGGGATATTCCTTTTCAAAGTTAATGCATAGCAAAATGAAGATAATGATCAGGAAACTGTTCTTGCTGAAGATAATGATGATGATGGCATTGATCAACGTCCCAGAACATGTGATTGAAGAATCTGATTATGTATCATGTTTTGATGCTTAGAGAAGGTTCATAATGAAAAATAGTCCACAAAACTTAGTACACTGGACTCTTTTTAATTTGAACTTTAATAATTCGAATAATTCAGTAATTCGAACACAAGTTATTCCCCTTGACATCATATTTAATTTGAATTTTGGATAGGTCGATTTTTTTTTCGTGTCCCCTTGAAGTGTGAATTAAAAAGAGTCCACTTTATTTTGCAAGTAATCTGTATGATTTCTGATTTTGATCTTTAAAAAGTGAAGGAAAATTTGGTGTCAGTATGTGACTTATTTTCATGGAAAAAGTATTTTTTTTATCCTTAAATTAGTTATCATTTTAGTCATCATGTATGTTTTTGTAAACATTATTAATACATTTATATGCTCAAAATAAACATTTTTTCAAAAGATGAAAATTTTAAAATGATTTTTTAACAGGAAATTTTGAAGCCTTATGCTTTATAACGGTCAAATATTGAGTGACAAGTAATTAATCTAATTGCCCGTTAGTATGAATTAATTGCAATTGGTAATATTAATATCCGTCGCGAATACAGGTGTCTAGCGAACTGCCTTAGCCAGCACTAGCTTGCTCAACCACCGTTTTCCGCCCGAATTCGGATTTACATGCATTCTTATGGGAATATCAAGAAAAATGCAACTTCTAAACCAATGGACCGAATTGGATGAGATTTTCACCAGCGGAAGACCACATCTTGAAAGTACTGATTCCAAGATTTGAGCCTAATCAGAACAGAACTACGGGAGTTATGAATTATTAAAGATTCATCGCCGGATTGAAAGGGAGAAGCTACCCTGCCGAGTTGTCTTTGGTTTTCGTGACTGAATACAAAAGAGGAAGAGTTAGCCTAATCTCTGCGCGAGGAGCTGCTGCCAGAGGTTAAGGACCTGAGTGAGCATTGGCCAAGATAGGAGGACAACGGTCAAAGCACCAGAAACAATAAACAAGCACCTGATCATAGAGGGTAGCGCGTCACTACGTTCAAATCTGGAATAAAAGGGATGATTTGGAACAGTTTGCCACAGTTTTGCCTACAATCGCCACCGGAGTGTGAGCTCCGCGCGACCGAGCTGCGAGTTGCAAGCAGACTCGAGGTCTGGATTTGTTTTCCTCGAGTGAGTGTTTCAGAGCCATGGAGTAGAGCAGAATATAGAACAAGGGGGTCCTTCTCCCCCTCGCCGTCAACGCATCCGTGCACATACGTGTGGTTATGTGAGAATAACGCCAGACACGTCCACCTGTGTCAATCGTCCGAAACAACGTCCAAAGTAGTGAAAGTTAATAACATTTGATGTCCATGTGAAACCGCGAATGGCTCATCGCGTACGTTCGTCTCATCGCCCAAGTCACGTATCTGTACTTACGAGTGACCGCGAAGAACTGACCTATTATTGCGCAAGTTGTCGTATGGAGTCGACAGTGAACGAGTGAAGCCAGGATCCGATGAGGCCAGATGGAGCCGCCGACCGATCCACTTTCGCCAACCAGGATAACCGCGAAGTGCAACACTGGAGTGCAGATGTCTTCCAGAACTGTAGGACCACTTCCGCCCAACCCAGGTCAGAGGGAATGCAGCTAAGGTAAGATCCAACCATGTGCGTGTGTGAGAAAGATGACGACTATCTACCGCGAATCTGCGTGAAGCAAATCATTGCATAACTTAAATCAGTGCTATGGCATCCCTAGACATCTGTTTTCCGGCGGAGTAATCAAATGTTAAAGATGAGAGTTTATGTTAGCCGCAAACGATAGTTCATGAAATATATTTATACCTTCAGAAAAGATAGAAGGGGTTCGCACAAGGAACAATTATTCACTTTATGATTAAAATCCTAAACGATAAATTGTAAAAGGCAATGTAGCCAAGACATAGCAAGAGTATGGTCAAAGTAGTAAATAATCTAACCTTTGTATTTGTCATATTGTCGCAATATGCCATAGAATGAGAGTATGAATGTGAGATCGAGTGAAAGAGGGCAAGATGTAATGTGTATTTATCTGTGCTTTAATATATGTGTATATTCAGAAACACCGTAGTATTATGTAACGTCATTTCAGGTATTTAAAATCAAATCCTCCTAGGTTTATTCTTGGTAACTCCGACTGTTAGGCACTTATCCTGACCGTATTATATTTCATGTGATGTTTAATTCGCCCAGCAGGTGAGGCGAGCGATTCTTCGATGTTGCGTTGCTAAGCTCAGTTCAGTTGAGTTAATTGAGTTAATTAGTTATTATTAAATTAGCAGCCCGTGACAGCTTTGGCAATTTTAGTGACTGTAAATTTGACAAAAATATCTCATTTTTTTGGTATTAAATATGCATAAATACAAAATATTCTTCGAATTTATCAAAAGCTGTTCACAAATCACAAAAAATATTCCATAAAGAAAAAGAATTATGATTCATGATGGTGGGCTACAGGAGTAAATTGCATAAGTGCCAGTGTTACAAAAACTATGCTAATAGCCTATTGCTTGCTTAAGAGGTATGTATTGCCGCGAGCAAATGTATTTTATCGCCATAAGAAATTAATACTTTCTCAGCTAATACCTAAGACTCCTGTGCAACATTACATTGGCAAATCAATCAGATCCGTTAATGAAATATTCCAGGATCACTTAACAGAGGGAAATAAAAAAAGCAGACTTCCCAGACATATCAAATACAATGACTATAAAATCAGAAAAATATATACCAGGCATATTACTCATTCTGATAGACACAATAATCATAGAAACGCATGCCATTATACACTTCCCACGTAAATTAAACATCGACCGCAGACAGGCACACCACATGTGGATCCCTCTACTACAGTAGGTGGTACCAAGGAGAAAGGAGAGAGAGAGAAGACTTCCTTTCAGTATATTAATTTTGCTGTCGTATCTTTAATTTTCCGAAACATAAACGTGAAAAATGTAGGCTTAACACACACTAAAGTTAATTTTGTAAAGTTTAGAATAAAAGTTCTATGATTTTGAATATTTCAGACATCTGGTGTGACCTTTCTTTCGAGCAAGAAGAGTTATCAGGCAATGATGTTGCCAAAGATCAATATTGTAGAACAAATTGACTTCAAGCAAAGACCGGATGAAGCTCCAAGCAGCTTCGCTAACTCAAAAGATGTAAGTGAACTCAACGTAATAGTAAACCTGGGGGAAAAAAAGGCACATTACATTTACTTATGTTTTTAGGTTCAGTTAAATGTATTGGGGGTGTGATGTACAAACAGGTTATTGATAGGTTTCTGAATAAAGTATTGGCAACAGTCTTCCACCTAGTATGAAGCAACTGCATTAAGAAGAAAAGATACAACTGGGGAAGCTGCATTTTTTGCAAGTTAATGTTCAGCCAAGATCGTAATCTCTGGTGGTCTGTGTACATTGTGTTGTCCTGTTAGTCCTCTTTATGTGTAGAGCCCCATCTATCATCATAGGATTGGCTACTTTTGTGAGTGTCCCTTCATCAGTGTTGGTGGTTACCATGTAAGAGACATTGGGTGAGTGATCTCAGGTGGGAATTGTCTTACAATGTCTGTCCATAAAGAGGCTCAAGGGCTAAGTCAGCCTCTAACAATGGGTCCCAGGGTGTAACGGTGTCTGGGGGAGTGGTGCTGATTGCTTTGCCTCCAGTGCAGATCAGTTCGAGAATATGTGTGGAGCAGTGGCGGAGCGTGACCTTCCAACAGTGTAAGCGTATGAAGGCTACTTCCCGTTGTGCTTATTTTTGGGCTAGGTCAGTGATTTATCCACACACATTGATCCCTCCCCCCATTTTTTCTGAACACTTCCCTAATTTTGGCACTAATTTAACTTTACACCCCTTAAAAACGAAGTTACACTACATCAGATTAAATATTCTTGATAAATCCCTGAGCCTGGTGTTTTCTTTGCTAGGCTATGTATCCTACATTTCAACTGATAATTACGTCAGTTTTATTCCTTTCACAATGAGTAACGTAACCATAAAAAAAAGCTAAAAAAGAAACTAAAACAAAATATTCAGTGCTGAATACTTTTTACAACCGCATAACCAGGTATCAGCTCGTACCATGAATCACAAAATCTGCGCACTTCATTTTTCATTTCTGTTACCGTGTCTGCTAGAGAAGTAGTGGGCCTACCTACATCCACAAGTTGTTCTTGGCAGCAAAATCCTTGCTGGAAAATGGCATCTTCAACAAGTTCTCCACCCCACCGCACAATCACACTCGTTTTCTTCCGTAATGCAGTCGTTGTTGTTCACTATCACACCACAGCAGAGGGACGACATCCCTCTTTGCAATGGATGGAAGTCGCAAAGAAATTCCACAAGAGTTTAACCACGCACACAACACAAGAAAGGGGAAACAAAAACAAACCAAATCCAAAAGCGGTCACTGCTCAAAGCAGTGATGTTTCTGACTCTGAGGGGAACATCCCTTTCAGACATAAATAAATTCCCTCTCTTGCCTTAAAATTTCCTTATATTTCGTAAAAAAAGAATGACAAAATAAAATATAAAACAAATGCTCGCTAATTCTAATAATTTATCCTGAAATTTCTGTGAAAGGAGATGTAAGTGCTTTTTTAGGGTAGTGTAAAAGAAAATCTGGCACCTGAAAGACCATAAACAGGCTTTTCGTACGTTGTTTGAAGAGTGTTCAAACCACGGACTATGTAATTAAATGTAATTAATAATATTTTGTTCACATTTGACATGAGATTTGTAAAACTGGTTCAATATTCAGTTTTAATTAAACACTTTAATTTTTTAAAAAGTTATTGCACTTTTTAGCTCAATCACTACCAGCTGAGTTCAAATATAAACAAAAAACAGATCTTAATATTTCCAATGTTTGTGCTCTCCTACAAGCAAAAAACAGAAACAAGCATTTAGCACATTAATGTATATCTAAAGTAAGAATCACGAACCTTCTGACCTTCTGTAAACAACCGTCTCACTTCAAGTAACGTATCACTCTGCGCCAGCTGTTCGTGAATGGTGCGGCCATCACATGCTGCTCACTCGCAACCTTTAATTTTATGTAACATGGAAAAACGTATTCTTATTTTAAATGATAATCTACACATTGAAGTATAATACATTTTCTACAAGTGATTAAATACGTGTTCTTGTTCAAGAATGAACATATTTTTCTACGCCAAAAGTTCAATTTATTTGACACTGGGTTAACAGATCCCCTTTCCCCCCCTCCTCTCTCAGTATGACAGCGCCAAAGTTATAAAAGAGAGAGAGAGAGAGATTCATTTCAGTAATTCAAGCCTTTTGGTTTTATTTCCACCAAATTATTGCCCAACATTGTTGACATGTGGAGTATTGTTTTCTCCTTTGTGCAACAAATACACCGCCAGTTTTAGCAGAAGTTAAACAAAGATAAGCCGGGGAATAAAAAAAGATTGTATATCTTTCTCTCGGTTTCTCGTGCACTAGAAAAGAAGAAGACGATAATAAGCACATTATTTACGCACGTCTCATGCAAGTAATGTATTTTCTTACCTTGATTCAGTACTTCCTTTTTGAACTTGAGGCATTTTCGGCGCTAGATATCATCCTGTCAGAGTACGGTCTGTCAAATTTGCTTGCCAAAAAGGAACTCAACGTGGCACAAGAGGCGATTTAATGTCGACTGTTAAAATTGTGGAGATCGTCATCAATCATTACTATCAACATCTTCCCCACAGTGGACAGGACGGCTCTTTGATTGAAAGAATACGAAAGCACCTCGCATTGTATTGCGCTTATCTCAAAATCGGTGTACTTGTTTATACGAGCAACAACGTGTTTTTTTTCGCGGGACTCACAACTTGACCGGTCGTTTTCCTTTCTTTCACGACACCGGAAACACAAAGACGCAGACACACAATTACACTTGGACACCAACTTCACTGCTTGCTCAGGATAGCACCGACACAACGTCACATAAACGTTAAGAACAACCTGCTTCTTGCCACTTTTCAAACGGCTGTATTTCCGAAAGACTACTCTGAAAACACGGGAGACCTTCCTGCATGCATGGAAGTCGCCATGTTCGAAACTGGCGCTATTTTCTTGCTGTTCACGTGATCGATTGTAATTTATACAATAATCACGTATTATTATTATAAACAGAAACCTTTAATGAAAATATATTTTAAAATGTATAATCCAATGTAATTTACACGTTTTTCTTCCATTAGCGTACTTTCATAGAACGGACTACATGATGCGGAAGAAATCCGTTATTAGGCTGTTGCCAACCACAATTCTTCTCACTAAGTCAAGTACAGAAACGGAAGTGGTATGTCGATTGTCGGCATATGATCGATAGTGTGATTTCACATTGTCAGTGACGGTCCTCCGGGGATGGGGGGGGGGGACGCAGGAGTGGATGTATAATCCAGAGGTGTTCACCATCCGGATGGTGACATCCTCACACCCCGGAATACTTTTGCGGGTGAAGGAGGGCAAGGCCGTAGGGTGAGGGAGATTTATTTAAAATGAACACCTCACAACAAGAGAGAAGAAAAATGTGACAATATTTAAAAATTCACCCCCAAATATGCATTTTATTTTATATGTAGCTTACAATAAAATGTGACTTCCTCAACATATTTCTGTATTCTATAGTCTTCTTTCCCCACTTTTATGCTTCTCTAAGATGCCGTTTTAGTTTCCCTTGGTGTCTTTGCTGCATAATTATTAATTTAGTCAATCAAATCATATGTATTAGCTTACTTTCATTATCTATAATAATAAATCATAACACTTTCAAACATCAAATAAATTTAATGAAGAAACCCCGGTTTCAAAACGTAATTTATCTCAATGTGTCACATTCTTCTAGCAAGGTTTTTTTAGTAAAATATGAGAGAAAATTAATCCTTTGGTACGGAACCGTCTTACTTCTGGAGGATAAGATGTACATTTTGTATTTCATTTTTTAATTTAGCGTTGCTTTTCTTCCACTTTTGGCTAATCCCGACGATGAGAATGAGTGATCCTCAGATGAAATTGATGAAGGGACACTTACAAATAACACACATGCCGGGATTCGAGCCAGGGAACTTCGGTGATGAGTCTGAAAATCGGCCACCATGCAAGATGTACATTTTTTAAACTTTTTTTTTAAACATACATTCAATAACTTTCAACAAGTCATCACTCAGTGATACGCTGCTTATTCCGCATCTGTTGACAAATGGAATGTTTTTACACCTTGTAGGCTATGTGGATTATTTTTTTTCCATAAGTTTGCAACACTGTTAGGGTACACGTGCTTTTGTTTACAGAAGGTCTTAAGTTCTATCATTCTCACTTTAATTTTCCCGTTTCTCGCTCATTTTTAGGTGTCTCAGAATTCCCTGTTGCTGGGGAAAAAAAACCCATCTTGAAACACCACTGGCTCAAATTTCCTTTGCAGACAACAACCATTCATTCATACCTGACAACACTGAATGCTGGAGAACCCTCCTCTTGCAGGACCTGGGTCTTGCTGGCACGTATTCACGGTTAGCCCATGAAGCCAACCCAAACATAATGCTGCTAAATCTCACACAAGTTTAAAAAGTTGTTTGGAAGTTGGGGATATAAATAAAACAAGAGTACTGCTGTTCGTGGTAGTTGAATTTTCTCAAACTTTTCACGTATAACGTCAAACTCATCCCGTTGGTTGAACCATTCTAATTTATATTTATGTTTTGTTACAAATTAATATTAATAATATGTAGATCGCAGAACAATTTAGTAGTATGTAGCATAATTACGAAGTTTAAACGACACCATGGATGTCCACAAGGGGCAAGGGGAGGAAGCTCTTCCTGGTAAATGAACGTCAACCATAAAATAATGAATATATTTCACACACATAATTTTATTTCAGTCACATCAAATTATGTTAATTATTGTAAGAGCATTTCAGAAAAATGTTGAATTTGTATATTTTGAGGAGGCAACTTTATTATGGGGGAAATATACCTAGTTTACCCCCACCCCTGGAAAAAATACTATGCTTAATCCTCCCTCGTGGAAAGAAATACTGCGGACATCCATGGACAACACTTTTTCTAAACATGAGGTTTGCAATGCTGCTGTAAACCTCTGGTCGTAGGTTTACACGCGTAGGGTATTGACTGCTCTTCTCTCTATATTTCTTGCTCTTCTCCATCCAGATACGGTAGGCACTGCTCGTTCGCGGTCAGAAATTTGTAAGGCAAAATCCAGAAGGCTTACAGCTTTCCACAAGCAGAAGGCGGGAGATTCCATGTGCCGCCTGGCGCTGAAGTGTTGCAATCTAATAAACAGGATCTTGAACACTGGTGTCGACCCGATTTGAACTTTGAAGTAAAAGGTAAAGGTAAAGTGTTCCCCTGTGCATAGCACCACGCCATGAAGGCGTATAGGGGGTGTGGGGGTAACGCCCCACACTTTCTTGATCCGGTCGTGAGTGGGGGTGATGTGATCAGCATCACGCCCCTGACCGCCTTTACCCCCCAGGGTTTCCCCCAGGTACCCATGTTATTCGACGCTGGGTAGGCGCCGGGGCCGCTTCCACCGTTAGAAAAAAATTCCCGGATTTGAACCGGCCGGGGATCGAACCCGGGACCTTGAGCATGGTAGTCAGACGCGTTACCGACTGAGCCACCGCGGCCACCCAACTTTGAAGTTGTTTACGAATTTTTGCCAGATAATTACATACATTTTACTAGAACTAATGAAGTGTAAGCCCGACTTACACGGCTTACATTGACGCTCCGTGCCTGGTGTGGAGCCATACCTTCACATGTCATCGGGATCCGGCAAAATGTACAGGAGGGAACTTTATGAAGTTTATCGAAGTTTGTTCCAAGTCCTCTTTATCCTCTGATAAACTAGTACAATTGAAAGTTTGATCTGAACCACTGTGCAGTGTGCCTCCACAGGATCGAACCTTGGACCCCTTGATTACACTGCGACAGTGTTACCATTATACCATCACGGAGTCCTGCGAGAGCTTTATCTACGTATGTCCTTATAGTTTACTGGACAAATTTTGTTACCTTGTAATCCAGGGATCCCAGGTTCACTGCACTTCTGTTTGGATACCACTTGAAAATGTGGATTCACTAATTATTAGCCTCTCAACATAAAATTGCACTGACAAAATTTGCTGCAACTCACTCGTTCAGGAACTCCACTCGTGCATCTCTATTTACACAACATACAATACTAACTCCTTTATACCTGTAAGCTATGACTTGAAATCGAAAAACAATCTTTTCCTCAGGTTATGCCTTTTGGCCATACAACAGAATAACTTCTCCTAAATAATACTGATCATGCCATTTCAGACTTATTGTTGTTTTTGTTATTAACAACATAAAAAATGGACACTCTGTGTGGTATCTGAAAATTTCGAAAAGGTTAACCACAACATGGCGACATTGAGCACACGAGCCCTATTCTACTGGTTTCCATGCAGCCTCTGTCATTTCCAGTAGCCCACAAACCATTGCTACTGTGGTTTGGACCAAGTGCTGCTTTTCAATGTTCCTTCTTTACAGAACCATTCACTGCACTGAAATGCTCTTTTCCCTTAATTCCAGATAGTGCTAAGTCCCAAGCAGATCAACGTGACTCCTCTTCAAGTGGAAATCCTCGAGAAGGAGTTGGTGGAGCTCCGTGCATCACTCCATGAAGCCAAGAGCAAAAATGTCTATCTGGATAAGGTTATTCAGGATCAAAAAGAGTAAGTACCAGAGTTAGCATAGTGTTCGTTAATTCAGTCGTTAGGTTTGGATAATGCATTATTACAAAAACCCTCATGGTTGAATGTCAGGGAATTTTGCAGATCATCTGGAATTTACAAACATTTTGTAGTCTGCAAGAGAAAAAGTTGCAAAATGAACAAGTGGTTCATTTTCTCTTCCGAATTCAGTTCTTGTGTTTCCACTCCCCAAAAAGATTCAGTTCGTAAACTTGTTCCTCTCTCCTTATGATTCTCAGTCCGATACAAAATTATGGTTCCTTTTAATTTCGGTTCTACATAGATTCGTAGGTAATATATTTAGTATTCACCTTTTTATACTAGTTTTAGAAAGAATATGAAAGTAAAAGTTGTAGTCTAGCTATACTGATCTATAACTAAAATAAGTTGACAACATGATCATAGTTAACGGAAAAGTTGGTGAAGAAGAGGTTATCGTCTATTATTTTATACTTCCTGGTCTTTTTAACATTTACATTTTGGTGTAGCAAGACAAGAAATTTTGGTAGCAAGATTATAACACTAGCAAATTTTTACATAATGAACATTATCCTGAACATTATCTGTTGATTCTGCATGATAGTAGTAAGTACGTGATACTGTAGAAAGTGAATACTAGAGTGCTGCATCGAAGCTTTTTTGCTCGATCGTCTAATAGTTTGCACGTATGACACTAGATGGCTTACGGAATCTACAGTCTTCTTCGCTCGAGCGAATAAGGCTCGAACAGATAAATGATCAGTATATGCTTGAAGCCCAGTAGCTCACGTACAACCATAATTTGTCTATGGTAGTGGGCCTTCAAATATGCTTCGTGAAATTGAAATTAAATTGAACATAGTCATCATCTCCATCTTAAAATGTAATTTTGTCTCTTACCAATACACAGCGATATATGAAAATGAATAGATGATTATGGGCTGAAACTACCAGCATGAATTTTACACATATATTTCTACGATTACTGTCACATTGAAATGATATTTGATATACAAGGTAGAATCAAAAGGTGAGGTAACAAGTTTTTTTCCACAGAAAACTTTGTCGTGGTTGCCTAAACTGTGACAGGGTATACATGACACTGCACACTAACATTCCACACAGTCACCATATTTGTGTAAGCACGTGTTCCAGCGGGTGACCAATGCATCAATGCCACGAGTAAAGAAATCAGTGTCAAGGCTGTCCAACCAGGTTTTCACTGCATCCTGTGCCTCTTGCACTGTGTTGAAGCGTCGTCCTCGAAGATGCTTCTGCATTGGTCCGAACAGATGGAAATCGCTGGGTGCAAGATCAGGGTTGTATGTGGGGAGTTCCAAAACCTCCCAGTGGAAACGTGTGACATGGTCACGGGTGAGCTGCGCTGTGTGGGGTCGAGCGTTGTCGTGTAACAACAATACACCCTCCCTGAGTGCTCCAGGTCGTTTCCGACGTATGGCCTCTCTCAATCTGTCCAATGTCTGGCAGTAGGTCACAGCATTGACAGTGGTACCACGTGGAAGGAATTCCAGGTGAATCACACCAAGGTGGTCCCAAAAGATCGTGGCCATTGTTTTCCTTGCACATGTTACTCTTTTAAAATTTTTGGATGGGGGCGATGATGGATGTTTCCACATCATGGAGGAACGTTTGGATTCCGGTGTCCACAATGGCACAGGTGTCTCATCACCCGTAATGATGCGATACAGAAATGATGACCCTTCTTGTTGATAACGGAGCAGGTGGTTCAGACTCATGCCCATTCGTCTGCCTTTGTCATAATCAGTGAGATTTCTTGGTACCCAATGTGCACACACTTTGCGGTAGCCAAGCGTGTTGTGCACAATACTGTGCACGGAACCATACGAAATGTTCAGTGCATCTGCAATGTGTGACAGTGTGATTCGCCTATCCTCCCCAATCATTCCCTCCACCTGACAAATGTTCTGGTCGGTAGCTGAAGTTGACGGTCTGCCACTTCGCTGATCATCATTAATGTCAGTCCTACCATTTTCAAACTCCGTACACCAACACCACACTTGTTTCCTGGATAACACGTTGTTTCCATACACCTCCACAAGTTCCCGATGGATCTCGGCTGGTTTCTTCCCCTTCGCATGCAAAAACCTGATCACACTTCGCACTTCCACATTTGACCATGTTTCCAGTAACCCTGCCATCTTCGAACTGCGATTCTCTGCAACTGTATCACCGTGCTGCTCTCTAGCGGTCACCAGGGATACTATCCATCAATACCTACAACACACTAAAATAAACAGTTACTATCATATGGTTGTACATTTTCAGGGCACTTGTTACCTTACTTTTTGATTCTACCTTGTATATTCGAGCGAATCACACACTAGTGTGGGAGATTCCATCGAGTTTGAGCAAGCAAAAGTGGTCCAATGCAGTACTCTAGTGAATACAGTGTGTCGTAGAAAAATGCTGCTATTTTGTTTTCACTTTCAAGTGTGCAGCATCTGAAGAAATTTTTGGTGCATATAGGAATTGTATAGCAAATCTGCTAGAAAGTGAAAATTTTGTATGGTTTTTGAACATTATGTTGTTTATGAACATTTTCTTTTGCTTTTAGATCACGGAGATGTGTTATGGTGAAATAATGTACCTCTGTTACCTTAGCCTGAAGGCTAGACACAAGTGATTATAGCACGTGACATGTTTGATGCTGATTGTAATTTTGTTATTCTTCGAATTTTCCCATGTTTTTGTGGGTATAGAATGAAATTTGCTTTAAAAAAAAGTATTGAAAATGAATATTCATAATAATTAACAGTCCTTTATATTAAATTGAAAATCACAAGGTTCACAAACAAAATTTATGATAATAAACATCATCATCATCATCCTTTGCCATTTCCTGCTTCTGGCTGTGAAAAATTTTCAATTTTGGACTGTAAATTTCTTTCTTTGTAGAAAACTTGAAAAGTGCCAATGCTGCGAAGCCAGAAGTGATTCTGACAGCCCACCAGATTCACCTCCTCAGACTTCTGATGCGCAGAACCAGACCACTTCCCGTGACAGTGATGCAGTGTCCGGGAAACTACAAGAAGCCAATAGGTTAATTCACCATCTGCGGAGGGAGAATGACGACCAGAAACGAGAGGTGAGCATACTCGCACTCCCACTATAAAGTATTAACAACACACTTAAGTAGGGATTGTCTGTGAAGTCATGTTTATTTTGAGTTTGTCGACACTTTGAATATTGGAAAACTTTAGGTACTACAGGAAAGCTTTGGTTTTATTTCGTGCTAGGAACTTGATATATAGGTATACGTAGTAGGGCTGAGTTGATGCCAAAGTGATTGATGCATTGGTTTTGGAAAGTATCAGTTCAAATTTAGTCAGTGATACTGGCCTAATACTTTTCTGTGTCCTCCTATCTTGTGGGTACTGTATAAATGCTTCGCGACATTTTCGTAGTGTGTGGTTTTCCTGTACAATATGTTAAATTTACATTTATTAATTCGACATGAACATTGTGCGAGAGAAAATGAATTTAATAATTAAATTATAGCTATTTTAATATTTTGATTATCTGTTTTGTAATTATTTGGATATTTTAAGTAAGTAGTGAGATGTGGCATAATGACAGTGGAATGCTTATATATTAATATTTGTAAATATTGTGAATGCAAGTTTAAATTGTAACAGTGTTTGAGCATCGGTGTCAATATCAGAGTATTATGGTATCCTCCCCAACAGTGTAGTGGCAGTACTGTGGCCTTGGAATGAAGGAGGCCAGGGTTCAGTTCCCAGTGGAGGCACATTGCATAGTTATTCGGATCTGACTTTAAACTAACATATCTGAACATAGAGTGCTCTTGAAACAAAACTTGGAAATATAAATAATTTTATTAAAAATAACTTTTTTCAGTGATCAAAATATATTAGGGATGGGCCAATATGAAATTTTGGCCGATACCAATACAGTACCGATATAAAATTTACCGATACCGATATTCTACCGATCCGATATAAAATTAGAAATGGTCCTTGAAGACCCTGAAATTTTCATTGATCTCCGTAATAAATACGTGTTTCGAGCTGATTGCAATGCAAAAGAAGTTGGATATTTAGACATTTACTTTTTTAGAAAGTAGGGCATGGAGATTATCCATAAAAATTACAACAAAATGGCAGAATTTTGCACTAAATTATAAGATATTTATCGATATATCGGATCGGTAAAATAATCGGTAAATTTACCGATAAACTGATACACCGATATGCCTATATCGGCCAATACCAATAGAGTACCGTTTAATCGGTCCCATCCCTAATATGTATCAATCTTTTAAGTTCTAATTCATAATATTATTGATAAGATGACCGATGTGGCTCAGTCGGTAATGCGTCTGACTACCATGCTAAAGGTCCTGGGTTCAATCCCCGGCCGGTTCAAATCCAGGAACTTTTCTATCGGAAGCGGCCCTGGCACCCACCCAGCGTGGAATGACATGGGTACCTGGGGGAAACCCTGGGGGGTAAAGGCAGTCAGGGGCGTGATGCTGATACATCACCCCCACTCATGACCGGATCAAGAAAGTGTGGGGCGTTACCCCCACACCCCCTATACGTTTTCATGGCATGGTGCTATGCACAGGGGAGCACTTTACCTTTTTTTTGATAAGATGAATGTAGCTACATGAACCATTTGCAAAGATTTAAGTAGAGACTTGAATTTTTCTGTTATTTCTGTTTTCACTTATACATAGTTTCCCTAATATTAGAGTTAATCACGGTGATGTGGATGAATGATAAAATGGATGTTGAGACAAATATAGGAGTACATTCATTCCTTGACTAAGGCTTGAACCTGGGATCTCTGGTTTCAAAGTATGTTATGTTGACTTCTCCATCATGGAGGCCTGAAAAATTACTCGCTACAGGAATTATGTGACAGAGAATTCCTAAATTATCAGTAGACTTCAAAAAACCTGGTTAATCACAAAAAGAGATTGTCTAGAGAACCTTTTCTCTACTTACGTAACATCCTGCAAGAAACATGTGAGGCAGTTTATTGCAAGACTGGTGCCTAGGAAAGGGAACTGAAAATTTCAAATTACTGTTGCCATTGAAAATATTGAGCCCTCTGTTTATGTACTTATGAAATTTTACTCCTCGTTTGAAAGCCTGAAGTATCAACTTTGTGTCTGTCTAAAAGTGTAGTTTGTCTATTGTTACATTTTTTTTTTTGCTACAACTTCTTATCCCCATTTCTCCCTGAAATTGGATTCCGGGAAAAGGTTCACTCTTACTTGAGACATTAATTAATGTGTAGAATTTCCTGTAGAAGGGAAACTTGCAACCAAAGATATTCTAAAATATATGAATAGGTATGAATATATCTCCCAGTTTTCTTGTTACAAGTAATTAAAGTTTGGCTTGTGAAATTTTTGAAACTCGCTGTATCCAGAATATTTTGGGGTAGCAGCAACAGGTACAAGTAGTAGTTACTAGAGCATTCCCCAAAACAGGTAAAGAATCAATCTTTCAGTTTGCATTCAGATTCTTAATATCATTTGAATTTATTGCTTAAGCTTTTTGTTAAGCATGAGGTAATGTAGCATGTGCCATGCATGCCTTTATCCTCTGTACGTGGTATTTTCAAAAAGTTCTTGGAATGGTACTGGTGTGCTAATGCAAGAAATAGATGTGGAGCAGTGCTTTCCTGGATGGCATCTGGCAACTTTGCATGCCATCATTGCAAGTAAGGCGACTGGGAGGGTGTGACTAGACAGCCAATGGAAAAGCTTCAACTAAATATGTTTTGTGGTTGGATTCGGGGAACTTTTTGACAATACCTCATATATATGAAATTTAACATTTCAGAAACATTACAGCATGTCATTAGCATTTTCAGCATAAATGTGAGAGAATCACAGATATTTCTTATAGTTGCTGCTAGAGTAAGGGCATGTCAGTGGAAAATGTCAAAGCTGATACTGTATGTCATGTTTTTTTTTAACTGATTTGATTCAAGACACATCTGTAGATTCCTGCGTAACTTTTAAATTTCCAGCAAAATTAACTGAAAACATGTTGATTGAATTACAAACCTTTAAGTACAGGAAGAAATCACACAGGCAAAGTCTGAGGAATAGGATAAATCAATTAAACACCCAACATGTGCAATTTTGCCATTGTGGTGGTCGATTTGTGAGTGATTTATCCTGGTGAAAGAGCATGTTTTTGTGTTCGAATCTTACCCCATGCGAAAATGGTTAATTCAGATGAGTGTCAAACAGTAACTATGCATTGCATCAAGCTGAAACTTTCCCAGTTCATTTGAAGAAGGATGCTTGCCAACAGCGATGAATTGTTGTATCATCTCGTGGAAATTTACTGCACTTTTGAATTGAGCCTCGTATTTACTCAGAGCAGTATATCAGCCATGCATGAAAACATATCCCTATACTCTACCTAGTCATGTGTGTTCATTTTGATCACTGACTATACTGTATTCCAACACTATTTTTCAGTGTCTGTTGAAAACACAACCCTACCACAAAATATCAACCATTTCTGTTTCTTTGATGAGTGTTTCCTATATCCTTGAATGGAAAGATAATTGAACTTAGATATTGTGATTTATTGTTAGCAAACTGTCACTACTGATGATACAGTTCAGTATTTTTATGATATTGCTTATGATATACACTACACTAGCTGTTCTTATTTATATTTCTACTGCTGAAGCTGAAGTTTTGCAAGTAGACACACATTATGTTCTTTGAAGCATGCACCTGCTGTTTCCAACCATGAATTCTGACATTATCTATGAGAGGAATGATTCATTTTTCATAGGGATGGAGCATATTAATCAGTACTCTATCAGTATTGGCCGATATGGGCATATCAGTGTATCGCTTTATCAGTAAAATTACCGATTATTTTACTGATCAGACATATCTATAAATATCTTATAATTTGCTGCAAAATTCTACCATTTAGTTATGATTTTAATGGATAATCTCCAAACCCCTACTTTTTAAAAAAGTAAATGCTGGAACATGCAACTTCTTTTGCACTACAGTTACCTTGAAACATATATTTATTAAGGCCAATGATCCATTCAGTTTCTTCAAGGACCATTTGGAGCATTATATCGGATTGGTAGAATATCAGTATCGGTAAATTTTATATCTGTACTTTATTGCTATCGGCCAAAATTACATATCCCTATTTTTTCCTGAAAAACAAGCTTCTTGTAAATATCTTCTTCTAATTTTTAAATTGTATGTGCCTTTATGATCAGAGCCTTAGAGCAAGATTTATGTTGAATAATAGGAGGTATGAATTGTAGTTTCCATTCTTAGTTTCTGAGATATTAAAGTTTATTTAGAATTAGTTAATTTCAAATTTTGTTCTGTAAACGGCCCATGCTGAGACTAACACCACGTAAGCAGCTTTCTAAAGTTTTAAGTTTTAGTGAGGTCTAATACTGATTTCCCTTTTTCTTTCTTTCTTTTCTTTCTTTCTTTCTTCTTTTTTTAATAATAATAATAATAATAATAATAATAGCAAACCACATATTAATTCAATCTTTGTCTGCATACAATCTAAACTTGATTTTTTGTAATAGCATTTGCTTACTTGGGGTGTAAGGTGTGTCCCTTCCATGTAGTACACCCTGGACTGCATTTTGCAGACTAACGAGGCTCGGACATCTGGACATACAGTCAGTATAATCCTTATAGGGCTGTGTGTGTGTGTGTTGTCTTTATGTGTGCTGAGTACCCCTTCACAGCCTCAACTTTTAACCCAAGTCAGAATATTTTAATCCGACGTTACCGTAATTGTTATGTTAGTTTTATTTTAGTTATGGTAAGGGCTGGACCCCGTATAATGTGACAGGTGCAAAATAGCCTAAGTGCTGATGCACCAAAAATTATAAATTCAATCAATCAGATCATCTGCTTACTTATGGAATAAGAATTTTGCGTATAGAGTTAATGTGGATGTCTCAAAAGTAAGTAAAGTTTTGACACTTGGTTTGAAGCAAGAATCAGCCATTACAATAAAGACAAGCAAGGATACTTGTTAGTGTTAATAATAGTAATGGAAATAGTATACATTTAGGACTGCAATGCACTTTTCTCATTGTTTCAATAACTTTCACAGATACTTTATTTGGCAAGAAATATGAATTGTAGATCATAAATTAAGGTTACATGTAAAAAGTATAATTTAAAACCACTTAGGTGTTGTGTGGGTACTTTTCCTGTAAGCGTGCTTAAGGATCGATTAAAATATTTTAACTCTTTAAAATATTTTAACTCTAACAGGGAATAGTGTGGAGATAAGAAGTATGATGGCTATACTACATCCATCAAATATTTGCATTTGTATATGTGATTATTTTTACATTACTTTTGTGTTCCACCAGTGCAATTGTAATGAAGAGATGAATGATGAAGTGAAGTAGATGAAGAAACACACATAATGACATACATGCTTTACCCAGGATTCATAAATAGGAGGGCCTCCCCGATGGCACAGTGATAGCGTTCTCGCCTTGTAATCAAGGGGTCCAGGGTTCAGTACCCGGTGGAGGCACATAGTGGTTCGGATCCCACTTTAAACTGTAGGTCCAGTCCCGATTAGCCTTACTGTGCATAAAGTGGACTCAAAACACAAACTCAATCCAATCATAAATAGGACACCTGTCTGCAATGCTTGCTGCATTTAACACTACAGGCTGTCCAGTCAGAGATCCAACTTGGACAAACCTGACTTTTCATCACCAGATGGAGGTTCGAACTGCAAAAAGCGGTGTTTCCAAATGCCTGATTTTTGCTCAATCAAATGACACTTTCTGCTGTCAGTCAACATGCATGCTTCACTCGCATTTCAGGGGAGTGAGAGAGAGAAAATTGGAGACTATTTTTTTGCTACCCGGCAGCAACCGTTAGGTTTAGCCGTGCCTTCACATTGCTGGGGATGTCTTTGCCACCTATTTTGCTTTCAGGCATAAGTTTGGCAAAGCACAATACCTCAAGAATTTCCACTCCCCATGGCAACTAGATCAAGTCGATTGGTTCAAGTGACCCTCCCTGCCTTTGGACGGAAAAGGCAAAAATATAATTTGAAGTTTGTTCTTTGGCTGGATGGGGAATAGATTGTATTAATAAACCCGTACTCACATATATAATTTCTTCCTCACATACTTTCCAATCTAGTGGCTTCCCATGCACAGGAGTATGCATGTATATAAACACCCTCTCAGTTTCCGAGAATGTGCTGCTGTTATTCATATCTAATGCCAACTAGGAAGGCACTTAGCAGAAAGGTTCTGGCTAGGCATTGCAAATAGCCAATGAATAACAGTCATGCCTTTGTTGTCAATTCTTCAACTTGGTTATTGCAAGAGAGGAGGAAAGGGGAAGAAGAAAGACCCCACACTAGGTCAGTGACATATAAGGAATTTAGTAGACCATATGATTCGATCATTCTCATGACATTTTTGGTTTGACAACAGTCCTGTTTTCCAGTCGTTTGGTAGAATGCTCTCTTGCCTTCCCAGTTGGCATTCCATATAGTGCAGTGTAGTATAGAGCAAGGTATCCTCAGTTCGAATCCTGTGTAAGGCTTGGAACTTTCATTGTCTTTGTTCCTTCATTATTCATCCTTCCGAAACGGTGAGTGAGTGAAAAGCATCATGAAGTAATCAAACATACAAAGACAGAGGCTGTCTTCAAGGTAATAATGTTGCATCTTTCCTACCAGCATCTCTCTAATACAAAATGCATAAATTTATGATTGCATTTAGTGTGTAGTTTGCATATCTTGCTGCATGCAGTAATGTGGAGCACACAACTGCAAAGATTAGGACACGTTATCTATCAAACTACATAGGCATGTTGGTTTTATCAGTAAAATTGGTGATAATTTTATGGATCCAGTATTTTAAAAAAATGTCCTAATCATGTGTGCATTTTGTAATATGCAATTCATGATAGTTACTTTTTGTAAGCAAAACCCAAAGAAGGTAACCTAGTGAAATGAACTTATTCAGTGTCCTCAAGGATCATTTGCCATTAGTTTTGGCTAAAATTTCACATTGGTTCATCCCTAAAATATATCGCCTGCATTTAGTCTCCTTTGGGGATCACAAAAAATACTGTCTTGATAGCTTCATATTGGTAAACTTTACTTATCCAATACTTATATAAATAAGCTAAAGGTGTGTGTATTGCACTGGAATAAGTGTTAAATGTCATAGTTGGGGAGTAACACATTATTTTTCTGGTACTTAAGTTACTAACACATTACCAAAGTAAGCCATTATTTTACTTGCATTGCCTAGATAAATTCAGAACTGGAGGGTTTATTTGCCAGATCAAAACATGCTTTGTTGTACCAGGTGTGCAGGTTAATAATTCTTAATTGATCCGAAAGAAAACAAGTGTATCTGGGGAGAAAGGTAACAAATGCTTTATTCAAAGTATGCGCCATTGCTAGCTATACATTGTGCCCATCTGTCCGTCAAATTGTGGATGCCCTTCCAGAAAAATCATTCACATTTTGAGGTGATCCAGTCAGCAAGCCATTGTTCGACATCTTCGTAATTGTTGAAGTGTTGCTGGGAAAGTGAGTGAGAGACCGATGAAAACAAGTGGTAGTCCGAAGGGGCTAAGTCTGGTGAGTATGGTGGGTGGGGCAAGAATTCCCAGCCAAGTGCAGAAATGGTGTGTGTGATGCCTTTCGCTGTGTGTGATGAGCTGTTGTCGTGCTGCAAAATGACTTTTCAGTGTCTTGTTGCCCAATCTGGGCACTTTTCGATCAATGCATGGTTCAAATTGATGAGTTGTTGACGGTAGCGAACGGCATTCATTGTTTCACCTGGTGTCAGAAGCTCATGGTACACCACACCCTTCTGATCCCACCAAATGCACAGCATTGTCTTCCTTCCGAAGTGATTCGGTTTTGCGGTTGATGTTGAAGGTTGTCGTAGGTCAACCCATGACTTTTTGCATTTTGGGTTCTCGAAGTAGATCCATTTTTCGTCCCCAGTCACTATCCGATGCAAGAAAGACATTCTTCCATGCCGAGAAATCAACACTTCACACACCGTTTTTCGCTTTTCCATTTGTCTGTCGTTCAGATGATGTGGGACCCATTTCCTGCCTTCTGGATCTTTCCCATGGCATGAAGACGATCAGATATGGTTTGGTGACCAACGTTTAACTTCTCTGCCAGTTGTTGTTGGGTTTGTTTATCGTCTTCGTCCAACAGTGTTTGCAATTTGGCATCTTGGAATTTTTTCGGCTGGCCCGGGCAATCTTTATCTTTCAAGTCGAAATCATCACTTTTGAATCGTCGAAACAAACGCACACACGTGTCTTGCGTTAGGACATTGTCACCATACGTTTCCACAAGGATACAATTGCTTTCATTCGCGTTTTTATTTTGATTGAACAAGAAAAGCAGGACGTGCCGCACTTGCTCCTTATTTGGTTTGAAGGTCGACGTGTTTACCACACAAACCCAATATCACGGTCACTCGCACTCGGGTGCACATCCACAGCGTTTTGACAGGTACTGTCCTGGCAACACACTGACGTAACAGTTGAGACTGCACCAACCCTTGCTTCCAGCGCCATCCAGCGACGAAATTAAGAATTATTAACCGGCACACCTGGTATTTTCTTCTAGTTTATGGTTGTTACAAGCAAGTAAACATGTTTTTTAGTATAACATTTTGGGAGAACATATGTTGCCTTTATCAGACATTTATTTGTAAAAGAAAGAATGGCGGTATTTGCTGCTTGTAACAACTGTAAGTTAGAAGAAAACTACAAGCAATTAGTACATTTATGAATAATGCTTCTTTGCGCTTCTTCACATGCGAAGTTACAATAGAAAAACTTCACTATGGAGAACATAACGTGATGCTTGTGTAAACAGTTAAATGTCCTTATTGTATGTCAAAGCAATGATAACGGGTTACTTTTGAAAATAAAGTACAGTGGAGCATCGATTTTACGTTCTTCAGGAGACCAAGCTGGAAAAACTTAAAATGCGGGAAAATGTAAAATCGAGGAATGTAAAATCGGGGTTCCACTGTAACTGTTATGTGTTACTTGTTTTAGTGACAGGCTCAAATTCTGTTAAATATGCACTGCAGTGGATGGGCACTGGTTGTAATCAGGTCAGACAGACATCCTTGTGCCAATAACTTGAAAAGTATTACAAATTTTATTGGTACAGAACTCAAAGTGACAAGAGTGAACATATTTTAATGATTTTTTCAAAGGCAACCAACAGCCAATCCTGAAGGAAATTTTGCTTTTTTCTTTTCTTCCATGTTCAGCTTATAAATATTAAGGCCAATCTAAACAAGGCATTGAGTAACAATAGCCGTCAGCTTGGGAACAATAGCCGTGGGTTGATGGGACCACGCCTTCCCCCGCCCGATGGAGGGGGACAGCACCGCAACCAGCAGCGGTTCCCACCGCTCCACAATAACTACTGGCAGCACGGACCACACAGAGGAGGGTAAGTATCGACAAGTACATGGCAGTTTCTATGTTTCTAAGTTGAGGTAAATGCTTGGAAGTGCATTTTGGCATGTTTTCGCATGAGAATGAATTTTCGTTCAGCACAGAAAGTTTTTCTTTATTATTCACTATTTGTACTTGTCTTTATTTGCTTGGCTTTTGCTTTCAGTATTAGGGAGATTTCGGACCAAAGCTACAATGTGACGTGTCACCTGGTGGTAGAGTGGCGTGTCACTTGGAAACAGACTTTAAAGTGCTGCTGGACCTTTGACTTGTGTCCGCAAACACTTCCTTTTTTTAAAAAAATAGCTGAGGCATTCCATGCTCTGAAATACTATTTCTCTTAAGAATTCCTTCTAGAGCAGGTCCAACCAAACTACAGCCTGCAGCCCACACCCGGCCACCTTAGTATTTAGAGTGCTTATCACAGCATACTACGATGCAAGGTGTCCTGCGTTCAAATCACAGTCTGCATGTGGATGTTCTTTGTGAGTGTTCCTTCATCAATTTCAATATATCTCACTCATCCTCATTGTCGCAGTTAGCCAAAAGTGGCAGAAAAGTGATAATAAATAACAAAAATCAAATGAAATGAACCTCAGTATTTATAAAACCTCCAAGTTAATTTTGGGCATCGCCTTAAGCACAAGCAGTCCTTTTTTTTCCGGGGAAAAAGGTTCCAGTACTCTCCTTCAGTCAGTTTGCTTTTGTGATACAAGTGGTTCCAAACCCCTGGTGGTGTGAAATCTCCTTAAGAGCAATTCAAAAATCTACATGTACAGTAAGGTAGGAACCACTTCAATATTTATCATCCTTTACTTATGGCATAAGTAAAGGATGTCCGGTAAAGACATCAAAAATGAAAACATCACATCTTGGAAACTATTGCATTTTTTACTTCAGAATTTACAAAGTGTATGTTCCATCCACTGGAAGCAAGCCTGGAGCATGCACGTGTGTATGGTGAAGCAGCAAATGCAGCTGTTTTGCATTGGTGCCCCCCCCCCCCCCACACACACACACACGCGTGAACAGAGAGAGAGTGTTTAAGTATGTGGTCAGTGGTAGATGGCACAGTGCATTTTGTAACCAGCTAAAATACAGCCAGTGTTATTTTCAGATAGAACAAGGCTGCACTGGTCTAGGAATTTCATGGGATGGAAAGTCTTGAGCCACAAATTAGGAGGAAAAAGTTTACATCAATCAAGAGTGGATTTGTATGAATTGATAATAAAAAGTTCTTGAATTTCTTATCCCAATTATGTAAATTTCAAAGCAATACGTAACTGTAGTTTCTCAGACTTGTAATGATTTCTTTTCCACTAGTTTTTGGCTTGAACACTCTGTAATACTAGCTTATAATTGTTTGTATTTCGTAACTAACTTACATGCTTTTATTACATGGAATCGTACCCTCTCTTCTTCTGACTTACATAGAAATTGCAATTGCAACAATGTAAAGTGTAGCAGTCCCACTGAAAGGAACTCTCAAATAATAAATTTGATAACTGAAAACTTAGTGAAATTTTGAGTCTCAATCTGTTTCACTCATGCTTATAGTTAGATATAGGCAGCGTAATGCTTGCAAAGTACCATGAAGAGACACAAACCTAAGTAGCAATGGCATGTTCTCCCATGTTACCTGGTTTGCTGCCGGTGAACCAACTTTTTCATATTTATGGAAATTGCCAGAAAATTTGAAGTTGTTGGACTTCTGTGTTTGTTTTACTTGCATGCCATCTTTGCTGTTTTATTTCTATTATATATAATAAATATATACAATAAATAAGTATTGTTGCAGAAAACCAAGTCAAATTTTCAGAATATGCTACTGCTAAGTAGTAGATGTGAAGCCACAGTTTAGTTTGGGAGCAGTGGTAGAACATGGTAAAGACCCAGGTTTGCTCCCGGTTCATCCTCAAATTTTCAGTAAATTAGTATCAATCTTGTGTGTGCCAGGATGCTGCTTCTTGAATCCTTGATCAGATATTTGCATCACAGATTGTGGATTCACTATTTAAATCTTGCATCCTGCCTGTATATCATCATCCATCCTTTGCCGTTTCCTGCCTCTGGCTGGGTCGGCATAGAAGTCAAGCCTCTCCAATTTTTCCTGGTCTTCCACCACTCCTCTCTTTCCATGGTGTCCAATCTCGTCCTCTTCTGACACACTCCACTATCTACTCTTTCCACCGACATCTTGTCTCTATATATAAATCCCCAATTCTTAATCTGATTCCTGAATTCTGGATCTGACATCTGAACCTCAAATTGTGGATCCAATATCCAAGTCCTGAATCTGCAGTCTTTGCCAATTTGGGAGCCTGCCTTTCATCTTTAACCTTTTAAGGACCTTTAATGTTGAAATTCCTGGCTATCTTGAGAAATAAATCCAGAACAGTTTTGTAATGTTGGATGAATAAAGATATACTTACACAAGTTCATTTTTTTTTTTTTTTTACACAAAGCTGTTTTTAACCTTCCTAATGCCTTGGAATTTATGTAAACTAACAATGGGAGTTCAGGTGGACCCATGCAAAACTATAATAATAGTTATTTATTTTTTTCATCATGGAATAAGCAATAGGAAAGATATTCTATGCCTCTGCTGCTACAGTCCCTGACCAAATTATTAGATGCACCTCCAAATTTTATGCAAAATTTTAAGGATGTTATTATCTCGTCTAATTTTTTTGTTATTCTCATTTTCTTTTATTTATATTTTATTACATGAAATATTACATTGATTACATGTGAACCTTAACAAAAAACAACAATTACTTGATACATTAATAGTTACAAATATAATTTCTTACTGTGTTTCTTGAATATTAGCTATATAATATGTACATATGACTGGAAGTCAATTTTAATATTTTGTTGAGCCGCCTTTGGTCTTTATCAGTGCGTGGATTCGTCTTGGCATACTATCAATGCATGCTTGTACTGTCTCTTTCATATGAGGATGGAATTATTGAATAATTTTTTCAATTAGGGCAATTATGGCATGAGGCTCCATCCTGCAAGAATACGAACTGTTCTCCATTTGGGAACCATTCTCTTACTTGAGGTAGCAACTTTCTTCTAAGCACTTCCCTATACTGTTCTTGCCTCATTGTTTCTTGAACCAAATACAGACGTCCTGTACCTTTGCCACTTACGACTGACCAAATGTCAGATGTTTGATAGTCTGCACAACACAATCAGGATTGTATTTTTCACCTGGACGTCTTCTCACAAACTGAGATTTATTCCCCAAGATTTCAAACGTGCACTCGTCACTCAAGCAAACAGATCTCCAAAAGTTCAAATCTTTTTCTTTGTGAGCTTTTGCCCAACGAAAACGTTTACGAATCATAGCAGGGGTTAATTTTGGCTTCTTAGCAGGTCTGAGTGCCTTCAGGTTCATATCAGAGAGCCTACGCCTTACTGTTCTTTCAGATGCCCGAACACCACTCTTTTCAAGTTTATCTTTAAGTTCCTTTGTACTCGCAAATCTATTCGTGAGGCAAATGTTCTTCAAACAGCGTAAGGATCTTGGAGTAAAAATTGTTTTACGTCCACATCTGTCATTCTTTTGTGGCTCACACTGTCCACCATATTCAATTTTCTTCTTTATTCACCTCACCGATGCTTCAGACACGTCAGATCGTCGAGAAATCTCACGATTAGAGAACATTTTTCTCTTTATTAGTGTCTTAATTTCAGCCATCTTTCTCGGTGTCAAGTCACTTTTTTTTACCCATGACTCCCTAATGTTAATAATTAAATTCAAAAATATACTGACAGTGTACAACAATAATTTCACTGCAAAATTTAGCACAAATACGATTCACTATTTGCAAGACGTCCTCCTCTCAACTCAGCTTGAATTGAACTGCGGCATGTTCGTTCAACAATAATTTCAGCCATCTTTCTCGGTGTCAAGTCACTTTTTTTTTACCCATGACTCCCTAATGTTAATAATTAAATTCAAAAATATACTGACAGTGTACAACAACAATTTCACTGCAAAATTTAGCACAAATACGATTCACTATTTGCAAGACGTCCTCCTCTCAACTCAGCTTGAATTGAACTGCGACATGTTCGTTCAACAACAAAGACGTTTGGTGTTGGCGGTATTGTTTGAAACAACAGTACCTCCTCTTTTCATATTGTTCATTACAATAATCAAAGTTCAGCCACAAAGAACCCTATTGCAACATTTTAAATGTGAAAAGTAAGCGAACTGTTAAAATTGTCCACTGTGTCGAATTACATTACTATGTATTATTATTACTATTACAATTATTGTTATCAATGTTGTGCAAGAAAGTGCATTTGTACATATTACTTGTATTTGCCAGGTTTCAGATAACTAATGGTGAATTTTGTATAATTTTCCCCTTCAAAATAATTATTTTTTAAAAAAATTGTGGTGCGTTGAATAATATGGCCAGGGGCTGTATTAGCATTTATCAATTTAATTTAAAAAGAAAACCTTACTTCTTAGTGCTGACATTTAAGACAACTTTGTACCCAACAATGGAATACAATATAAACAAAATGACAGGAGCTAACATACTGCTTTATTTTGCTTTATCAACTTCAGAGAAGGTGTAGGTGACACCAAAGACTATTAAGACATTTAAGTGGACTACAACAGTACATGTATTAATTGCATATTGCATTAAAACTCTTCAAGCAGAATTCAATTATGAGACATTAAAAAATTGGCACCTTTCAAACATACTGTTTTCTCATATATTTTACGAGGGTTGTTCAATAAATAAGTGTCCCTGTGCCATAAAATGTGTGACAAAAATAATTGAGTAACACTATGCACATGGTTTACGAGCGCTATCTCTTGCCTTCAAGAAACGATAGGCATTTCTCCCGCAGACATGAAGGCGCATGCGTAGAGGGGAAGGAAACGACGGAACATTGTGAAACGCCAGGCTCACGCCATTAGAGAGGAGGGCAGCATGGCGGGTGCATGTGTATTGGACAGCTGGTGTCAGGAAGAAGTGCGTGCAGTGATTCAGTACAAATGGGCAAATGGCTTGACATCCCCAGGAAGCTGGTTGCTGTGTACGGTGACTCTGTAATGTCTGTGCAGATGGTCAGAAGGTGGTGCGACATGTTCACCAAAGGCAGAGTAGGGATTTTTGTAGAAGTTCGATCCGGTCGTTCGTCAACTGGCTCCACTGATGAGAAGAACATCGTGAAAGTTGATGAACTGATCAGGGGTGACAGAAGAATCAAGGTTTGTGTGGTGGCCAACACGTTGAACATTTCCCTTGGTACCGCTCACAGTTGACGAATGTTGCAAGACCTGAGCCTGGACTTCGATAAGCTGGTGCAGCATTTGGACAAATGCCTCAATGTGCAAGGTGATTATGTTGAAAAATAGTACAGGTTTGTACTTATCTAGACATGTAGAGTTTGCATGTACATATTACGAAATTACATTAAATTACATTACAACATGGGGAAACTTATTTTTTGAACGACCCTCATAGTAAAAATAAGAGGACCCCACTTAGCATTAGGAAGGTTAAGCAAACATTTGAGAAAGTGCTAAACTGTGTTTCTAAGACATGCATTATTAAAATCACTTCTTGTATTGGTTCATTTAGGATGGAGTACGGGGCACACCGGAACTGTAAGGGAGGTCATCACGTGGAGAAGGAACAAGCGATGGGTAGCCACCTTGCGCCAACCCTTCCCGTGCTCCGGAACACGAACTATGCGTACGGACGCAGGAACTACAACTCGATGCGCAACAATAACCATTACCATAGAGACCGAGAGAACCGCAACAAGGATGAAGGGGAGAGAAAGTACCGAGGGCACGGGCGAGACAAAGACAGTACACAATGAGCTACATAGGGAACCAAATAAATATAACTAAAAAAAAGAAAATGACTGACTGATAACCAAAAGGAAGAATGTAGCGTGCAGTTTTTTTTTGTAGCCATTTTTAGGGTATGCTGAGAGATATTTGTGCACAGTTTGAATTTCCTGGGTACTTTTTTATATCTGCTCCAACGCGCATACATGTATTGTACGCTCCAGTTCTACTCGGCTTGACGTTCTATTGGGCGTGTATTCATTGTCTGAACTGAGAATGAGTTAGAGGAACCTTTACACTGATGACAAGGTTCTCTTGGGTTAACAGTTTAAGCTCTGAAAGTGTTTCAGAGTTTTTGAAACTTAATCACTCCTCTCTTCTGGAACTGAAAAGTTTCTTATGGAGCACTAAAGAGTAGACTGTAACCCATAGTCCTACCAGTACCCATCTGATATCTGAACTTTGTAACAATTTAAATCCATTCCTCAATTTTAATTTCTGGGTTTTATATTTTCGCCACCTTATACACTCTCATGGACCCAATAGAGCAACTATATTTTAAGTTTTCTTATCTTAGTCTCCTGAAAAAACATAGGGAACCTTAAGTTTTAGCAATTGCAATAGCATTGGAAAACATTGCTGTCAAGGAGTGACTGTATCAAGAAATATCCCAAAAATCTGAAATTTATTTTGTGAGTATTTGGTAACTTGGTAATATTCTAGCAAAGATGCCGAATGCTTCTTTTGGCAGTTTTACTTTAGTAATTAACAAGGCTCCTTTTTGAAGCTCAAGGCTGTTTATCCACTGCTAATGACTGGGACCATACAGATCTTGCACAATTTCCAGGTTATTTAGAAGTTGTTGCGTGGCGAGTTTGTTGATCCCATGAGAAGCCTAGATACCGGAAAAGTATTGATTGGTATCAGTGATTGAATTCAAACCAATACTCTCTAATAGTAATACAACTAGCATCAGTACCATACTAAAGTTACTTGTAAAAGCATGGTGTGTTGCCATTCCATTGGCTGCTACGAGTGAAATCTACTTTCAGAAGCTCTGAACTTTCACCAAAAAACATCTGATCGAAAACCCAAGAGAACTCCTCACTATTCATCGCCAGAAAAGCTTCAGGACGAACCTTTGCATTGTTCCGTACTTTATTTTCAGTTTTTATTATTTTACGTCCCACCGTGTAGGTGCTAAAAATCAGACTATGTATGTGATAAAGGCTGACAAGATGAAACGCTTACATGTAGATCAAACATTCCACTCTTGAACCAATCTCTATGATCTGCTGTTGCTTTTGAATCATTATATGTAGAATGTGTTCATTCCTACGGTACTATGAGCTTAAGGAAGTTGTATACACTCACATTTTTCCATTGTTTAATCTTATCGTAAATGATATTTAAAACTAATACTGTTGTACATTTCGGAATATGGGCATTTGTTTATATTTTAAAGTTCTTTTTATATTATTTGTATAACGTTAATGTAGAAGCTAGTCACAATTTGTTTCTGTTTGAATCTGTTTTGTTTGTTATTAGTGTATATTAGTGTTTGCTTCAACCTGTAAAGTATGGGTATGCTCCAGAACTCTCGTGCATGTAATCTGTTGAACAATCTCTCTTGCACATTAAGCGAAATATGTCTATGGAAAAATGTGCAATGATTACATACCTCTGTACCTCATGCTTAATGCTGAAATTTACTAAAACTGCCAATTGTCATTTTTTTTTTTTAAAAAGAAAGAAACCTGATCTTTCGAGTTTTTGTTGTTGTTGTTGGGGGGGGAGGGGTATGTAAGGGTTCTGCAATTTGTCTCTTGGGGAGACATGAATGAGTAAGAACTACAGACTTGATCACAGGTGTATCACACACAAGGTACTAAATTTGCCTCTTCTTCATTTATTCCAAAGTTTTTGAAGTCATTGTCTTTAATTCACTTCTTACACAAATATTTAATAATGCCATGTAAGTTTTGCATAACTGTCATTCAGATTCCACTTTAATCCTTTGTCCAACACCGATAGTTTATCCGAGCATAAATTGGACTTAAAATAAACTCTTCGGACAAAAAGCAATTGTGAAGCAAAAGTAACACGTTTCTCCAACAGTCAGGATATTTCCATATGAAGTATTTGATATGTAGCAGAAAATTGTTAGTAATTGTAAAGAAAAGTGCAGAGTATCCAAAAATGTGTGGAATTGTATGGAGTTTTGTGGAATCTATGACCGACCCCCAGATCCACTTAGTTCTTCCATTCTACTAACACTTATTGATGATGATGGAATCAATTTACTAACAAGCATGCCTGATTCTGTATGCCAGTTTTGTATTGGCAGGTCTGCTCCAAGGGAAAGCAGGGTAACGCATCAACCGTCAGTCCCTCCACTTCTTGCGTAGTGAATCGACTTCTTAGGGCTCTTAACATATGATGTCTGTTCATCAACGACACTCATTGGCTGAACACTTCAAAATGTGTCATGCACGCTTGGAACTTTTTCACAAGTTTGCTCTCACAGGCTTGGGTGCTTGGTTGCCTGTTAGGTTTTATATGGTTGAACACCTCACCAACAGCTCACTGACTTTGGCCACCAACCAGTAGAATGACCTCGATACATTCTTCCTGACTATTGGGTTAAGAAGAAAATGAAGGAACTTATGATTCCAGACTTTTGTGACACAGTGTACATATGAAACCATATAAAACATGCATTCTCAATACTTGGCTCGTTGCCATGCTGTAACTTTAGCCACCTTGACCTAGACTAAATCTCAAGAACGTACTATTCAGTTTTACAGTTCCGTATTTGGTATCTTCATACAATGCAAGTTAAGGATGCACCGTGTCAATTAGGCAGAAAACAATTTAAACCAGCCTCCATAAGAATGCTAAACCTGTAACTGTTTTTCTTCTGTTAAAATAAGATAGATTCTGCTGTACATTCTACTTCTGTGAGAAGTTACCCCACTGGTCTTCAACTTTCATAAACAACACACTGCTGGCTCGGTGGCCGAATGCATTAAGTGGCCGACTTTCTATCCTGCCATAGAAGTTCCCAACTTAGCCTGGGAATTAGCGTTCTTTGTGAGTGTCTGTTCATCAATTCCATCACTCGTCCTTATCGTTGCAATTAGCCAAATGTGGTAGAAATGCGACATAAAATAACAAAGAGGAAACAAACCAAACACTGCAACTTAATACCAACTGTAGTTTAGCAAGAGGGGCACAAAACTAGGCTTGCTATTTTTCATGCTTTCCATTCAGAGTTTTGGAACATGCCCTTTACATACATAATTTAGAGTATTCTTACTTTAGTCCGTTATTTAGTGAAATGTTCAAAACCACATATATGTATGTATATATTTTAACTATGTTTAGTATTACCATGATCTCATTTCCTGTGCATTTAGTTTTTATTAAAAGTTAATACAAAAGATAACCTATTATAGAGGATATTGTAAAAGAATGATATTTCCAGATAGTATTTCTGATGTTGACTGCTTTACATTATTCAATCTTTAAGATCTCTGTAGGATTTTATTGTATGTTGAATTGTTGATTTAGACAGTGCACAAGGTTGCTGTTATTTTGGGGTGCATATGTGGCATTCGCTGCCATATGTAGGCACATTTTGTATTGGTTCATGGCAAGAGCCATAGTATTGATTGTTGCTGGGTATGGTACTTCTTATCAATGTTTGTAGGCATTGTAGAGGCAACTGTCTCATATTTTCAATAGAGTGAATGCTAGTGATTGCTATATGTATATTTTGTTCGACCCTTATGGAACAAACATGGTCACCCTGTTAATATATACAGGATGTTGCATTTAAGGCTTCCTGATTTTAAATAGTACTGGAAATTAAACGAGTCAAGAAATATTTTTTTCAAAGCACTACATACTAAAAATGGCAATGATAATACATTGTGTCCCAAATTGTGTTTACATTCATTGTTCATTAATAACAAGAACACTAATAGGAGCAAGTATCAACTCTTTTTTTGGTATCACATACCTTAAAGTTATAGATGTTCAAAATGGCCACCATTGACAGCAATCGTCTGCAGTGCTGAACAGATCTAAAAACAACAGATATGGTTTCCACAAGAAGGGAAACACAGATAATCTCTGTCGCATGTCTCAAGTCGTCCAGTGTACGTGGTTTTGTGGAATGAATTTTCTTCACAGTTTCTCACAGGCAGAAAACTAAGTGTGTTAAATTGGGAAATCTGGGTGAATATTCGACACTTCTTAAGTTCCTCTGCCATTTTGTGAACAATAATGCCTATCGCCTGGCAGGCTGTGACAGAACTAAAAACAACAGAATGCCTACACACGCCGCACACATTCAACTTACACATTATTGCTTCAAATCCGAAACGAAGTTATCTGGACATTTGCTGCATGAATAATCTTACAATTATTTATGGAGTTTTAATTAATGTAATTCTTACCTTAAATGATCTGTAAGATTAAATATTAGATGCCTTGCAACTCATCTTTTCTTAAGCGGCCCTTACACGATCAATAATATTGACAATATCAGTATTGACAATACAGCCATCAATCCACGTGCCAACCAGTCTCAATACTGCCCTACCTTACACGATCAATATTATTGACAATACTTTTGTCAATAAATTTGCACAGTACCTCTCTTTCTGCCTAACGAGCAGGGTGAATCTGTGTGTTTGTGTGGTTGTATTCGGTTATTTCTGGGTTTTGTCCTTCCAAAACATGGATAATCGTAAAAACGGTGAATAGCCATTATTTTAGCGCTTGGAACTACTCGTCGAGTGCAACGCAAACGCTGGATGAATGAATGGTTGACTTTAACTCAACAACTTTAAAAGTTGAGTCGTAATATGTTTATTTCTTTTATCTTGCTTCACAAAGAATAGAATTTATAATTTACAAGTTACAGTAATCCGTTGATCCAAAAGGTTATGTACAGGTTAAATGCTCTCTTCATCTGAGCACTGATTGGCGGAACATTAAATGCGTAATACAGCCACGTTACATTTTTCAACATTTGGCATAAGAATAAAGACGTAACAAATAAAATCGTAACATACTTGTTACCTTCACCGGAGTGCGACGTGACCTGAACTGAGTATTGATGGAAATATTGACGCTCGCCCCTACACGGTCAATAATATTGACAATATCTCCTCCACTTTCCAGTATTGATGCCTGAAAAACAGAAAATCCAGATTTTCTTCAATACTCCATCAATATCGACCGTCAATCCATTTTTCACCTTACACGGTCAATATTATTGTCAATGTGATAAGGTATTGTCAATATTATTGATCGTGTAAGGTCCGTATTACAGAAAATTAATTCAAGTAGATGTTAATTGATTTATACTTTTAAGGGGTGTCCAGTAAGGGGTCACAGTTATACATTTGTATCATCTTAAACTTCACTGTCAGAACTAAGTAATTTATGAAAATCAGAATGTTCATTACCTGACTTGTCTGTAGTTATTAATTCTGACGTTTTTGCTTTCATAAGGTACAGGGGGTGGACAAAAATATGGAAACACCACGACATAGGAACGGGTGATATCGATGCAATTTTTCCACTTGAAATCTGATGCGGTGCGACATTCTTTTGTTTTGCGCCGTGAGATAGGACCCTGTCGGACTGGTAGTGGTAGGAGTCGACAGTTGCACTGTAGGTAGCGTGCAGTGCAGTTGATACTAAATCATGTCCAAGCTGACAGTGTTTCAAAGAGGGCAAATTGTTGGTGCCCTCATTGCAGGCGCCTCTGTTACCAAAGTAGCCATGTTATTTGGCATATCGAGAGAGAGACTATCCAAGATCATGATGACATAATAGTGTGTACGGAAAGACATCATCAGATAAACACCTGCGTGGACGAAAATGTACACTGAGTGACAGAGACAGAAGGACACTGAGGAGGATTGTGACCATGTTTTGCATGAAGAATAGTGCGAGATCCCAATATCCACCATCCAGGACTTGTATTTGTCCATTCCTCGGAGATTGCAGGCCGTTTTTGAAGCTAAAGGCTGTCCTCCACATTATTAGCTACAGTATTCCGGCTTTTCTTCGCAGGTGTTTCCATACTTTTGTCCATCCCCTGTAGCACGGATAATGAAACTTAGTGGTAGGTCCATCTTCAACATCTATCTCTAACATAGGTACGGCAGCAATCTAGAAATCTAAATAAGAAGTTCATAGTGCAGTGAAAAAATTTGTTGCCGCTGCGACGGGGATCGATCTTTGGACCTCTGGAACATGGAGCAAGTGCGCAACCACTGTACCACAATCTCCTTATTTTCCGTTTTCAGCCGTCAGCCTGTAAATTAAAATAAAATAATATTAGCGTGTCCTTGAAAAGCACTTCCACTCCCAGCTGGGATCGATCCTTGGACCTCTCGAATACTGATCATCTGCTCTAACCACCGTACCACGAGATCATTCACTTCAGACATCTGTTCCCCAGACGCTTTAATTTCACAGCAGACTGGAAAGTGTAAAAACAAAATGAACCAAGTTCTTGAAAGAGTTTCATACTTTGCAGGAAATGCGATCCTTGGACGGTCCCAATGCCACTCATTCATGCAAACCACTACACCACTCTGGGATTAACTTCAAGCTTCGCTTCCTGCTAGAGGCTTTGGGGCGAAAGACTGTTCCATCTCCACGTTGTAATCTTTCGAATGGACAGAACCGAAAATCTGCTATTTCTTCTTCTCTTGAGTTTGTTCCTATACATTAACATGGGAATGCGATCTGCATCCACGCATAAAGAACAATACTATGCAAGTAGAGTATGTAATACACGTATACGATGCAATCTACGTAAACATCATGGTGACAAGTTTGGGCTTCTGTGATCCTCAAGTAGCATGGGAAAAGAACTTGAAAGTAAAATAAAGCGTAGCGCAGTGTTTAGGGCTCGTGCTCCATATTCCAGAGGTCCAAGGATCGAATCCACGAAGAGGCGAGAACTTTTTCAAGAACCTTCAATCATCCTCAAAATTCGACTGGTTCAATCAGCAGACTACTGTGATAGACAAGTCCTCGGGAGAAGCCAGCCTATCTCTAACATAGGTACGGCAGCAATCTAGAAATTGAAATAAGACGTTCATGGTGCAGTGAAAAAATTTGTTGCCGCTGCGATGGGGATCGATCTTTGGACCTCTGGAACATGGAGCAAGTGCGCAACCACTGTACCACGATCTCCTTATTTTCCGTTTTCAGCCGTCAGCCTGTAAATTAAAATAAAATAATAATAATAATAATCCTATAGCACAACAGTCCAATATTGGGCCAAGGCTTACCTACAAATTGCTGGCCTCCCTCCCACGTGAGCCACCAAGGGGGCGTGGAGATCTGCAGCCAGACTAGGGGAACGGGTGGATGGCCAGCCGTTGTAGGACTTCGAGACCGGATTACGCTCACTCACTCGGAGCTCCCTAATTTCCTCACGATGGTGGGTTGCCACCGGCTCTATACGTAGGCCGAATAAATTCCTACCAGAACCGGATTCGAACCTACGCCGTCCCGAAGCGAACTATCTCAAGACGAGTGAACGCCTTAACCCGCTCGGAAAATAATATTAGCGTGTCCTTGAAAAGCACTTCCACTACCAGCTGGGATCGATCCTTGGACCTCTCGAATACTGATCATCTGCTCTAACTACCGTACCACGAGATTATTCACTTCAGACACCTGTTCCCCAGATGCTTTAATTTCACAGCAGACTGGAAAGTGTAAAAACAAAATGAACCAAGTTCTTGAAGGAATTTCATACTTTGCAGGAAATGCGATCCTTGGACCGTCCCAATGCCACTCATTCATGCAAACCACTACACCACTCTGGGATTAACTTCAAGCTTCGCTTCCTGCTCGAGGCATTTGCCCTTCATTGTGAGGTTTGAGGGGGGAAACTTTCTCTACCTGCAATATTTTCAGTTAGTCAATAAGTACATATGTCTAGCGATGAAGACTACCTTAATGTTTGATGGCTGTGACCATTTGGCAAGAAATAGGACGGACATTCCTACTTGAGGAAAGCTGTAGGCGTTTTGGTACGAATGACTGCTTCGTCTCCATGTTGTAATCTTTCGAAAGGACAGAGAATAAATTCTGCTATTTCCTCTGCCCTTGAGTGGTTCCTATACATTAACATGGGAATAGCAATCTGCTTCTACGCATGAATAACAATAGTATGCAAGTATAGTATGTAATATGCGTACACGATGCAATCTACGTAAACAACATGGTGTCGAATTTGGACTTCACAACTGGTGCTGTAGACCATCGTGAGGAAATTGGGAAGCTACGAGTGAGTAGCGTAACCCGGTCTCTGAAATCTCCTACAACGGCTGGGGGTTCGACATGCTGACCCCACTTTACACCATTACGGGTTGAAGATCTCCATACATCTAGGTAGGATTGTGGGGGTAGACTGGCAGCCGGGAGTTATGCCCAGTTCCTTTTCGCGGGCTGTCGAGCCATGGGTTATTATTATTATAACTGGTGAAATTAAATTAACCAGCACCTGGTCCATGATAAAGATTTTCAACGATCGGATCCCCGCAGGAACGAAACCTTTTTTCAAGGACTTGCAGTCATCCTAAAGCCCTCCAACTCTATTATTACCACATGCTGACTACTGTGATCCTCAAGTAGCAAGAGAAGAGAAGTGGAAAGTAAAATATAGCGTAGCGCAGTTGTTAGGGCTCGTGCTCCATAGTCCAGAGGGTCAAGGATCGAATCCAGGAATCGGCGAGAACGTTTCAAGAACCTTCAATCATCATCAAAATTCGACTTGTTCAATCAGCAGACTACTGTGATCGACAAGTCCTCGGAGAAACCGCCCAATCTCTAACTTAGTTACGGCAGCAATCTAGAAATCGAAAGTTCATGATGCAGTGAAAAAATTTATTGCCGCTGCTACGGGGATCGATCTTTGGACCTCTGGAACATAGAGGAAGTGCGCAACCACTGTACCACAATATCTCTATTTTCCGCTTTCAGCCGTCAGCCTTTAAATTAAAATAAAACAATAGTGGATGTCCTTGAAAAGTACTTTTACTCCCGGCTGGGATCGATCCTTGGACCTCTCGAATACTGATCACCTGCGCTAATCGCCGCACCACAAGATCATTCACTTCAGACATCACTTCCCCAGACGCTTTAATTTCACAGCAGTCTGGAAAGTGTAAGGACAAAATTATCCAAGTTATTGAAAAGGTTTCTAACGTTGCAGGAAATACGATCCTCGGACCATTCCAATGCCACTCATTCATGCAAAAAACTACCCCACTCTGGGTTTAACTTCAAGCTTTGCTTCCTGCTCGAGGCATTTCCCCTTCGTTGTGTGAGGTGGTGTGTGGCGAACTGATCTCTTACAGAGACCTGTTCCACCCTTTGGGTGTGAGGTTTGAGGGGGAGGGAAGTTTCTCTACCTGCAATATTTTCAGTTGGTCAATTCGTACACATGTCTAGCGATTAAGACTACCTTAATGTTTGACGGCTGTGGCCATTTGGCAAGGAATGGAAAATTGAACAATGACTGTTCCGTCTCCACGTTGTAATCTTTCGAAGGGACAGAACAGAAAATCTGCTATTTCCTCTGCCCTTGAGTTGGTACCTATACAACTCCCGAGAGTTAAAGAAAGCAAAGTATACTCAAATTTGGACCCTTTTAGCTTTTTCATCTTGATCAACATTGTCATTTATGATAGCGCGAAGTTTCATGACGGTCATGTAACTAACGAAAGATATTGGACTGTGTAAGGCCTCGCACCTGAACTCTCTCGAACCTGTGATAACCACTATGCTATGCTTACAAGTTAGCAATACTGGTCATTTGCTGTTGAAAGTAGAAACTATGTAGATGAAATGGTGGGTGGACATATTAAGGAACAATTATGCATGTTTAGTAAAGAGCAAGATCAAACTAAATTGAGGGGTATGGTCCATAGCAGTCATGTGTTTCACATAGGAGAAAATGGTGAAGAATTGAATATTTATTGACTAACCAAAAATGATGTCAGACCCAGTTAGAGAAAAGTAAAGTTCCTGATTAATATTTTATTCCCATAATAATAATAATAATAATAGTAATCCATGGCTCGACAGCCCTGGAAGGGCCTTAGCCTATCTCCCGACTGCCAGTCTCCCTCCCACAATTCTACCTACGGTAGAGGTCTGGAGTTCTTCAACCGGTAATGGGGTGACGTGGGGTAAGCACGTCGAACCCCTAGCCGTTAATAGGAGATTTCCGAGACCGGATTACGTTACTCACTCATAGCTCCCCAATTTCCTCACGATGGTGGTTTGCCACCGGTCCTATACATAGGCCGAGAACCCAGAGACCGAAACCAGTCGGACTCGAACCCATACTGTCCCGCAGTCGGAGTCCAAAGCACAGCGACTTTAAACAGCACGGCCACGGAGGAGGACAATTTATTATTTTATATTTATTTATTTTATAGCGACCATCAGCACGCAGATGGCGATTGGCTATTCGACTGAACATGTCTTAAGTGGTATAACAATTGATTCTACCAAGTCTCATGCTTTTATCGAAAAGTCAATGATTCCGGACTTAACCGCCGGTCTGTGATAAAGACGCACTTTTTTGGTGCTGTCCTCCATTTGGAGACACATTTTATGGCACATCTTTCATTAAAATATATTGAAACTGATATCGTTTTAAAGCTTATAAATTAGGCTACAACTTTTATTCGAAACAATGTTTTGTCATTTAATTTGTTCAAAAGTTACAAGGCAAAAACTTCAGAAAGTACTAGAAAAAAATCACTTTTTGAAGATTATTTTTTAAATTGCGGTAAAATCACCAACATTATCGAAAAATTAAACATAATCTTTTTTGTAGCCCATGTAATGAGGATTAAGACTAAAAAATGATTACCTGCCTACGAACATTGGTTACGGAGATATAGGTCAATAACTTAGAGTCTGCGAAATTGATGTTTGGGGGGGGCACTGGGGGAAGCACCGTGAGGAGGGGCGGGAACTTTTGGGGATTTTGTACTACTAGTAGTGTTCTAACAACTGACCAAAATTCAGCTTTTACGGAATTATTCCCGACATGAAACCTTTATTGACTGAGCTATTTCGTGGGCCATACAAGTCCCATCTCTGGCTCTACGGAGCCCAGGCAGGGGCCAGGGGGGGGCTGCTATATTAGCGTCAACATAATCTGTAAACTGAAATAATACTACTTGTGGATGAATACGTGCCTCTGAAAAAGTTCTCGCCGATATGGGAGGATTTGATCCTTCGACCTCATGATTGCGAACCACTAGACCAAACTGTCACTTGCTTTCAACCCACCTATTTATGTTATATTAGCTTCATCATAATCTATAAACTGAAATAATTCTACTTGTGGACGAACACATTCTAAAAAAGTTCTCGCCAATGGGAAGATTCGGTCCTTCGAAGGGGATCTTCCCCGCATTCATTGAAGGGTGCAAAATGACTTGATGTGCCGACGCACCCAAAAATTTTAAATCAATCAATTAATCAATCCTTCGATCTAATGATTGCAGAGTAGCTGCCTTAACCACTAGACCCACTGTGCGAATTAAGCTTTTTTCATTTGGGGGGATGTCAACTCAGTGGTTTTTTTGGAGTATGTAAGTTTGTATGTGTTACCAATGAGTAGACTTGCTGTCCGAAGTAACTTACAACATTATTCCTAACCTACGATCGGTTGCTGGTGAGCGGCCGCGCTCACTTTAATTAATTGCCATTTTAACAGTATTTAAAGTAATGCCCTGTGGTGCTCTCTAAGCCTCGCGACAGGTTAAGTTTGCAGCACGTTTTATGTATTAATCCGCGCGAAAACGGCGCTCAGCTTCTCCCGCGCCAATCTTACCTCAACCGTCGAGCTGTTCATGTCACAGGCAGCGAGAAAATCGACAGTATTGCAGCGGAACTATATTCTGCGCGCACGTTTGAGTCTACATGTGTGAAATGTTGCTGCAAACTTAACTTGTCGCGGGGCATAGTTGACTTTTAGGATGTCACGAGTTATAATAATATAATGGGCGTAACAGCCCATGAAGGCCCTTAGCTTACCTACCGGCTGCCGGTCTCCCTCCCACGCTTTCCTTCGTCACCTCTAAGCGTGGAGATCTTCAACCAGGATTGGAATAGTGGGGGAGGGGGTCACACCAACGCATCCCCAGCCGTTATAGTAGGCCTACGCGACCGGATTACGCTTACTCATTCGAAACTCCCCAATTTCCTCAAGATGGTGGGTTGCCACCGGCCCTATACACAGGCCGAGAACCCAGAGACTGAACCCAGGCGTACTCGAACCCATGCCGTTCCGTAGTCGGAGTCCAAAGCACAATGCCTTAGCCCGCACGGCCACGGAGGAGGACTATCGCCATCATCATCACTATTATTAATATTATATGCTAGGGGAGACTTTTGAACTCGATCCACCACATGAAAGATTATCGAACACAACTGTTCTTTTTTAAATATTTTTTCGGACATTTCCATCATCGGGAAATGACAGAACTACAGATTACTTACCTTCATCTCAAAAGCGTGATTTCATATATTGATTTCAGCGCCATCATCATAAAATGGCTGAAGTACATATTATTGACCTCCCTTTGGAAAAGATTGATTACTTCATGTTAAAAGCGTGATTTTAATTTATTTGATTGCAGCGCCATCATCGGGAAATAGCTGAACTCTAGATTATTTACGTCCAATATGCAAATAATGGATACCTCCATGTTAAAAGCAAAATTTTAATATATTTGATTCCAGCGCCATCATCGTGAAACTGCTGAACTACACATTATTTACCTCCCTTGAGAAAAGATTGGATGCTTCCATGTTAAAGACCATGATTTTAATACTTTCAGCGCAATCATCGGGAAATGGTTGAACTACAGATTTACGTCCGATGGGGAAACATTGGATACCTCCATGTTAAAAGCATAATTTTAAATTTGATTCCAGCGCCATCATCGGGAAATTGTTGAACTAGAGATAATTTACCTCCCTATGGAAAAGATTGGACACTTCATATTAAAACCGTTATTTTAATATATGTGATTCCAGCGCCATCATCGGGAAATGGCTGAACTACAGATTATTTACCTCATCTGGGAAAGATTGGATTTTAGTATATTTGATTTCAGCGCCATCATCGGGAAATAGCAGAACTACTAATCATATACCTCCCTTTGGAGGTATGTATCCTTTCCCAGAGGGAAGTAAATCTGTAATTCAGCCATTTCCCGATGATGGCGCTGGAATCAAATATAATAAAATTACGCTTTTCACATGGAGGTGTCCCATCTTTTCCCATGGGACGTAAATCTCTAGTTCAACCATTTCCCGATGATGGCGTTAAAATCACAAATATGAAAATCATGGTTTTAACATGGAGATATGGTATCCAATATTTTCCCAAGGGAGGTAAGTAATGCGTAGTTAAGCAATTTCATGATGTTGGCGATGGAATCAACTATATTAAAATCACTGTTTTAACAAAGAGTATCCAATATTTTCCAAAGGGAGGTAAATAATATGTAGTTCAACAATTTCCCGGTGATGCGCTGGAATCAAATATATTAAAATTTTGCTTTTAACATGGGGATATCCAATTTTTCCCATGGGAGGTAAATCTATAGTTCAACAAATGGAACTGCCCGGAAGTTCTTCAATACAGCTTTGAGGAGCATGCACATTTTGATAGGGCTAAATATTGTTGTTTGGACTATGAATTATGTAATAAAGAACAAGGTATATAATAAACAGATAATTAGTCGTGCAAAAAATAAATTTTTAAAAACTACGGCGGTAGAATATGCCTGAAAGCAAGGGTGAGCGCCGCGCTGAACCGAAATCGACGGCATGACTCAAGCAAGCGCGACCGACCCCAGGTTAAAACTTAGAATAAAATTTACACGTAATTTAGAAATCCTTGGTATTTGTATTCTAAGAAAACCTAAACCCGTACACAAAAAGAGCTATCGAACTAGTATCACCTACAATGTGACCAAATTTCTATTTCTACGGGTTTCTCGTGACACTTTAGGGCCAGTTTTTCAATGTCCTGTTAATCTTTCTGTTAACTAACTGCCAGTTGGAGGTAACAGCCAGTCTTAACCAGCACCGGGTTTTTCAATGTGAAAGTAACTACCAGTTAATTAAACCATGGTTCGTTCTCCGAAACAGTGTGTTGGCAATTCTGAATCACGGAAATTACAGGAAATCGACCTGCGCGCCATCTGTTAGTATAGTTTCAAACCGCGTCGCCTGGCACACAGCCTGGCGTTTAAATGTAGAACTACAAGCACGGCGCGCTCGGAAGCACATTATTGCATTATGAAACGATATGAACAATGGCAGCGCATCCATTTTGTATGCTTAGGAAATAAATTAACGAAAGACAGCACTACAAAATTGGGTTTTCTTCTAATAAAGGCCAATTCCACGTGGGGGAAATGATGTTATGAGGCGCAAGCCCAGATACTTTCTTGTAGAAGAAACGTGAAGAACTCGAAAGTCGAGACATTAATAATAACTGTTTGTTGACATAAACACTATTATTATTATTAATATGTAAATATTGTACATTTGACTGCATGCTTTGTACCTCTCTATGCATGTTGTTAAGCGAAAAAACAACATGTTAATAGTAAGCATGCTTTCTAAACATCTAAAAATATGAAAGTACGAGTAAAAATAATTTTAAAATTTACTGTAATATTTATCAGAGAAGATCATTCAACAATGAAGCGTGAACTGAATGCAACACACGTAATAAATAATTGACAAGAAAAAAAATACCCTTGACCAAGACTCGAACTCGTATTACAAAACACAACACGCTCCGAAAGCTGGTGCCGCTAACAACTACACCAAATTACCGATTGGAGATTATCACGCCTAGTAGACCAGATATGCTGGCCACAAATTCTCTAACACAACCTTGCCCGCGAATTCTAGCAACTACGCTGCTTAATTTCCATATTTGCATGGACGTTGGTAAGCTCTGCCAAACAAAACAAGTCTTTTTCTGTACCAATTTGAAAGTTTTATGAATCATATCTTGTTTATTCTGACAGTGAAGTTGCGAGTGTGGAACTTCGATAGCTGCACGCGGCATCCATGTTGCTGCTTCGCAACTTCCAGTTAGGCTGGTAACTGCAAGAAGAAGTACCAGTAAAGATAATCGCCACCAGAGTTCCAGTTACGAGCTAACTGTACATTGAAAAACCGAAATTTTCACTAACTTCCAGTTACGTGCTAACATGAACCTTAACTGGACATTGAAAAACCGGCCCTTAATACAGCACTTAGCCAAGTGGAAAACAGCCTGCTGTTGTCTCGGCTCGGTGAGGTTGATCAGTTGAAAAATGGTGCCAAAAGGCTGCATATTTTTCGGCAGGGAAATCTTGGATGACTGGACAAGAATGATTTTCAATTGAGCGGCTCGGGAGTTAAACTTGATAACCCACACTCCGTTCAAAATTGTGTTAACATTGTATCAGGTTGCTGCACAGTTTAAAGTTTGCTGTACAAGTGAATGAAGTTCCTTCAGTATAGCCGTTTTTAGCCAGAAACACACGGGAACAGCTGGGTAACACATAAGCCACAATATAATGGACAATTTTTCACTTGCATTTTTCTTGGTTTCATAATTTTTTGGGTTATCAAGTTTTCCTCCTGGGTCGCCGCTCAATTGTTTTTGTTACATTGTTAAGAAATGGTATACTGTATGATTTCAGTTGAGTTTTCTTTGAGGGGGATAAAAATAATTTTATGGGATAAAACTTTCTGTGAGGGGAAAATCCCTGGCATTCCCCCTCGTTAATTCGCACAGTGGTCCTTGGTTTGCAACTCAACTGCAAAAGTATCACTTGAAATACCCATCGTACACTGTTTATGCAAAATGGCACCAATCGAACATATGCTTTTTGAGGTAACATAATCAAAAGATGTCTGTTGTCACAGAGCAATGTATTCTTGGCAACAGTTTGGGTTAACCTGCCTAATGAGACTCCCACTAACCATTGGTATAAAATAACTGGAGAAAGGTAACCTACACAAAAGATAAAAGCACTGGTCACTGTTGTGGGAAGCATGCTGATTCGTGTATGGAAAGAAATGGACGATAAACTAGATATCTGTGAGTATAAACCTATGTAAGGTTATAATCCCACTGAAAGTCAATAGAATCGGTACAACCCAAATGTGTCCGAGACTGTGTGCCACACACAACAAATACAGGTGTGTGCAAAATTGACAAGCATATTATCCATCAGAAAAAACTCTTTTGATTGTTAATTTTATTATTCTGAAGTGATTGCAATAGCCTTGATTTCAAAAAGCAATATTCAGTTCTCCCAATTAGTACTTTTATCAACATTTCCAGAATTTATTTGCCCTTAATCATTATTAAATTGGATTATATTGAACTGTTGTTTTCATAATTCTTTCTATTTGAGTTAAACATATATTTACAATTACACTAAACATATCTTCTCTTGGAAGCTGTTATATTATGTTTTTCATTGATCAGGTATGGTAACAAGTGCAGTCAGTTTCATGTACGTAGTACATACCTCCCAATCCAGTCACTAAGTTCGTTGTCTAGATTCAGATATGCACTCACATAATCTGGTAGTGAAAATTAATGTATTACACAGTTTCTGTTAGTGATGGCTAGTTCCACTGAGCTTCTAGTGTTCCATCAACTGTGCAAGGTGGTTACAGTTGTTGATGTTTTCACCGCGGAACAGACAAATTACCTGTTGCAACTGATCGACAATAAGGTAGGTGAACCAAAGGTTGCCATTGTTTAGGTTCTATGGCAATTTACGGACCTCTAATGAGAGATAAATTTCTGAAATTAAAAGAAATAACTCCTATAAATAATTAACAACGTGTATCAAATGGATATTTTGTGAAATTTCTTGTAACTTAAAAAATAAAAGTTATATATGGGCCACTTTGGGATCAGGGGTTTCCAAGGCTTATAGTTGCTTAGAAAATCTTCCCAAGATAACATATTTATTCATGATTATTCACGTTTCTACAATTCATTAGAGAAAATTGTTAGTCTCAAACTTTTGATTGTTGACATGCATTATATGCAGCAACGACGAATAGCCAACCTCCGTGGAGGAGTGGTTACCACAGCCCCTACGACGCCAGGGGTCCCGAGTTCGAATCCCGGCCTGGATGCTCTTTATGAGTGTCCATTCATCAATTTCATCGTATAATCACTCATTCTCTTCTTCGCGATTAACCCAAACTGCCAGAAAAGCGAAGTTATATAAACTAAATCAGCCATGGGCCACCTTGGGAACTCGCTTCTGGACCACATTTTTAAACAAACATAGGTATCGTTGCTTTGACACAAAAAAACATTTTTACAATGTAACTATATAATCTAAAAGATAATTAAATGAACAATATATGAACATTCGTTAATTTCAAGGTACAAACACATATTTGTTACCTGAAAACAGGCGCGGCTCGTGCATTATTTACCCGGGGGTTCACTGAAGTCATGTGACATATATTCAGTTTCCGCAAAATAGACTTCCTTCGCCTAACAAAAGGATGAGGGGAGGGAGGGCTTAAAAGAATTGTCCAGAAATTTTTTTTATCTGGGAGTATAAGGTTTTGTATTAGGGGTGTGCGAATAAATTTAGGGCTGAAACTACAATAAATTGTGCCTTTATGAAAAAAGTTGAGTTTTGTTGGAATATCATGGACGTCCTCAAGTAGGGGCAAGTAATATATTTTTTCCCCAGGAGGAGCAAAAAACACTCCTTCAGTCTGAAGTTACTGCAACGCTTTTATAATGATTACCAAAAATTACTGTGACTGAAATTAAATTATATGCCTGTAATATATAATTTTTGGTTTACATTCAATTTCCATGGGGGCGGCCCCCTTTTCCCCTTCCGGACGTCCATGCCGACTAATCAGAACTGGTCCTACATTTATTAAAGGGAAATGGCAACTAATGGCATGTGCATACTAGAAATCGAACCTGAGACCCTTTCATTGATACGCGACAGGTTTGTTCAAATTTGGGGCTGGTCGACCAGCACACGCTTTTTTTCAGTGGACAAGGAAGTTTGTTTACGTTAATTATGTGCATTTCTATCGGTCATTTCTTACCTGCGCGGACAGCAACGCCTACACTGCATCAAATGACATAACCTAGTTAAAGTCCATCCCTCGCTTCACTCGCAGCATCACTTAATACTTTCCAACAAGTATCCAAGCACTTCAAAAACTAACGAACTTGAGACTTTGACACCGAGCGACAGCGAGTCTCGTCTTCGCGCCATTCTTTCTCTTTCGCGAACCCGAAGTGTTTCCACCTTTAAGGAAAAACCTCTGAATGCATGCACGAGCTGTTTTGGTAGTGTATATCCTTTATTTTAATTCATTGCATCTAATTCCAGCTTTTATTTGTTTCCACTCATCCATCTCTGCCACAATCTTGCATTTATTCCAAGAAGTTCGGTACAAAAATGATACAAAGAGAAGATTGAATATGTAATGTGTGCGCTTCAAACTTGAACCGCACACAGCAACACTGGAAGGGAGGAAGCAGCGAGAACGGAGCCTTGTCCCGCGGCTTCTGCGAGAGAACGAACTGCGCATGACCGTTGGGTTGAACATAGGTTCTGCAAATCTCACCTTCCATGTATTTTGTCCTATACCCTCCTCGAGCTTCTGCTCCCGCACGAAGCTTTCACAATGGCAAGAGCTGTCCTGTGGGGGTTCAACTGAGGGTCTGTATCAGGGCGGCCGATTCGCGGTTTCTTCTTCTCAGCAAAAGAGTTCGCCGTATTACGGACACAAATACATGACTTATTGTGTAGAATTTTTATTGAAATAATGTGAAAATGTAAAGACGTTGTTTAATGTTCATTCTCGAGTTGATTATCGTATATTACTGGGGGTTCACTGATCCTATGCGCTATAGGGCCAACCGCGCCTGCCTGAAAATAACAACGACGACTACTCTACTCGCTTCCCAACACAATAACTTACATAAAATGGTTACTGGCAGCCGGATACAGTTGGTTTTCTGCATAGTGTGCCAGAGTGAAACTGGGTACAATAATGCAATGACATTTGTTAGCTATGTTAAATACAAATATGATTTTCGTAAAGTGGGCCACCTTGGGAACACGGGCTACCATTGCCTCACCTACCTTATTTAACATTTGTGCAATTTCCCTATATCAGCACCGTTTTACATAAATAAAAATACTGTTGCCCGAAGGTTGTAATTTTATTTTTGTGCCCATTTCTCTCGTAGTACCTCAGGAGGCAGTGCAGAAACTCTTTACGGCTGTGAGTGACCTGTGATAGAAAGTATCACGGGTTGTTCTTAGCCCCGCATCCTAGCGGACAGAGAGCAACGTAACAGGAAATGAAGGTATTCACTATGTTTCCGAATATTAAAGAGGTCTATTTTTTGGACACCCAAACAAAAAAACCTTTAAATGAAAATAAAGTACTTATTTTGAGATTTGACAGTTTAACAGAGAATACAACTTTGAATAGGTACGTGGCACCTCTTCTCCTCGATGGCGTGGTGGTAACGTCGTCGCCTTGTAATCAAGGGGTCCCGGGTTCGATACCCGGTATAGGAACATGGTACAGTGGCTCGGATCACACTTTAAACTGTAGGTTCAGTTCCGATTAACCTTTCTGAGCATAAAGTGGACTTAAAGCAACAATTCAATTCAATTTTAATAGATACGTGCATATATCTTGCCACCTTTTACGTTGATATACATGTTAGTTTGAAATATTGCAAAGGTATGCTGAAAATGTGTCCTCCTCCGTAGTCGAGCGGGTTAAGGCTTGAGATCGTTCGCTGCGGGACGACGTAGGTTCGAATCCGGCTCTGGTCGGAATTTATTCGGCCTACGTATAGGGCCGGTGGCAACCCACCATCGTGAGGAAATTGGGAAGCTCCGAGTGAGTGAGCATAACCCGGTCAAGAAGACCTACAATAATGGCTGGGGGTTCGTCGGGCTGATCACCCGTCACCCCAACACTGGTCTGAGACCTCCACGCTATAACAGGTGACGGAGGAACAGTGTGGGAGGGAGACCAGCAGTCGGTAGGTAAGCCAAGGCCCTCCGAGGGCTGTAGCGCTGTGGGTTATGTTATGCTGAAAATGTACCGTGTTCGTATATTAATGTGAGGGAATCCCCAACCCTTTCCGCCACCCATATTTTACATCTCAATAATACCATAATTAGAAAGGGATGAAGGGTAGATCTGAATTTATTTGTATGTACTTACAAATTGTTACTTACTTGTACGTACACATTCTTGTACAGTTTAAACATATTATAGGGGCATTCCATGTCTAAGTACCCATCAATGTCATTTTTTAAAGTAAATGCAATGCTGTAACTTCATTCTATCTTGTGAGTGAACAATCTAATATTGTCATTTGGATAAAAATTCAAATAGTATACATAATCAAGATAAAAGGCATTTGACATATTCGTTTATTTTAACTTTTTTATTTACTTTTGTTATTTATTGTGTCACACCCGTGACACCAAGCAACAATTAATTTCATCTTCAATTGTTACATTTCCCCTTCAACTCTACTAGAATATTCAAAGACCTTCTCTCTTTATCCTAAATAGCTTATTTTACATAATTTTAAATTTCTCTGAAATTATTAAGTAAATTTCTGTCCAACCCGTGCCACAAAATTGTTCACTTATAGCTATAAATCTGGGCAAGTATTCTAAGGGTAGTTATATTAATCAGCAGTGCTTAGTTCCATAATTTAATGCACAGAAACTGTAAGATAAATGTTGCTTAAGTATCAGTAGATTGGCTACATTAATATAAAAAATGTAGTCTCTGCGTCCCGCCCGTAACAATGGAATCCCCAAATATTTACTAATAACCAGGGCCAGGATTTTGATGACTTGTCATATTTTCTTCCGTAGTATGCAATGCTCTTAAGTATTAAGATCCTGAATATGAACCTCTGATTATAAAAATGTGAATTTTATTGTGCTTTTTTGTCATATTTTCTATTTTTTAAGTTTTAAGTCATTTTTAGCGTTTTACTCCTTTTTCTGGTCTTTTTTGGCGTAATTACAAAAAAAGTAATGTGCTTGCATTCCGTTTCACTCACTCACTTTTAGTCAGGAACTGACATTTATCGCCTTGATTTCTGTAACAATGAAAACAAAAATTGAAGGAACAAAGCAACATGCTGCTCGACATTACATACTGCAATAATTTTGAATAAGTTAAGATTTTTATACTTAACATTCACATACACCTTTAAATTTCAGTTCTAACGTTACAGAAATAAGAACTATGGCCGTACTGCCATACCCTGAAATAAAGACAAAATTTTAGTCATTTTTTGAGGTCATTTTATTGATATTTTTAGGTCATTTATAGATCATTTTTCAAATATTTTTAGGTCATCAAAATCCGATCCCTGCTGATAACATATTAAATATAATGGTTATTATCTAAAAATACTAATTAGAAATAAAAATAGTAATGAATAGGATATTATCTACTTATTTTTTTGATATATCTAATTCTTTTGTAAAAATCTTCGATAGATAAAACTCACAAAATCTCACGTTGTCTTAGAAACTCTGTAACCAATTTGTGAAACGATTTCCGTATCTCTTATATTATTATTATTATTCACTATATACAAAATCTGAATATTTGATTTAGCCTACTGTGAGAAACAGCAAATCTTATTTATGATTACATAAGTGTGGCTATTTGTTTTAAATAGAGTTGGATTATTCTAGACAAATATTTATTTATTGATTGATTTGCTTTATTTGATGTCATTATGTCTACAATGAAAGTGTTTTTTTAGCAGTGAACGCCAAGTATTTTTTTAAAAGGCTATTTATTATTAGTCATTAAAACCTTAAATATATAATGTAGTCATGTTTATTATTGTCGGAAGGTGGAAAGTATGGGGTGGGGAGCAAAAATCCACCTCGACCGGGTGAAATTTTTTATCTTGAGCCAATGACAGTCCACTAGCTATAAATGACTCACTTGTACGCGACCGCCTGTGATGCTAAAAGGAATCGCTGCTATTGATGCATGGGACCCGTATCTACCCTTCACTCAGTTAATCGTTCAACGTACGACAAGAATCCAAAAGGAACGTGTAAATGACTTTGACAGAGATCTCGAACTTCTCAAGACTTCAAAGCAAAAGCAAACATTCCAAGCCACTTGGACAATCATGGGGCAGTGGTAGCCATCCCAGCGATTCTTCATCCGTCTTGGCGAAGAAAAGATCGATCCTTTCTGTATTTTAAGAATGTGCTTCGGCACCAAATTGAATGTGTGCTACCCACCAGATCCTTAAGAGATGTACAGCTTGACTAGAAGAACACGTACAGGAGCCACTTTTATCACCAAGATATTATTTTCCCTTTAATTGCCCATCGTTATAATAATTTAAATGTCATTAATTTTCATCCAAGGTGTCGCTCAAATACGTACATATGAACCGCTTGATGCAGTAGCCAGGAAGATCCTTTTTATTTTTCTTCCTCCTTTTCTAAAATTGTATCTTTCTTTAATTAATTTTCTTTTTCTCGATCTCTCTCTCGCTCGCTCTCTTTCTCCCGTGCCTTTTTCTGTCTTCTCGCTTGTTCTCTATCTGCTTCAATCACGTCCTTAGTTTCCTTCTTTCATTCCATTTCTTTCTTTCTTGTCTCTAGACCTCGGATTTTAAGGTTCCTAAAAAAAAGTTCTAAAACCTTAAATTAGGCTCAAAAATCCTGAAGTGGGTTCCAAAAAACTATAAATGGTTCAGAATTCATGAGCAGGTACAATCGCTAAACACAAAACGGCAAGACATTTTAATAGGAATGTATAACAACCAAAATTTTATTTGCATGCATCATTTTCAAAATCATCCATTGTCACGTACACAAACTGCATTGTTGTTCTTTGAGGTATAGGATCATAGATGGCAGCATGCAAAAAGAACGACGTTTATATTTGATGATACATAAAGCAGCTTAGAAAGTGGGCCAGAGATGGCAGCACCCAAGAAAACTTATAAAATTGTAAATAGAGAAAAAGGAAAGCGCTGATGTGGTGAAATAATGATTGTAGATATTAATACTAATTATAATGAAATAAATAAATAAACTTAATACAATAACAGGATATAAATAAGGTGGAAAGGGTGATTAATATTCAGTAATAGCATAAGTGATCATGACATAAAAGTAAAGAAGTCGAATTGTAATTGCGATTCTGGGTCTTTTTCGGTTCCCACGAACTGAGAGTTTCGTCCGGCTTTTGGGTTGTTTTGTCCCAGGTGTAGCGCCATCTCACGGCAGGCACCCAAGCACTTTTGGTAGGCGCATTTATTGCAGCTCAAAGTTAAGGTTAGCGCCGGCCAGGCTGCGATCTTTAACTAACTCCTTTCTCTTTGTTTGTCTGGGAGATCGATTTTCTTAATATTTACGTCAATTTGGATAAGATCGACAAAGAAGCCCAGAGAAGAAATAATACACAATATGTAATAATTACAAGAAGAAGAAGCCTTAGTAATTACAAGAAGAAGATGACCTAGTAATTACAAGAAGAAGAAGCCTTAGTAATTACAAGAAGAAGAAGCCTTAGTAATTACAAGAAGAAGATGACCTAGTAATTACAAGAAGAAGAAGCCTTAGTAATTACAAGAAGAAGAAGCCTTAGTAATTACAAGAATATGAAGCCTTAGCAATAATAAGAAGAAGCCTTAGCCAATACAAGAAGAAGAAGCCCAAAGAAGATTGGCTACAATTAATAAGAAATAAAAATAGAAGAAAAAATATTATATGAAAAGATTTCAAAAGTTATCTAGTATTTGTACATATTATTCAAGAATATATTACGAATTGTACCCTCCGTACTGGGTTAAATCTATTGTTTCTTTCCATATATTCGTAGTGTTAGTCACCCTGATCTGTGCCCAGAGGTATCTCATTGTTTCTACCCTGTGCTAAGCTGGCAGATGCTTACGTGAGAGGACGTGGCACCATAAATTATTGTAATACTCCCTACTTGTACTGTTAGCAAAAGTTACTTGTTGATATGGAGAATGAATTACGTATGTATAATTTGCTGCACAATACCATGGTGGTAACTCACCGGAAATTCCTTAAGTTCTGGGAATTATGTGTGAATTATTGACTCTGGGAATTTTGCGTGAATTTTTCTCCGTAGACGTGCAAAAAATTGCATCTTTTATTAATCCATTTCCCATTGAATTTATACATATGCCATGAGGAAAGTTTCAAAATTTAGCTTAGAATGAAAGAAAACTGCGTGGAAAATAAAACAAAATTCTCTGTCTCTTTAGTTTGTTAGTGTCATTTGCATAACAATCTGTCACATAGAAGATTATTGCAAGATAAGATATCTTCAAATTGATTAGGTAAATTTCAGTTTGAAATTCCTATACAATTAACAATTTTTCTTAAATCCCGTAACATTTGTGATTTGTGTTTGTAGGTGCATTTCAAGTATGAGTATGTGAAATGGCAAATGTAAATTGAATCGTCTCTTTTCAAGAACCTGTCCGTCCTTCTAGGGATCTCGGTAGATGGCGTACCGGACGCTCTACTATCAAGGTTTCAGTTCGCCTTGTGGGTGATCTGCTACTCGTGATCAGCCCAGACTTGTTGCAAAGTTGACCTCGTTTCAGAACATAGCTTCGACTTGATCGTCAATTACGAGCGCGCGTATTTTTCACGTTTTTGTCTCAAATTATAAATTTCATTTGTTGCGACATTGAGATTCTATTCTTACTCTATTTCATCTTCGTGTCTTCCTATTTGTATTTTTCTTTCCACGTTTCTATTTTTGTATCTTTCTTTCTCAGCTTCTCCCTCATGTTATCTCTCTTTTTCCCCACACAGTTTCAATATCTCTATTCCTCTGTCACGTTCTCCAGCTTTTCATCTTTCTTTCTCTCTCTTTCTCCTTGTACACAGGCACATAGCTAGAAGGTTGATCAGTTTCGGAGGCCCAAATGTCAGAGTTTTCTCTATCAAACCATTAAGAAAATTAACAACATGATGTTTAGCTTTTTAGAATCCTGCATGACTTTCAAAACATGCTGTATATGATTATATTATGTAGAGAGTAGGTGGTGCAAGGAGTCAGAGGCGCAACCACAATTTTTTGTCTGGGGTTAAGTATTTAGAACCATTGGCATTGCCAGAAATTTTTAATTGGAGGTTAGCTCAATGATAAACTTTATTAATAACAATAAAAGTAATAATAATAATAATAATAATAACAATTAGTAATAGTAGTCAGGGGTACCCACAGGGGAGATTCATGACGCGCTAGCGTCAGGGGAATTTTTTGGGGGGACAAAATTTTATAGTTTAGATACCATATCTTCACACAAAAATGGGGTGATCGTTTCGTTTGACTTGTTATTTATTTTTAGTTATGGTTATTAGATGTTCAGCACCTACTTCATGATTTAACAACTTCCACAAGAACACTATTTCCTGTAGCAAACATGAAAGTGAGCCGTGCTCTTTTAGTCTCTTAATTTCAACTTCAATGAATGGTTTCGAATATCATGCACCTTTCGATTGTTGGCAGTGGTACACAATGTCTGGTGTTTTCTTTGTAGTTGTTTCGAGTTGGCTCGGAACTTCCGACATGTGGACTTCTGGATGATTTCAGACAAGATTTGTTTCTTGTAAGTGTTCATGTGCTACGATTGACTGGATAGTTGTAAAATACTGTCAGTTTTCGTTGCATTCGGGGGGAAGGCACTTTCTGCCCCCCCCCCAAAATTACCGAGAGGGACAGATATTATGTATAGAAGATAAAAATATTGTTTATGTCAACCTTGACCCTCAAATTTATTTCAAGTTGCCGCCTCTGGTGTAAAGCTTACGAATTTTGAAAATTTAATTTAAAAAATAATCAAAATTATCGACATTCAAACAAAAATCAATTACTGCGTTTTTATCCAGACTATATTTGTGTGTGTTTGGAGGGGGGATGAACAATTATTTTGGGGGGGATTTTGATGAACGACTTTGGGGGGCGGATGCGTCCACAGCCTTGGGGGGGATGGGCACCCCTGGTAGTAGTAGTACTGCTGCTGCTACCACTACTGCTAGTAGTAGTAGTAGTATTAGCATTAGTATGCTTATAATTATTGTTATAAACTAATAACCTAATTTATTATAGATTTATTATCATTATCATTATTATTATATATTATATGCTAGGGAAGACTTTACAACTCGATGCACCACATGAATGATTATCCACTACAACTGCATTTTAAAACTATTTTTGGGAACATTTCCATCATCGGGAAATGGCAGAACTACAGATGATTTACCTTCCTTGGGAAAAAAAATTGGATATCTCCATCTTAAAAGCGTAATTTTAATATAGTTGATTTCAGCGCCATTATCGTAAAATGGCTGAACTACAAATTATTTACCTCACTTTGGAAATATTGGATACCTCCATGTTAAAAGCGTAATTTTAATATATTTGATGCCAGCGCCATCCACGGAAAATTACTGAACTACAGAATACTTACCTCCCTTGGGAAAAGATTGGATCCCTCCATGTAAAAAAACGATGATTTTAATATATTTGATTTCAGCGCCATCATCGGGAAATGGTTGTACTACAGATTTACGTCCCATGGGAAAAGATTGGATACCTCCATGTTAAAAGCGTAATTCTAATATATTTGATTCCAGCGTCATAATCGGGAAACTGTTGAATTACAGAACATTTACCTCCCTTTGGAAAAGACTGGTTACCTCCATTTTAAAAGTATGATTTTAATACGTTTGAATTTAGCGCCATCATCGGAAAGGGCTGAACTAAAGATTATTTACCTGCTATGGGAAAGATTGGATACTTCATCTTAAAAGCGGAAGTTTAGTATATTTGATTTCAGCGCCATTATCGGGAAGTAGCAGAACTACAAACCATGTACCTCCCTTTCGAGGTATGTATCCTTTCCCAGAGGGAAGTAAATCTGTAATTTAGCTATTTCCCGATGATGGCGCTGGAATCAAATATCTTAAAATTACGCTTTTAACATGGAGGTATCTAATCTTTTCCCATGTGACGTAAATAATCTATAGTTCAGCCATTTACCGATGATGGCGCTGGAATCAAATATATTAAAATCACGCTTTTAATATGGGGTATCCAATATTTTCCAGAGGGTTGTAAATTATCTGTAGTTCACCAATTTTCCGATGATGGCGCTGGAATCAAATATATTAAAATCACGCTTTTAACATGGAGGTATCTAATCTTTTCCCATGTGACGTAAATAATCTATAGTTCAGCCATTTACCGATGATGGCGCTGGAATCAAATATATTAAAATCACGCTTTTAACGTGGTGTATCCAATCTCTTCCCATGGTAAGTAAATAATCTATAGTTCAGTCATTTTCCGATGATGGCGCTGGAATCAACTATATAAAAATCACTGTTTTAACATGGAGTATCCAATCTTTTCCAAAGGGAGGTAAATAATATGTAGTTCAACAATTTCCCGGCGATGGTGCTGGAAACAAATATATTAAAATTATGCGTTTAACATGTAGGTATCCAATCTTTTCTTATGGGAGGTAAATCAGTAGTGTACACTTACATTTTTCTTTCCTTCTGTCTTTCTTTCAACGTTTCTATCTTTGTTTCTCTCTTTCTCTATTTCTCTTGCAATCTTTCTCTGTCGTTCTCTTTCTTTGTTTCAACCTTTATATATTTCATTCTATTTCTTTAAACGTTTCTATCTATCTGCCTCTCTCTCTCTCTCTTTCTTTATCCCTCAGCTTCCTTCTTTTTCTTTTTGTCTCACTCTTTTTTCATGGTTTGTCCACTCTCTCCTTCCTTCTTTATCTCTGTCTCTTCTTTATAACAATCCGTACCAAATACAACAACAAAACAGTTCTCGTTCAAGATGATTTAGTAGGACGTCCGTGAACATAAACTCACCTGGTCGATTGTCCAAGAGAATCGTTTCATCATTCGTTGCCAGGAAAGCTTCAAGACTTACATCAATATAAACCCAATTTTGTAATTTGTACTGTTTAGAAGCGTCTCAAGATGGCTGCCAAATTCAATATGGAGGGAGGGGAGGAGAATGTAACATGACGCCACCCCAGGAGTTCTTGGCACCCGTCTAACGTCCAACCCAATACCCAGGACTCGCTTCTTGGGAAAAGAGGGAATTAAAAAGAGGCAGTTGGCAGGTTGATGCCACGACTTCTCACACACAAGTGGCTTCTCTCAGCATCTCCTCCAACTTAGTGTCGGACACGAAGTGACAACTGTTTCAAAAGCAGCGTTGCCAAACTAGTTACGCAATATTCCTACGAAATCACGTATAAGGACCGTCAAAATACACACCTTCGGCAAGACGTCTAGTCCAGTCAGTCCGTGCCGAATTTAAGGAGACTTTTTCATGAATAAAATCGAAAATTCAGGTCCTAAGAATAAAATTAAGTCCACGAGTATTTATTTTTTTAAATTGGTTGCTTTGGACGCCATGTTGAAATGTGGAATGTGTTTTAGATAATTATCTGACGAAAAATATACACCTAGCTCTAGTTCTTTTTGCCTCATTGTGTTGCAGAAAAATAATATTTAATGAATGCCAAGACACAACTAGGTAGGAGAAAGTGGGCTAGGTAAAGTTTGCTGGGTTGCCGAAGCCATGATTGTTTACAAAATTTAATGAAAACCAGTATAATTACTCTCAATTTAATATTCTTTAATGCTGTAACTAAACAATGTCATCCACAGGTGTTTTCATTTCTTTTTTAATTTTTTTTTTTGACAAAGTCCAATCACCCATGAGGTAAAACCGGGTACACATGTCAATGTTATGGAAAATGCATGAATCCCAAACTTTTTCGCAAAACAACCAAAATTGTAAATTTATATTGTTAAATAAAATGCTTATTTACAAACATCACATGTAAAATAATTGACTTCTTCTTCCGCACGACTGCAGTCTTCATGCAGCCGTGTCAATCTATACACTGGATTCTACGCCCGGTTCTGGCCCACCTGACGCTCGCGGTTCCACCCCACAAGTATAGGTTATAAAAAAACACGCCGTTGCTAAACTTACAAAGTGCCAGGTACAATCATTTACTGTAAAATAAATCCTCATGAAATACGCAACACACAGTAATATTTGCCTGTTCAGTTACTGCAGCAGTGCTTCTGTTAGAATCGGTACAAAAGAAACAAACATTGGAAAGAAAACTCAGGTAAACACATCATCAGACGCTAAACTGTCGTAACCGCTCCTTCTTCTTCACTAGTTGAACTTAGTTCACTCGTCACCAGCAAGAGAGCAGCACTAAACAAGCGAAAAATAAGGTACCCGGTTTGACCAGACCTCCCGGTTCTGTCCCACTCTCCCCTTTGTACATTAGCGTTCTTTCCCACATGAACTGGATGAGACCACATACAGGCAAAAATGAAACCGCGCCCCCTTTTTGCTGGTTTTGAAAGAAGAAAAAAAATGTCATCTATATTTTTGCTGAACATGTAACACGAAATACTGACATGTAAGAACGTCCGTTTTTCATGAAATGATTGATTGAATTAAAATTGTTGGATGCATCCGCACATATAGCATCAATGTATACGAGGAAATATCCCATTATCTAAACTTCTTACGTTTAAAACAAGGGGTGTCAGAAGCCCCCTGAGAAAGGTTGAAGTGCAGAAATATATTTTACAGTTTCACCATCACTGACTCTTTTTAAGAAAATGGTGGTAGATCAGCATTTGCTGAACCTCGCCCCAGAATAAAGACCATTGAATTGAAAGTATAAACGTCTTTTAAATTCAGCATCAAGCGTTTCAAGTTTCAGCAAGTTTTGACGTCATTTTTGCTTGTCCAGTCTGATTCATGCAGATTTATTTTCTCTTTTGCTTAACATGTTCAATCTAAACCAACATTACTATCCAGCAGTGTAAATTCTAAATGTAGTAGTTTAACCCACACAATTCGCAAAGTTCTCATTTCCAAATGAACTCACTTTCTTTCAATGCAGGGATGCGGAAATGTTACTCCGGTTCTATATAAAAGTAAAACAGCCAGAGAAGATATTTTTGATCCAGCAGAAACATATTTCCTACTATTTATGGCTCCATTTTCAGTTTTGAGAAAGTCCGCCCCCTGGGATTGTGAACGAACATACAATTAGGCACATGCCTCTGCGGTTGGAAACACTGATTTCTAAAAGCCGCTTCAATGGTTCTAAAATTACTCGCAAGACACCTGTGCCCCATCAAGAAATCTCTTTTATGTTCCCTTCTGTTTCTGGGCCAAACGTTTCCACTCCCACTGCTTTTTCAAAACGGCACTAGATGTCTCTGCGCTTCACCATATGCTAAGCCTGTGCGTTCCCAAAGTTATCTATCAACTCCAATAGCTGGGGCTCGGACCTGGAGGACCTAAAAAAATATTTTTTTAGAAAAATGACATAGAATGACCTAAAATTATTTAAAAAAATGACCTAAGAATAATTTTACGATATTAAAATAAAAGCTTGGTTTCTTTCATGAATTACAAGAGAGTAGTTGAATAATTCAATAAAATCCTTTGTTTGGTGGTTTAAACTGCCGAAGGGGAATAAAGCAATTAAGTTATAATGTAGTTCTCTTCATTTTTACTTCAAGGTTACATAAAATACACCTCAAAGTTGTTTTTTTCTGCGTAAGTCCTTCAACTCCTTTCAGTGTCCCTTGCACGATACAGTGGGCGGTCTGCATCTGAAAATATACTTGTGTGACGAGTGCACTCACGGTCCCCGAAATGACGTGTCAGTCATACCCCGGCACGGGACCAAACGTCGTTATGTGTACGGGAAACCGGTCGTGACTCTTACGGTCCAGGTTTTTAAGTTCGGTACTGAGACGGTCGTTTATTGTCGTACTAATGCGAGGCGGAGATAAATACCTTGAAATGTTACACTGTTTTGTTTACCTTGGATATGTAGATTCGAACAATCATAACACACTAATAGCATGATATCAGATACCTGAAACACATCAAATAACAACGCTGACGAACGGAAAAATGTGAATATATATTGTTTCAACAAAAAAATATTGCAATCAACAACTGTTTACATCGCCTCCTCAATCACTCTCTCATTCTCTCTCTCTCTCATTCACACATCTGAGGTATTTTTACATGTGAAGTATAGATACAAATCATGGATCTCATTAACATATCATTCCTTTTTAGTTTTAAACCTTTATGTGAATTTAGGTCATTTGTCTGCCAGCTCCTGTGCTCTTTTAAATTAAATTATGTGCCAGCCCTCGGAAAGCGGTTATCTAAAACATTTGGGTCGGCGTGGTTAAATCTTTCGTTCGAATGAATGTATGCATCCAGTCGTAAGCACGACATTTAATAAGTTTCTCGGACGGGGGTAATACACATAAGCCTCTCTCGTCCATTGAGAACAAATACACCATTACATAGTGATGCAATACTTAATCGGCTCCAGCTGCCGGAATACACAAATCAATCGTCGGCGCGAGCAAAAATTACATCAAAAACCACTATGGAATAAATAATACTACTTCACGCGCACGACCTTGCAATATAAAAAATTCGCTTTCCACAATTAAAAAGGACTCATCAGTCAACTATTGACAAATTAAATGGCGCGACGGGGCGGACGGTTACACAAAAATGGAGCACACTTTGACAATTTACACTAAAAATTAAAGTAATGGAATGGAGCTTGTAACTCTAAATGCAGAGAATTAAATTAGAACATCTGAACATGAAATGACCCTTTTTTTTTATAACAATACCAAAAATTATCAGACACGGAAGTTAGGTTCGGGGTTCCTGAGTCACTTTGCTAATAAGTGAGACTTCGGCGTTAACAGTACGGTGTTGATACTAACAATGCACATATACATGGACATAGACCATCTGAAGAATACTCTACCGGACTCTGCTACGTCGTGTGCTCATTCATCTCTCCTGGATGCGGGACTTGCACACGGTTCCTTTGCGGCGAAATTGTTCTCCGAGGTCGATCGCGACGAAGGATGATTGCGACGATATTGTGCACTTCCACCTCCTTAGAACTTCGGGTGTTCCTCTCGTCACTAGCGTCGGGTGTACGTGGTCACGCGCCGGTCCGAAATATCTCTAGTGTCGGGCATCAATCAAGCGTCGTCCTGGAATCATCTCTCTCTGGTAACGAGCTTCGATTGGAACGTCGAACTGGAAACGTCCTTCTGAGGGTCGGGCAATGGTCGGAACGTCGAACTGGAAACGTCCTTCGGGCTTTGGGCAGTGGTTGGCTTTGGTGTCGTCTTTGGCACTGGCTGGCTGGCTTTACCGGATGATGGCGATGCATCGTTGCGGGCGTCAGGGAAGGCGGCGGCCTCCCTTCTCTATCTCCTTTAGCCCCCCATTATTATGTAGTCCACGCTTGGCAAAAACAAATCACCGCGTAATGCTACACCAAATAAGGCGCAGACTGGTAACTCTCTATCTGCAATTCGCTCACGGTACGTAAGAAAACAAAGTCCACGGAGACAAAACAATAGTCACGCGAGAGTGTAGCGCGGAGATGCTCTCTCTATGAAATCCGGGTAAAAACTGTCTTTTGGCCTCGTAGTACTCTCGATTTATACCACTTTCAAATTTGCCCGTTGAAAAGCACGCTAAAGTGGCTTGGCTTGGGTTTCCGAAGAGATGGAAATGACCTCTGTCCATTGTCTTGAAACGCGGTCACCAGGCGCGTCCTCGATTCTTGCAGGCTTGGGCTCCAGCTAATTATCCTGGTCATCCATGAAAAATAGGTTCGCCCCCCGCAGCGACTCTTTGGCCGGTCTCGACGAAAATAGATCTTCCCTTTCTCCGTGACGTCCCGTGTTGGTGCAATTATGTCATGTTCTAGGCCGCAATGACAGTTCGGCTGTCACTCAGGAAAAACCCGTCTCCCAACTCCCGACGTCTGGCTCGGATACAAATTTATCCACAAAATAAATCAAACCTCACAGTTTTATATTTGAACATTAAATGAATCAATAAACAAAAACAATTTATATCGAACTGCGTTTCACATGTCACTGGATACCGTGACACTTGTGTTTCGCGTACGAAAGATTCTATGTTTTTTTTTACTAATTTTACTTCAAAACCACAGATCAAAGCGGTAATAGTGGCCAGCAATGGAATCTTTAAGTAGGCTTCACCGAAAGTACGAGGGCTATCCAGAAAGTCCCTCACGTTTAGGCTGGGTGCCGCTAGGGGCGGGGCGAGAACCGCCATTTTGTGCAGGGACTTCCGCCCATTCAGTGCGCATCCAGCTCTGAACGTGTGAAGTTCGTGTTGCTTCTGCTCTGTTCATAATACATTGTTAACATGAGTGCTCCGATTGAAAATCTTGCCAGTTGTGAAGTGAGGTCGGTCATACGATTTTTGTTGGCGAAAGACACTAAACTGATTGACATTCATCGACAACTGTGTGAAGTTTATGGTACAGATGTGATGAGTGATGTTTAAAGATGGCCGCACAAACGTTCACGATGAAGACCGAAGTGGGCGAAGAGCAATTCAAAACAAACGCCGAGGAAAACTGAGTGCAAAAGTCCTGCTGTTTCATGACAACGCCCGCCCGCACTCGGCCAACCGGACTCACGAACTTTTACAGGCCTTTCATTGGGAGGTTTTCGACCATCCGTCATATAGCCCGGATCTCGCACCAAGTGACTACCACTTGTTTCCCCACATGAACACCTAGCTAGCAACGCAGCGCTTTGATGACGCAGACCTTCAGGCTGGTGCGCAGAAATGGTTGAAGTCACAGGTGCCAACTTTTTATGACAATGGACTTTTTAAGCTTGTTCATCGCTATGATAAGTGCCTAAACTTGTACGGCGACTATGTCGAAAAGTAGTGTAAGAGGGTCGTTTCAAAATGTATATAATAAAAAAATGTCTACTTTCACTTGTCTTCTTTTTATTCAAAAACGTGAGTTACTTTCTGGATAGGCCTCGTATATTAAGTGTACTGGAAGGAAAATAAATTTACCGCAATTTATTATTGAATCCATTGCCAAAGATTTCAGTTAAAACTAGTATTGTGTTTTAAAATTGAATATATTTTCAATTATTTGCGTAGTTAGGAAATTTTCATATGTAAGTTATGCTAGCAAATGCATTTAAAAATTCACGAATCAATAAGAACAAACCTCAAAAATGATAAAAATGCAACAAAATTGCAAAATATTAAAAAAATCTTTTCTTGTTGTAATTGAGGGGAAATTTACTTCTATCAGGTTGAGTATTGTCCTTAAGGTCCAGAAAAAAATATGATTTTTTTCATCAACTTCCGAGCCCCACTAATATCGCTATGACTTCTAGGGCTGTAGCCACCATAGGTAAACTCCAGTAGTGCTGGCATCAAATTTTCAATCGCCATGGAGCGGAGGCGATGCAATCATCTGTTTACCACGTCATCCCGCCCATGCGTTGCTAAATTGTGCGGCGTTCTTCAACGCATCGTTGTCACCTTTATTCAATGCTAAGTGTTTGTATTGTCAATTCTCCATGAGGAAAAGAACCGTACACAGCGAGAGAAGACGTGTAATATACAACGCTGTTGAAGCTTTTGACAACGAGGCTAGAAATTTCCACTTCGAACATTGAACACTCGGGCTTTCGGGCACGAACGAAGTTGCTTTTACGGTTGCCCCACTGTAGATCAAATTCAAGTCGTGCAACATGTTTCACGCATGCAATGCAAGACTTTTTAACGATAGAGAGCAAGCAGGTTATGGCAATCGAAAATAAAAATGAATTTTTTATCAAATTATGAAAGTCAAGTGGCAAGGAAATTCAAATCCAATATTCTCTTCTGTACAAGAACATAGTCACAAGTTAATTCAAAAGATTGCCTTGAAAACACTGTTTGATATTGAGCAGTTACATTTGGAAAGGGCGAATTTCAGTCGGGTACGTCACCTCAACGAAAATCAATCCTAACCTACACTTGCACTGCTTTCTAACAGGAACCAGCATAGGCGTCGCCAGAAATTTTTGCAAGGGGTGTCGGGCAAATGATAAAAGTTAAATAGTAGAAAAATAATAAGTAGCTACTATTACCACGGTTATAAATGTTATTATTAGGGCCCGGACATTTAGGATTTTATAGACCTCATTTTAGGCTTTTTAAAAATATGATTTAGCCCTTTTTAGGATTTTTTTCCTACCCATATTTTTATTGAAATCAATCACAAATCTTTGCATTTACATGAGCATCAATACTGCAAACACATTTTCCTTCACATATTACATGTTTACTAAACTTAAAGCATACAAAAAACACAGTTTTTAGAAAATACAGAAAATAAAAAAAAATTAAAATGTGTCATTGTTAAGCTATTTCTTTTGTGATGCCAACTTTGCTTGTCTGTTTTTTTCTCATGCCCTTTCCCTTCTCACATTTCCATTCCCCCTTCTGTGTGTGTGTGTGTGTGTGTGTGTGTGTGTGAGAGAGAGAGAGAGAGAAAGAGAGAGAGAGAGAGAGAGAGAATACGTTTTCATATTGCCGTATAGTTCACTCTGATTAAACAAAACAAGGTTTCAGCATTTTTTGAGTTTTTTACATTTATTTGGCTGAAAAGTTCAATTCAGCCCTTTTTAGGATCTTAACTTCTTTTAGCCGTTTTTAGGACCTATAGGATTCATATATTTCATTAAGAAATGGCTAAAACGAAAATGTGTGTTAGAATTGTGACGTTACCAAGAAAGGAATAAAATAGGTTAAAACCTAAGAATCCGGGCCCTAGTTATTATACAATAATAAATATTATAAACTAACAAAAATAAATTTTATTTGGAATAATAATAATTATTATTATCATTATTATTATGTAAATGGGGAAACTCGATCCAACCAACCACTGAATACCAGCACAACTATTTTTCATTATTTCCTTTGCATTTTATGCAGTTAGTATCTGAAATACATTTTGATATTAACCTTTGCACGTCTCGTTCAAGAAAAGGCTTTAAATGTTAGGGGGAATTGCTCTTCATAAAGTCTGATGTGTGACCTCTCACATACAACTTTAATTATTATTAGAATTTTGAAAACTGTGGAACCATTTGTTCTTTGGATGAAATGGTAGAATACAACCTTGTTCCTGCATTTTTCACTCCATGTTTTCGATCCAATGCATTTTTTAGTTTGATTATTCTGTTTGAATACTAACTAAATAAACTTTATTTCTGTTCTTAACAATAAGAGTAACAAACTTTCGGCTTTCTTGTATCTTTAAATGAACGATGTCAATTTCCAGGGGCGTCCACCTACCCGTTAGACCCCTCCCCTCCCGACGCCCATGAGAACCAGGCTGACTTTGCAAAAATAGGGTCCAAGGCTGGAATAGACGGCTAACTTTGTAGGTAGTTATCATTATTCCTTCCATTGCCAAGGTAAACTGAACGATCAGGTATGAGGAGTAAAGTGAATAAGCAAAGAAAACAAAATACTATTCTCTCGAGGGGTCAAGGGTTCGATCCTCTTTTGAAACATTGCAAAGTGGTTCGGATCCAAAGTAAAACTGTAAGTCCAGTTTCGATTAGCATATCAAACTTTACAAAAAATATTCTGGAGCTTGTTGTACTTGGTGATCAGATAAAACATTTGAGTCTTCAACAATATTAGGAATGATAATATATCCAAAAACCTGCCAGTTGGATGGGCCAGTGCCCTCCCCACTGACCAGCGCCTGATATTGAGTCACCACTCTGAGGCCGTGTCCGAAAGGTAGTTGAAGCGAGCATCCTCCGAGTATGGTCTTGGGGTGCGGTCTTCAAGTCGTGGACTGGAAGTGAAAGTCTTTCGAATTGTACTTCGACTGCAGCGCCAAATACGATCAGTAGATAGAACTGAGGACACGTTGTTTCCCTCGCGTTTTAAACACTTGTTTATAACCATAGAAATCACATAGCATTTTCAAATGTTCGTACACATACACTTCCACACATTAGAAGAACTTTAACCAACAACTTGCTGGCCCATAACGTATATTTAACCCGTGTTGCTGGCTTTCTATCTCCGCGATTCAAAACAAATGAGCAACGAGTGTGGATATCATGTGACCTAGTCACCAAGCATCTGTGCTGAGAGCTGCGTACTTGCGTGCTTCTGTTCTTGGCGCTTTCGAACTGTACTAGGTGACGTCACTTCCGTCAAAACCACACTTCAAGTATGTACTTTGCACCTTTCGGACAGAGCCTGAGGCAGTGGAAAATTTCTTGGGTGGCAAGGGAGGAAGAGGAACGAGGAAGAAACACGGAAGCAGACACCGTTAATGAGAGGAAAGGGAGGGAGGGGGTTCTGCCTCACGTGACGGGCTGCTCCTGATTTAGCTCTTCCCTAACGAACGCTCTCCATCGTTAAAAAGCCTTGCAGCCTTTCTGGCATAGAGTCTGGCCGCGAACGAGAAGATGCGTTTGATTACTTCAAAAATAGTTCCGCTCAAGAATTTCCGTGGGTTTCGTTCTTCGTTTCGGATCTCTCCAGAAGTAGAGAAATTACTTGCAATTTAAGGCTGAATCACCCGGAACTGGTATTCCAGTAGGAATGCCCTAGTTGGGGCTGGACTGGCTCACAAGATACTTGTTACCGTACTTGTCGGTGTACTTTTGTTCCCATAAGACATTGCGCAGAGCGGACAATCTGAAAAGATGCCGAGGAATTTGAAGAACGCCGTAGGAGAATTACTGATGTTATTAAATATTAAAAAAATCAAAGTATGGATTAGAAATTGGCTCGAAAGATAATATGATAATCAATGCGTAATGAACAAGCGTCTTTGTGAACTCGGGTATGCATATTCATACGTGAGATTCGCAGGATTCATTCATAAAAGAAAATATTTTGTTCAACTAAATATATCAACATTTAATACACTGGTAATAGTAAGGATTTTTATTATCGGATAATCATATTTGTCACGTACAAATCTCATCGCTTTGTACAAGTACCTAAATATTAATGAACTGAACACGAATATCATCTCTGTTACAATTTCTCCCCTTTAGAGAACAAAAAAAAAAAAAAAGAACACTCGGAAACCACAGACAAGAAAAAATCCTTTGTCAAACTCCCATCTTCACATGGCCAAACTTTTGCTCTGATTGGCTTTCGCACAGAAGCCAGTTGCAATTAGAACATGGCCTAATCGTCAAAACCAGTCAAGCAGCCAGCCCGGCGGCCATGATTTCCACCCAAGTAGCAAGTTCAGCGCCAACAAGGGCATACCTGCTGGAAATCCAGTTCCGTGTGATTCGGCCTTTACTAATTTTTGACTAACTTGGTCCGTTGTAAGGATGAAATCAATGCAGATAGATAGACGTGACTTCTGAGAACTCCCATTGGTTGTTCGAATGGCAGCTGTGCAGAGTTATTGCGAGTAGGAATATAGTGCATGTGATAACACCATACCATTCAACGTAGCTACTATATAGAAGTCTTATATTTTGAGTTGTAAACTCACGACCAATATATTCACGAGCAAAAATAACACCAGAGCTAAAATACAGGATGGGAACAACTTCTAGCAAGTCACGTGGTTTTGTTTAGATTAAATTCGTTCTTGCAGTCACTTTTTGAAATGAGTAACTCTATATAACTCACTTTTTTTCGGGCAATGACTAACGAAATAAACATTTACTTTTCTGTACAAATCAGTGTTTTTAAATAGTAGTGGAGTTACGATGACAGGTGTTGTGCTCAAAAAAGTAACTCGGTTACTGGTACTCATCTTGAAAAATATTTAACGGTTCCGTTAAACTTTAAACGCAACTGTAATAATTTTTCCAGTTATTTTATTCTAGATTATCTGTAACTGTTAAAAATGTGTTTCATGCATGAACATCAAGCAGGCTGTTTTTCACTACCTAACATAATAATCACTAAATTGCAAAAAAAAAAATATGCGTATAAAATTGAAAGTAGGCGCGTTTACTTGAAAACAAAATATATACCATGCAAAAAAATTACTCTTAACTGTATGTGAAGATTAAAACTTTATTTGCAAATTTTTCAGTAACCCAGTATTCTGTCCATTACTCTTGAAACGTACAGGAGAGCAACTGTAAAAATTTAGGTTGATTTCACTACTTATCCCCTGTAAAGTAACCGAATTACAGTTACTCACTTCGAGAAAGTAGCTACAGTTACTGTTACTCGAAAAAATGAAACTCGTTACTTCCGCACGCTAATGCAGACAGACCAGTGCAATTGTCGAATAATGTGTGTTTAGTGCACTAAATCTATTTTGGAAGAGCATTCTCGTTTGTTTAATTCTTTAAGGGACTTTGTAGTCTAAATTTAAAGTAATAAACTTTCCGTAAGGCTATGTTTCTTAGCTAATTGGGCACGAAGGTGGGTTCTAAAATATCTCAAGAGCGGAGACAAAAGAAAGTCGTTTCCCAGAGAGACATCTATTATCGTTCTTGTCGCTCAATCTTGTCCCTTGATCGTTGCTTAGCTCATCATTTTTTTTTTTTTGCCGTTTCCTACAGCTTCAGACTATATTACAATGACGGCACCAGAAATAATGAGGGGTTCGATACCCGGCGGAGGCACATAGTGGTTCGGATTCCACTCTAAACTGTAGGTCCAGTCCCGATTAGCCTTACTGTGCACAAAGTGGACTTAAAAACATCAACTCAAAAAAGCTCAAGAAATAATGCGGAGGCGGGAATATTTTCTAGGGGGACAGACACCTTTCGTATATATCTAAATGCCATAAACAAATTCATATTTGAGGTAAAATATAATTTGTCTGGTTTTTCTAAGAGGGCAGACTTGTCGAGCAGTATGGTGTTCGTTTTATATATATATTTTAATACTCGAATATTATTTTAAAATTTTTATATTTTGTATATGTGTTGAAGTGTCTGATGATATTATATTTATGTGCATTTCTTGTAAATGTGTTTTAAAAATGTTTTTAAAGTTGTATAATAATTAATTGAAATAGACAAACATTTTGCAATAATTTAAAAATGGTTACGCGAAAGATAGGACCTTTACTTGACTGGCAACCCTTAATTGTTAGATGCCTCTATAGTCATTATCGATCATGGGATGTGACAACTTACCACGAGAGAAGCCAGTCAAGAAGGCATTTTGTAAATCCTGCTTCCGAGCCAAGAATTTCTCAACGTTGTCTCGGCCGCGTGTATAAAATTTCCACGTAAACCGACAATTAACCGTCGGCTGGCAACCATGTATCGTGCAGTTCTCCGAGCTGACTTGATATATCGTTCGGTGCCACCGCCAACTTGGCTGCGTACCCTCGGACACAACGGCGGAGGTAAAAGGTTTGATAAACAACCGTGTTCGTCCTGCTCTCCTTAAACCCAAACAATGCAAAAACAAGTAAATTAACAATTAAAACCAGTAAACACGAAGCTAGAAGAACGATTTAGGGAGAATTTCACGACAAGTTAAAGCAACGCTTTAACTATTCATTGAAAGGCTAATTTTCCTTAGTAGAGAAGCGTGTTCGAAATGGTGAGGAAGAAGTTGGAAATGGCATTGATGGCAAAGTCGCTCACAGCAGGGCGTATAATGTGCCTAGGGCTTAAAACCGAAAATATTCAGATGAATTCAAAATATGATTTTTTTTTTGTATTAAGCACGCCGTGTGCTTTATAATCATAATATAACAGATACTATGAATAATAAACATCTTGATCTACTTTATGGATTCTTTTCTTGTCTTACCATCATAATAAGTCGATACTTGTTAACTATAGTGATTTATGGAATACACTTGCACACACACACACAAACACACATCCCCCCACACATACACCCCCCCCCACACACAAACTTAACACGCATAGAGTCAAATCTCGCGTTATGTTCATAAAGTCAAGCTTTGTTACCTGACATGTTGATATTACATTACAGTGAAATGGGTCCAGGTGTTATCTGTAGGTTGTTGGTCCCTATTAGCCGATCTGGCCTCCGTGGCTGAGTGGTTAGCACATCCCCCTACGACGCCAAGGTTTCCGGGTTAGAATCTCGGCCTGGGTATGGATGTTTGTGAGTGTCCATTCAATAATTTCATCATGTCATCTCTCATCCCCATCTTCGCAAATTAGCCAAAAGTGGCAGAAAAAGCGAAGTAAAATAAAGCAAATCAATCAATCAATCAACCAAGTAGCTAGGACATTAAACCTTATGGTGATAAGTGATAACATTTACACGTAATTTAGAAAGAGTATATTTACATTTTAAGAAAACCCAAACCCATGCACAGACTATTGAACTAGTAAGAATGAGAAAACTTTACCAAATATCTATTGCCGTTCAGACGGCTTGCGACGAGATATGTGATCTATCTCCAACGTACGAAGTTTATTTTACAATGGACAGAGCAGCAGAGTTAGTCTGGGAGCTCTTTGTAAAACCTCTCCGCCCGAAGACAATAAACAAATAAACAATTAGCTATTTAAAAATAGAACTTCAGACACGAAGAAGTTTGAATCCCCCTCCGCTCTCCACCTTACTTAGTCCTACCTTGGCTAGTTTCCACTAGCAGACAAGAATCAGACTGTTATTAACATGAGTGCAGTGATTTTTCCACACCTTCGTAACACCCTCAAATTTTTCACAGAAGCTCCTGTAATAAAAATCACATTTTGCTCTCGAAAAGATTAATTGTTGAGATGCATGTGCGCTATAGGCGGATTAAGGGGGGAGGGGATCGACTTCCCCTGACGTCAAATAAGTTGTCGAATTAATGACTTTGCATAATTTTACATTTCTGTTCGTAATTCCATGATAATCATATACGTTACTGTTATACTTACGTTTTCACAAACCTACTCACTCTCTTGACGTCATTATTAGACAGCCAATACCCTTGGACTAACCGCAAACACCTTGGGCCAGAACGTCTACCAGAACCGTAAAAGGATATCTCAATTGGCCAGAGAGATAATATAAACTTTTACCAGACACCCGAAAACAGAATACGGAAAGATTCGTGAGTCCAGCTTGTTAGTAAATGCGTCACGCACGAACCTCGTAGACTTGGCGGCCGCACAAACGGAAGTAGGCCCAGCCATAAGCCTATATTTCGCTAACCAGCTAAGCGAAGCATATTTTTTCGCACGGTCGTAAATTTTTACCATCTTTGGCTCCGATCCAGGTCAATTATAGCGTTTCACTTGGTGAAACAATCAATTATGCCGTGGAGAACACGCCGTTGTTACTTTGTTTGCATTGTTGCGACGAAAATAGAAAGCTTATTTTTGGAATATTTCGTCAGAATTGTTGGATAGGGTTTTTAGCTGTCGTGTGGATCTGAAGGGGAGAAGTTGGCAAGGTGAATGAAAAGTAATCATCTCTGTACATACAATGTCGGGCCTGGGGCAAATAATATGATGTTCATAAATAATTTTTCTAGATTAAGTTAAGAAACGTGGGAAACCAAAGATCCTTTTTTCTCAGTATAAAGCAAAGCGTAACAACTTTTCTTCTGAGATTTCGCCCAATGTATGCGACCGGACACCCACCACCGCCAGGAACTCGGGGAGCTACAAATGAGTAGCGTAAGCCGGTCATGAAAACCTACAAAAACGACTGGGGGTTCGTCGTGCTGGCCACGCTTCATCCTGTAACTGGTTGGATGACCCCAACCTCTGATGGGGCATGTGGGAGTGAGGTCAGCAAGGGCTGTTGTGCCACAGGTCATTATTACCTCTGCAGGCCTACCCTGAACTACAGCGCCCTGAATAGGTAGTGTGGAAAACGGCATGGTTCTGGGCAACTGGCGGTTCCTCTCCATTATGATCCGCTAGAGGCGCTGGTGTCGGCAGCGCTACGTGGTATTCGTCTGCTTATAATGGAAGTAAATGGAGTTTTTGCTACAACGTTTTATTCTTTTATATGAAGCATTTCTATGAATGTGATAATTGCTATGATATTTGGTACAGTGCTGAAGATATTAACGGTTATTCTACAGTCGACCACGTCCTGTTATCGTAAATTTCATTAATACGAGGGTCACTATTTATATTTTGAGCCTTGGCAACACTGATTGAAGTTAGGCGCGATTTGACGTTTGCACGGAATCGTCTGGCATTATTGACCATAACGTACTTCAAATGTTTTGTCAATAGCTTCATTTGTGTTGTTTATGTTGCCTTGGAGATTGCGCGACAACAATAAAATGGAATTAACTCGTGAACATTTTCGTGCGATGATTTTTTACGATCTTCGACGTGGATTATCAAGACAAGAGTGCATCGATCAACTTACTTCCACATTTGGCGATGAAGCCCCATCCTTTGCCACTGTGAAACGCTGGTATAACGAATTTAATCGTGGTCGCCATTCGCTCACCGACGAGATTCGCGAAGGTCGTCCAAAATCAGTTGTTGTTCAAGAAAACATTGATGCTGTGCAAAACCTAATACTGCAAGATCGTCATGTGACATACTGTGAGATTGAGGCAACCATAGGCATTAGTTCCACCAGCATATATAAAATATTACATGATCATTTAGCTGTGAGAAAGGTATGTTCTCGTTGGATCCCACACAATTTGACAAAAACTCAAAAAGACGCTCGCGTCAATTGGTGCAAACAAATGCTCAATAAATACAATCGTGGTGCTTCAAAAGACGTATATAAGATTGTAACAGGTGACGAATCATGGATATATGCATATGAGCCGGAACGTAAACAGCAGTCGACTGTATGGGTGTTTCAAGATGAACCCAATCCAACTAAAGTTGTTCGCGCTCGAAGCACATCGAAACAAATGGTCGCATGTTTTTTTCTGGAAAACTGGTCATGTGGCAACTGTGCCTTTAGAGGAACGTAGAACGGTCAACTCTGAATGGTACACAACAATTTGTTTGCCAGAGGTCTTCGCTCAAATACGGAAAACAAACAAACGCCGTCGGATCATTCTTCATCAAGACAATGCCAGCTGTTACACATCTCGTCTAACAAGCGACTTTATGAACAGTCAAAAAATCGAATTGATGGGTCATCCGCCGTACAGTCCTGATTTGGCACCCAATGACTTCTTCTTGTTCCCGAATGTCAAGAATAAATTGCGTTGATGCGTTCAAAAACCATATTATGTAGGTGTCTCAAGAAGATTGGAAAAACTGCTTTGACAAATAGTTCGAACGAATGCAAAAGTGAATTGACCATAAAGGAGAATGCTTCGAAAAAACAATAAAGCAGTTTTCAATGCCAAATTCCTGTTTTTTCATTGTTAGGCTCAAAATATAAATAGTGACCCTCGTAATACGGGAGAAAATTTACGCGTGGAATGCTTGCTATTGGTAACTCAAGTTTTGTATTTGAACTAGGTTCATTATTATTCTTATTATTATTATTATCATCATCATCATCATTTCTTTTAAAGAAATGACATTGAAGCATTTGCATTTTTTTATATTCACTATCGCATTTCTTTCGCTTGAAACTAATCCCAGCGATAATGATAGCTGATGATTGCATGAAACGACATAGAAAAAACCCCAGAACTCCCTTAGTGACATCGACATGAGTGTAAGGACCATTTAAGACCAATGGGACAAGCGACACGGGATGTTCACAGTGATACGAATTGTGACACAGACACTTCCAGATTGTAAAATAGCATTCACTGAGTATGAGAGCCCAGCAAACAGCTAGCGTTGCCCACGAGACGAGACTTTGGCCTGTCTCGTCTCGTGGAAATGCTATGAAATGCTGTCTCGTCTCGAAAATATACGTTTGTCTCGGGACACATGATCAATCTCGTCTCGTCTCGAATTTTTAAAAGCCTGTCCCGTCTCGTCCCGTGGGCAACACTACAAACAGCAAACCGTTTAGCGAGCGACTCGTTTGTGTCATATTCGCGTGTTGGTTGTTACTTCGGTCGGAAAGCTTTATAATGGAGGGGTACTCAGACCGACGCGCTACAGGGGAAGTTTCCAACGAAGTCACAAGCGACATGTTACCTTCAGTATATTAGAAAGCGTTTGCTGCTAATTGTGCCAACAATAGATCTAGGCGACACGGTAAGCCGCACGTTACAACAACAGATCTAGGCGACACGATAAGCTGCACATGTCGCTTGCGTGTCGCTCAAACTGGACCATTTCCTCAATAGCTTGCAACGTGTTGCCGTTTTAGTGGGGGGGGGGGAGGTAATATATTTGCCTTCAGTGGGATTTTTGTGGTACAATAATGGGAGTTGGTTTTTCTGAAAGGTATTGGCACAAGGAAAACGAACGTTGCCAGTACCAAAAATTGTGCAGGGGGGGGGGATTCAAAATAGCCGACAACACGTTTCCGAAACAGCAATATCTTCATCATTTATACGACTACAACAAATTTTCAGAGCTTTAAATACTTCTTGATGCAGTTTATACAATTACTAAAATATTGCGAATAATATACGAGTAAATGAACCTGTTAGCCTCTTACGGATTGCTTAATATAGCTCTTCTGGTTTCCATTGAAGGGTTACTTTCTGTTACAGAGTATAAAATTTTTTTTGGAATGAAACAAAATATTCATTGTGTAGCTTTCATTATTTTATTTTATTTAATTATGCCATCATCACAAATTTTAGATACAAGGACAGAAAAACTCCATGGCATCATATTGACGTATTTGTTTGTTACCGAAAACACAATGAAATGAATTAAATATTCTAATAATCTGTTTCAGAAGATCATTACTACAAAGTGTTTGAAAACAGGAGGTCATCCAAATAAAAATAATGTAAAATAATAATTACACTTATTAATCAGTTTCACTGTCTTCATCTGAAGACGGTCAAAACAGTTTTTTACATCATCGTCAGGGTCCACACATTCACACATGTCATTGAATGGAAAGCCATGACGTCTGAAGGGTACACGTGGAACAACCAAAAGCTCATAATTAGATATAGCATGTCTGAGATCTGCAGTTAGTCTAGACTTCGCAACTAATAGCAATCTCACAAACAATGCATGGTCTTCTTTTAGCTGCAATACCTTAGACTGAAGTTTCAAACTTGCTGTTTTGCCATTACTATTAAACAGGGACGTCGTTAGGGGGGGCACGTGGGGGCACTGGCCCCGGCAAACGTCCATCTGGCCCCGGGAAACTGTTCTGTATTTGCTGGAAACTTTACTTTGATGACAAATATTGCAAAAATATTCTTCAGTAAATTTTGCTTGCAGTTTGAAACACTTCTTCAATTTTCAGTAGCACGAACCCAAGCAAGGCATTTCTTTCTTATTTCCCTGTTTCTTGCTTGTTGAACACAAACAGATGTATTGGGAGGGGATGCAGTTAATGGTTTTGTGGTCTGCCCGGTCAAGGAAGTCTGAGACCTATTGAAAATGCACTTTTCGTCCCTGCTGCACACCAGATTCAGGATCCCCCCAAAACCCGCACTTTCTCTTCATCTGGCCCTGCACAGGCTCCATGGGCGCCGAAAGGACGACACAAACAGGAAGATTTAGCTACAGGTGGCTAGAACTTTCTGCGTTAATTATTTTATGGTTCAGAAAAGATATCCCCATGCGTTTCAAATTCCAAGAACAGAATTCTATTGCTTGTCCCTTTTCGGGCGCGGGAATGAATGACATAGCGGTTCTTCTCACATGCACTCAAGCCTCCTGCTAATGACCTGCCCTGCAAGGAGGGAAAAGCACTTTCTGAAAATTCCCAGAAACTTCGAAGCGGTCGGTACATCTGTTGATTTGGTGGACAGTTGATATCTGTAAGTTTCAAGCAGGATTTGTTGTCCCAGAGGTGGTAAACTTCTGTAAACGCGAGAAAATAGCATCACGAAGTGTTTGTGATCTCGTTTTCCTACATCGCGAGTAAAATGTCGAATGAGAAGCTGCCAGATTGTCTTCCTCTGGAAACAATGGATCAGGATCGACTGATCGACCAAATATCCAACATATTGGCATTCTACAAGAGAGTCTGACCACCACACAAGATCCTGGGTTTGACTCCCAGGGTGGTTGATCTCATGTATAATGAAGAATAAACCACGTTTCAATTAAGGAAGGAAACTAGGTACGTAGCAATTGTTTTTACAGCCGTCTGCATGCTCTATAAGTATTATGTTACAAAATTTGTATATTTTTCTGACTTTGTGATTTTTCTTCATTTAGCCTCTACCTGCAAATGCGGAAGCTGCTGCTGCTTAGGTGGCTAGGTTGGCTAGACATACAAATATAATTAATCCCTAGTCATACAGCGAATAATACTTATAATATAATCATGAGTTATGGAGAAGCAAATAACTTATCAAGCATTTTCTGTTTCTATTTGTAGTGCAGTGGTTAACAAGGTGCATTACAATGCCAGGGGTCCTGGGTTCGAATCCTGGACTGGGCATGTGTGATCTTTATGATGGTCCTCTCATCAATTTCCCATCACTCATTGTTATCTTCATCTTCCCGATTAGACAAAAAATGTCAGAAAATCGAAGTAAAATAAACCAAATCAATCATTTATATATTTCTATATTTCGCCGCTTTTCTACCTCTTGGGTTAAATGCGACGATGAGGATGAATGCTGAGCCGAAGGAATGGCGATGGGACAGACATGATACAACCATACCTGTCAAAGTCCGAACCTTGGACCTCTGGTTTCGTAGCGTGTTAAACTCAGTGGAATTCTTAGGAAGAAAAACTGTAAAAGTAGGGTGAAAAGAAGCAAAGTTGTACGATGCATAAAAGCCATGTTTAGTTCTTCTAAAAACCTTCCAATTATCGAGTTCGTGTTTTAAGTCCACTGTATGCACAGTAAGGCTAATAGGGGATCCGACCACTATGTGCCTCCACCGATATCGAACTCGGGACCCCTTGATTGCAAGGCGGCGACGCTACCACTGCGTCATCGAGGAGGCCGAAAATAACTTACAATTAGTCAGTAAAATTAATATTGAGCGACAAGGCCTGCGAAGAGTTCTTTCATTCGGTTGCGCGTGGTCATCACATCGAGTCCCAAAGTTTCGAGAGCAGAATTTGCTTCCATATCGCTTTCAAGTACTTCCCAAATTGTTCTTACGATGTTGGAACAGCACAGAAATTTTGGAACTAATACAAGAAGGCACATACCCAGGGAAGGGGCTCGGGTGCTGCAGTCCTTTCCTGAAATCCTACAAATATCTGATTTGAATAATGTGTAGTAGTAATTAAATTTACTTCATTAACAGTATTAAATATCTTGTATATCGTAACGCAACTCCCATGCTGCGTTTGGGATCGAACCAAGAACCTCTAGATTTAATTGGGTGATGTAGCTATTCCTCATTCATCTCTCAGATGGTTATCACTCGCTTGGCCTAAATGTGATAAATGCAAGAGGTTACCTTTTAAAGGAATGGCGATAGAAATTAGCTTAGATTAAATATGGGTTTCATACTCTCCATGACTGAACCGATATGGATTGGTTTAGAAAAGGATATTACTTGCCTTACAAATATATGGAGATTGTTCCTAGCTTGTCCTCTCAACTATCACTTGTCTCTTGTCACACACCATCGTCCAATAATCGTTCTCCACTTTTCTCCTCTCTCACAATCCGCAGACCTTACTCTCTCGCCTATTCTCGCCAACTGATCACACCTCCTGACAATTCCAACACTCATGCCACATACGCCTTCCAAGTCAATCACCCGACCTTTGTCTGATTACTTATTCAGCATTCCTATCTCTGCTACCTGCTATGCTATGCTTACCCAATACCTTGGGCACGATACGCTCCTCTACCCCCTAAAGAAAATCTTTTGATTTTCACTTAAATATGAAAGATTTAAAGTTGTATTCCATATCGATCCATTCTATGGAGAGATTTTTTTTATTATAAAATATAGTATACTAAAAATATTGTAATAACATACCATTACCCAGAATATATGTAAATGGAATAATATAGGTCCTGAAAATATAGATATATCACGAGTCCCGATAGAAACAAAGAGAAGAAAAAATACATGTCTGCGTAAAGCATATAAAAGGTAAACACTGGCACGTGAGTTTGTTATGCTAACTTGACAATCTGCTCGTGCGCGTATTCATTGAGAGGCTTACGCTATACATCTGAGTTCCAATACTACATGATGACGTAGCGAAGTCCGTGCATAAGCATGCAACACTGACACCACGTGAGAAAATTATAAAAGCATTGTACCACAAGAATGGATCTTGTCAAAATATATGTCTCAATGACACTAGCGAAGTAGTGTAATCGATCCTGCAAGCACTGACACTGTACAACACTGTTGTGTATTTGGAAGTTAATATTTACAAAATCAGCAACGTTTGTGATACTCATCCGAGTTACACTTGCACACATATGTCATATGATCGATGTAAATTTCACCGTCTCTTACTTTAGTGTATCATGTAATTATCGCTGTTGTTTTTATTTATAATATATGTCAAGTATCACAGTAAATATTTACTTAGAAAACTTGAAGTTAATCAAAATATATACACTGTATCAATAACTGTCCTTGAATAATAATATATGTACATGAATTTATGTATTTGAAAATAAGAATATAATAGTGTTCGATAGATAAAATCACAGCACTAACATTTGTCCATAAAATAATCCTTGAGTTATCCTGATTCTCATAAAGAGTCCAAGTAAAATACCATAATTTTACTCTTGTTATCATCACTTAATAGTCTCTGCGTATAGCAATGAAGTTTCTTCTTGAACCAAACCACGTATATATGTATATATTAGTTCCTTGTGGCCGTGAAAAATGTTTTCACTTTGATGCATGAACTTTGCAGCTACAAATATTGTCATTGATGAAAAAAGTATAGTAGAAAACTGCATATCGTCGAATTGTGAATGTGAAGTATTTAGTTGTATGTAAATATTCCTTCAAATCGATGTATGTATTATCAGCGTTGAATGTCAGGTCTCACTACTACTTGACTTCAGTAGGAGTTAATCGAATAGAATAAAGGAGATCCGTGTTAAACGATTTGGTGCTTATCAACTGATTTCGTTGAACTACGTAATTAAAATTGATGAAAGGTCTAATTGTAATTCCTGTTTCCACGTGTCGAAAAAAATAAAATAAAAATCTCAGAAATAAAACTCTTGAGAAATTCTCAAAAAAAATCGTAGGACAAATAATTCCTCTGCGTCCTTCAGGTGTAAATTGACTTCTTATTTCTCCAAGGTTTTAGCTAGTGACCATCTCTAGACGTTGACATCTGTGAAAAAGTTGAACTGAGGACTGTTAACATGGTTTCATAATATTGTTAAAATGTTCATTTCACCGTTAAAATTTGAATTATCTGTGAGGCAATTCAGGTAGGTTTTGGAAAGGAATTTTGCTTCATATACCGAACAGGCATTTCCTCCTGATCGTTAGTGTAATGTTGTTTGTGAGAGAACTTAATGTGTCGGTATGTGTAGAGGTTTTGTTGAGACAAGGGCGCCTCTAAGTCACCCTTATTTTAAGAAAGTAGTACTTGTAATTATTACAAGTATGAAAAATCTTGTAGTTGAGGGTTGTTATATTTGAGGAAATGGAATTTGAAAAGGAGTACCGATTCAGTCATAATATTTACTCTTACTATAAATTACCCAAATTCTAATTAATGCCATCCTTTACACACCAAATATAATTACAATCCGGAGAAAATAAATAAATAAATATAACTACTAATAATTACTAAAAGCAAATTGAACTTTACATATGAATTGAATGTAATGCTGTAAATACTCTTGAAGATGTTATGAGTGTATACTGTGTACTACTGCGAAATTTAAATTATAATTGGTTTCTGAATATATATGAACGCTTAAATTGACTGAAAATATCTATAAATAACAATTGAATGAAATGAAATACTTCAAATATTACCTAAAAAAATAATGTGTCGAAAGATCGTCCTTCTGTTAGTATAATATTGTTAAAAATAACGTCATTAATAAAGATTAATTGTAAAATACACAACTTGCTGAAGTGTCCATGACAATTGGAATACGTAAAATAATATTCTAAGAATCCGAAATCTCGTTGTCCATTATTGACTCTTTCTCCCCTAATGATATTGCAATCAGCCTAAGAATATTCAAGGAAAATAATATACAATTGTGTATACAAAAAAAATAGGGAGAGAAAAAAATGAAAGTTGACAATTGGTAGTGTTTAACTATATATATAATCACCTAAAATTAAATGACATAAAAATGAAAACTTAATTGCAATTTATATTCCAATTGTTGCCAGATGAAGAAATATCGTTCGATCTGATAACCTGAGTTGAAAGAACGCTCTATCGGCAGTTTATTTAGTTCCGCGGCTAATGTGGAATGTGAGATATCTGCTGTTTAATTTGCAACGTGTTGGTTACTTCATGTCAAAGAGAATTTTGCTCCTGCCGATGTAGGTAGATATCGTTGCCGCAAGAAACGAATAGAATGCCTAACTTGCATATTTCTTCTGTTATTCTGTCTTTCTGAATGTAACTCAAGTTTCCCCATTGCTTAAGGAGGAAGGACATTTCCGTTGCATCCGAGTTGAACTTTATCCTTTTGCTGACGAAAGACATTTTACCATGAAGGCATTTGAAGATGACTTTGGATATCGCTTCGAGAAGTGTGAAATACATGTGAGGGAAATTTTAAGTGGGAATTTTACAAGATGGGAAATTTCTACCATGTGGAAGAAAATTAGGAAGTACTCTAAGTAACTTGATTATAACATTCAATAAACTAATTAAGTCGTATTTGGAATGAAGTATCCCAAATTAGATGGATCAATGTAATGTACATGTGTAATAAAATATATTTTACTTCTTCAAAACTGTCGTAATTCATCTCATGACTGTGTCGTTAAATTGTTAATAAAATGTGACAAGTGGCTGCTGATAACTCATGATCGTAACTGTATGTGTAAAATACTACTTATTTCTTCTATGTTCTTAATTGACTTATTACTCTTTATATTAGATTTCAAATCTAGCTTTTATGTAAAGTTATGTAAGAAAGATATACAAAATAATTAAATCTCAATGTAAAATGCGTATAATTATAAAAGTAACCTTAATATTTATATTATTTCCATGTGATACATTTTATGTGAGCTTTATAATTATCCAAGAACCAAAATATTCACTATTCTCTTTGTATTATTATTGTTTATATTATAATTCTTATTATCGCAATTCTTATTTAGTTATTATTGATCTGTAGCTCGTTTAATTGACTAATTTACTGGTTGTATGCATATTCATCTCTTATTATAACTGTTCTCTTTATTTTAACGTTATTTAAATATTATAAACTCATATTTCTGTCATTTATTTAGTTATTAATATTATAAATGTAATTATTACTTAAATTTAACAATTGAAATATTAAAATGTGTAATTGTTTAAACCCTATTTTGACTAACCACGCTAAATCATAGAGAATTTTAATTCTCATTTTCCTTACCGAATGTGTTTAACACATTTTATTCATAAAAAAAATACTAAAGTCTATTATTGACTTGCACTATTTATCTTTTGTAGTTCACAAAAGACTATTTCTATCAGTTCTCTGCAGGCCTACAGAAATCTGAGGAAAATTCCTTGCGCGCAATTTATATTCATCACCATTCCCTTTGTTCACTATCCGTGAATAGAATAATATTAATTATTATTATTATTTTGCGCGTTACTGTACTTGTTGTTCATTATTATGAAACCTCGATGTCTACGTGTTATAACTAATGATTTTAGTGTGGTAATAACTAGTTTTACACTTCCGTGCAATTATTAAGGGCTAAACAATAATATTTCACATAATTTTAGTGTTTGTTAGTTTAAAAAAAATATTTGCAAGATGTAAAATTTATGTAGTGCATCAGAGTACTGAAAAGTAAGTTACGTACAGGGTAAAAGGTATGTTCTCACTCATTTACTCCTGACTGTTCCTGTTCTTCAGTCTCATCATCACCATTTACATTCTCATCGCCGCTACCGTGTTCTGAAGCATAGTATTTCTTCAATCTCTGGACCGAAATTGAGTCTACGACTGTCTGTCCCCGTTTTGTCTTATATTCCACTTTGTAAACATTGGGATTTTCTTTTGCTATAATTTTACAAGGTCCTTTAAATACTCCCGAGAAGCATTTAGCTGTGTGTACACGATGACTGCCATCGTATACTAGAACCAATTCTCCTGGCGTAAATTCAATGGACTGATGACGTTTATCGTAGTACTTCTTTGCTTGTCGGTGGCGTTTCTGTAGAGACTCATAAGCTGCTTCTCGTGCTTTTTCGAGAATCTTGAATCTCATCTCGTTGTTTACATTCACACTGGGCGTTAAATGTAGTCCGCTCTCCCAGACTAATCTAGGCGTAAATCCATGAAGAAGAAAAAATGGACTGTTCTTCAAATTCTCCTGGTAATTAACATTGTACGACCACACGGCCGATTGCAAGTATAAAAGCCAATCTGTGTGTTTTGAGTTCACGAAGTTTTTCATAAGTCCCTGTAAAATAGCATGTGATCGTTCCAATAATCCAATTAAATTGTGATTAGCTGCTGGAGCGAATTTAAGATGGATTCCACATTTCTCCGATAGTTCTTTAAATAAACTAGCTGTGAATGAAGTACCTCTGTCCGTATCTATACGAGAAGGACATCCAAAGCGTAGAATTACATTTTCAAAAAGGAAGTTAGCTGCTGTCTCACTTGAAGTATCTGCTACTGATTGAGCAATAAAAAATCGAGTACCTTGATCGATTGCACTTAGTATATATTTATGGCGAAGCAAACCACTTGGTGGATACGGTCCGCTAAAATCTAAAGCGATTCTATCGAATGGTTTCTGTGAGTTGAACGTTAAAAGTTCTCCATATGGCGCTCCTTTTATGCGCTTATTCTGCTGACAAATTACACACTCCTTGACCATTTTCTGAATATGGTTCTTCATGAATGGAAAGTAAATCCTGTCCAGTGCATTCTTGTATGTTTTAGTGAAGCCATAATGTGCTCCTCCAGCTGGTAAACTATGCAATGTCTCAATAACAGTGTTGCGAAGTGACTTCGGTATGCATAATAATTTTTTAGTCGTAGCTCCCAGTTTATGTTGTCTATAAAGAAGTCCATTTTCCATAATATAATAGCAAGCTTGCCTCTGCAGGGAGGGGCTGGGTGGGTTGTTGCCCCCCTCGTCTTCTTTTCCTTCCAAAATATTAATGATATTTCCAAAAAAAGAATCCTCTCGTTGGTGTATAGCAACATCAATTGTCTCATCTAACAATAACAATGTACGTGGCTCTGGAAGCTCCTCGTCTTCTCCCTGTGGATCATGTTCTGTTTCTCTGCTGATAGCATCCGCCATATTTTGTGTAGTTTTACAGTGAATTGGCGTAAAATCGAACTCGGCCATCAACGTGTACCATCTAAATAATTTGTTTGAAAGTTGCGTTGAGGAGCGAATGAATGTGATTGCTTGGTTGTCGGTAAATAATTCGAAATGTCTCCCAAGTAAAAAGAATCTGAATGACTTAAATGCGTATATGATTGCCAACAATTCTTGCTCGATGGTTGAAAGTCGAGTTTCATAGTCTTTTAAAACTCTACTGCAATAGGAAATAGGCTGAAAATCACCGTTCGCAATCGGTTGTAAAATCACCGCGCCAATAACCTTACTGCTTGCATCCGTGTATACCCTTACTTCTTTTGATGGATCATATGCCATTAATACAGGAGCTGTAAGTAAAGCCTCTTTCAACCTCTCAAACGCAGTTTGCTGTTCTTCCCCCCAGAGAAATTTCTCCTTTTTTCCTATCAATTTTTGTAAGGGAAGTGCCATCTCGGAATATGATTTTAAAAACTTCCTGACATAAGATGTTAATCCGAGAAATGTGCGAACTTGTTTCACAGTTGTCGGTGTCTTATATTCCTTGATAGAATCAATGATTTTGTCATTGATCCGATAGCCAAATTTCGAAATTTTATGTCCTAAAGCAATAACCTCAGTGTAGCCGAAGTGACATTTTTCTATCGCAAGTTTCAATCCCGCGGCCTGTAAACATTGTAACATTTTCTCCAGAGTTACGAGCATTTCTTCAAAGGTATTTCCGAAGCAAAATAAATCGTCCACATAATGGGCAAAGTGATTGGGATCCAAATTTGAGCAAGCAAGGTGAATGCAACGAGTCATTGCACTTGATGAACTGACGTGGCCCTGTGGCACGACGTTCATTTGATACTGTGACATTCCTGGTATTGTAAATGCTGTATATTTCTTACTATCCTCGGTGAGAGGAATATTAAAGAATCCGCTCTTCAAGTCTGCCGTACAGTAGTATTTCTTGCACCCCATATTGTATAATATTTTATTGATGTTATTCACACCCAGAGCGTCAAATACAGACGAAACATTCAATCTGCGATAATCCTGGCATAATCTATAACCCCCTTTGCCTTCTTTACAAGGATAACTGGAGAGTTAAAGGGTGATTTTGTAGGAGAAATAACACCTTGCTTTAATAAAGTCTCAATCTGATCTTTAATTTCATCACGAAGGTGAACTGGAATCGGGTAGGATTTTAAGTGAAATTCTGTGTCATCTTTTAGTTGAATTCTATGTTTATAATTCGTGGCTCTACCTATATCATCCTTTGACCACGCAAAAACGTGTGGATATTTCATTAAAACAGCCAAAAGTTGCTCTTTTTGCTGAGGTTCTAAATTCGGATTCACATCAAACCGACTAGGGTCCGCCCGTGCGTCACTGACGTTCCCTAACTCTTCCGTCGCAAAAACCTGTGCCTGTTCACCAATTTCATCCTTATTCTCATCATTATTGTTACTCATGATTGGCCTATCCCATGTTTCAGCTTTCCCGATAATAGTGCCTTTCTTAATTGTAACATTATAATTTAAAGGATTTGTGATCCAAATGAGATTCGAATCCGGATTAATAATTGCTCTGGCAACCATCAATCCCGTTTTCTCTTGAAACTGTAGGTCCGGTTCCAAGAGTGTCCTATCATTGTCATATGAATTAGCCAATTTCAGTGGAATGCACAAATGTGTCCTGGGTTTCACTTTTATCTTTTTAGCAGCTACAAATTCTGGTTGCAAAACATGCTGTAATAAATGGGAAACTTTGATTGACACGTCAAAAGCTTTCTTATTCTCATTTTTAATTTGATTTCTAGGAGGTGTGCCGAATCTATGCAATGTAAGCTTATTTTCCTCAAAATCTAACTTAGCCTTTTGTCCCTTCAAGAAATCATTTCCTAATATAGTAATTTGATTAAAATCCTTAACAATTCTAAATGGATGAACAAATGTTTGGTTATGTATAGAAAATGGTAGTAACACAATTTCCTTAACCGTCAGTTGACTATTAGTGACCCCTCTAATCGCAGTATGTATATTAAATCGCTTGGCATTGACTGGTATGTTCTTATCTCCAGTTACCGAAATTTGACTTCCACTATCCAAGATGAATTGTCGAATTTCCCCATCTACTTTTACATTGATGTAAATCAGATCTTCAGAAGGAAAAGTAGAGACCGTTATAGTTTTTTCCGAAGGTCCTACACCTAGGTCTCGCAACATTTCATGTACTGAATCATATTCCCTGTTATAAACTTCTTTCATAAAATTAGGTTGTAAACCCCCGCTTATTTGCTTAATTTGCTCACTAGTTTCCATGGCAGGATCTAATTTTAACCCTTTACTGGAAGTATGTGTCTGACAGACACGCATGGTTTTTTTTTCTCGTTGTGCTGGCATCCCTGTATGTTTCTGTGAAGCGAGCTCCTCAATACCTTCATAATTTTTTTTTCTTAGTTTGGTGGTGTGATTCATTGTTGTCGGTCGCGCTTGTGTGTTAGCTGATAAGAGCTTTTTTGTAACCTACCGTGTCTGAGAGGCACATACTTCCAATAACGTAAGTTTTTTTGCGTGTCCCTTGGACACATACTTCCAGTAGTGGAGTTTTCTTGCACACAAGTATTATTGATGTTGATGATTAGAACTTAGTTATAATGGAGGAAGGACCTTCTACATCTAGGAAAAGGAAACTAAGCGATGTAGCGAATGTGGGTGAACCCAATTTTTGCGCCAAGGTTTCAAAAATGTGGGAAGAAATGGAAGAAGAAGACGGGCTAGAAGAGGAGATGGAAGATCTATTTTCTGATGATGATTCCGATGTGGACTCCATGTTCATTCTTGTGACATATGGTTCTTCCACTGATGATGAAGATTGTCGTAATATCGAAGCTAGTATTTCGTCTGTAAGTTGCAGGACAAATAAAGAGAATGACGTTCCAGCTTTCTTTCAAGGTAAGGAAGGATATTCTTGGGAATCTAAAGAACCAACAAAGACTAGACGTGTTCCTCGTCAAAATATAATACGAGGAATTCCAAGCTTGACAAAGATTGTTAGAAATTTAGGTGAAAATCCTCAAATGGAAGATATTTGGTCTCTAATTTTTGATGACGACATTATTGATCATATTCTGTTGTGGACAAATGTAAAATTGGAGAAAACAAGAATTAAAGTCAAAGAGCATCAAAAGAGCAATTACAGACCAACTCATAAGTGTGAAATAAAGGCACTTTTAGCTCTTTTTATGCTTACATCAATTTGTAAGTCTGGACATGAGGATATGGTTTTCCTATTTTCTACTGATTCTATGGGTAGACCCATATTTAGATCAGCTATGTCAGTGAAGCGTTTCTAAATTTTGTTACTCTGCCTCTGATTTGACGACTCTGAAACAAGAGAAACACGGAAGGAGACAAACAAAGTTGCATTTTCATAAAAAAAGAAAAGTTTTTCTCAATAATAGTTATTTTTTCTTACGTAGCACTTGCGTTGTGTATGTATTTTGAAATAAATTTTATAATATTAGATTATAAGAATAAATCTATGTAATACTTTGCAAGGAAACAAAAGTTTCGGCGTTCCGTGTCTGTCAGACACATACTTCCAATTGTGTAATAAAAAATCATACTTCCTGTTAAGGGTTAATAACAATAACTGTTTTTCTCTCACATATTTTGAAACAGGTTCATTTTCCTGATGGAAGCGTAATCTGATTTGTTCTTCTAATTGAAAAGTATCCCCCGGTTCCGTAAATTCTTCCACAATTTTAGTTTTTAAAGTTACAAAATCTATATCCTGTGCTTCCTGAGTTCGACTCCAAGTATTGAACCATTCCAATGCTGAATCAGCCAAAAATGCCGGTAGCAATTGCCTTTTCTTTAAGTCATTCCACTCATTAAGAATAGCTAAACTTTCAAATTTGTCAATGAATTTTAATACATCCTCGTGAATGTTACCTTGAAACTGGATAGTTTCGAGAATGTCGGGGTGGATAAATCTAGATTGCGCCATGATTCTATGATTAGCCTATGCGCAGGAAAAATGCTTGATTAGCTTAAAATTAGCACTAAGTTGCTTGTTTTCTTTTCTCATCCCCCCGTGACTTTGACAGGACATTATCAGCAATTCAATTGTTTACTCTCCCGGAAATTTGATAAGTTAGGTTCAATAATCGCGTAACAGAGTGACGACAGTACCGAACACATCTTTAAAATATTTAACCAACCTTTATGCAACATCCTAATGTTAATTCTCATCTTTTCACAAGCCAATCGCCGAATAACCTAGTTAAAACTCTACTCTTATTTATTTGCGCCTTACCGCGTAGCATATTGCTAGGCCTACCTTTTGCTTTCTTTTCTTGATCTTTGGTAACAATTGATAATTAACACAACGTGAAGCGCTAACAAGTGAAAATTCCGGCGCCATATCGCACGTACGTAATTTGAAAAGCGAGAAGGCTCTATTATTTTCATCATATTTCGGGATGAAATAGATGAAAATCGCAGTATTTCACGTATTGCAGTGTTTTCTCATCGCATTTGCAAAAAAAAAAAATGGATGAGAAGCCCTAAGCAGACTCCACCACGTAACGCAACTCCCATGCTGCGTTTGGGATCGAACCAAGAACCTCTAGATTTAATTGGGTGATGTAGCTTTTCCTCATTCATCTCTCAGATGGTTATCACTCGCTTGGCCTGAATGTGATAAATGCAAGAGGTTACCTTTTAAAGGAATGGCGATAGAAATTAGCTTAGATTAAATATGGGTTTTATACTCTCCATGACTGAACCGATATGGATTGGATAAGAAAAGGATATTACTTGCCTTACAAATATATGGAGATTGTTCCTAGCTTGTCCTCTCAACTATCACTTGTCTCTTGTCACACACCATCGTCCAATAATCGTTCTCCACTTTTCTCCTCTCTCACAATCCGCAGACCTTACTCTCTCGCCTATTCTCGCCAACTGATCACACCTCCTGACAATTCCAACACTCATGCCACATACGCCTTCCAAGTCAATCACCCGACCTTTGTCTGATTACTTATTCAGCATTCCTATCTCTGCTACCTGCTATGCTATGCTTACCCAATACCTTGGGCACGATACGATATGGTAAGTTGCAATATACGAAGAAATTCATCTTCAGCGAATTTGCTCCTCCCCCCAACATTTTCGTCTTTAGATGGCGGCTGCCGATAAGGGATAAGCCCCTTCCAAAATCAAAATCTGGCTACCGGTCTGACCACCAGCGATGGAACCTTGAAGCTTTCGATTGATTGATTAATTGAACTGGTGTTTTAAGTCCACTTTATGCACAGTAAGGATAATCGGGACTGAACCTACAGTTTAAAGTGAGATCTGATCAACTATGTGCCTCCATCGGGGATCGAACCCGGGCAGGTTATTGAACCTGCCGAACCAAAGACGAGAGCGTAATCATTTGAGCATGTGGGAACTTTGTTTTATCCAGTGTCATCATATATTCAGTTTTCCACACACAAATAAGATTAATTTTAAGAAATTAGACTTGTGCATATAATTTCTTATCGTCATCATTTCCCAAGTGAACAATCGGATGCCATAGAAGACTCGGGCCCGCCCTTGATTCGATTCCGGTATGAACTGTATACATGAGATACTTAGCTTGAACTCATTACGCACACATTTCATATTTGCACTGTTGCCAATACTTGTAAACCTGGTTCCAGCACTTTATATCTAAAACCACGGAAAAGGGTTTTATCTACTTCTCAATTTTTTTCCAGCAAATTTACAAATCTAAAGACTAATAACAATGTTCTTGGTGCATAAGCCATTAAGCTAATGAGTTCATCCTGCATTTAGTTTCCAGAATAATGGCTGTGAATTTCGCGAGAGTATATCCGTAGACTGTTGGGGGCTACAGAAGAAAATGATGTTCCTTTCTAATTTATTGATTGATTGAGTTGGTGTTCTAAGTCCACTTTATACACAGTAAGGCTAATCGGGACTGATTCTACAGTGTAAAGTGGGATCAGAACCACTATGAGCATCCACCGGGTATCAAACCCGGAACCCCTTGATTACAAGGCGACGACGCTACCATGCGCCACCGAAGAGGCCCTTGATCCTTTTCTTTCCAAGACTATATATACACACACACACACACACACACATACACACACACACACACACACACACACACACACACACACATATAATGTTCGTTTACAGCATAGGCCTATATGGTGTATAAATAGTTTGTTAATTTATAATAGTTTGATACAAAAAAATCTTACGTTTGCCCCCCCCCCCCCAAACTGACCAAACCTAGCTACGTCCCTGCTATTAAACATGTTAAGCTTCAACATCGTCATTTTTGACCATAAATTGGTTACATTATTTTGTATGCGAGTTTCAACAAACTTGTCATAAGCTCCCTGGCCAATGACATTTCTGTCACAAACATCTTTCTTAATGCTGTCATTCATGACAGCCTTTGTCATAAAATTCGTAAGATCTGTAGATGTTTCTTTAAATACATTGTCTTGGTTATGTAGTACCTCAGCAAAGTTATTCACATTACGTTCATGTAGATGTAAAAAGGCCTTTGTGTCTTCATGATGTCCACCACGCTGTTTGGAAACAATGCCTGCCGTTGCTTTGTATTCTGCAGCAAGAACAGCCACAGCAGGTGCAATTAAGAATTTTGTTCTGTCTGATGGTATTCGTGTTATACCAATTACTCCTCCACTCACTTTCATGGTACGGTTCATATGTTCTAGAGCATGATCTGCCCCTATAGCACAGAAAGGTATGATGTTTCTATTCACAACCAATTTGCCTCTTTAAAACTCATGGAACAATTCTGGATTTGGTTCTGGAAGAGCTTTCATCTCTGCCAAATATAGTGGAATCATGCGAGCATAGTGATGCTTGTCATGTGCAAAGAAGTACTTGACTAATACATCAAGGGAGGATAAATGAAGTTGCCAATCACCAGTTCTAACAGACTTTATAAATAAACACAAGACTATCATTATTTCGATATACAGCAACATTGCCTTTGCATTTGGAACAGATTTCAATTTTTCATCAAACACTTCCATTTTTGCATAGATATCTTTTGATTCAAGAATTTGCTTAAATTTCTGCATTGCTTTCTTTATGGATTCTTTTATTCCAGTACTACTGCTAAATGCGTGTTGTAGGTTTGTAAATGATCTTTGAATGTCATATTTCAAGGTTGGGTTCTGCGCATAAAATTCTTCCATTTACTGTGAAAAGAGTGCCTGGACACTTATCAAATGTGATTCAATTCCTCTTCCCCCTTTTTTTGCAAGAAGAATTGAACTTGTTGTAGATCCATACAAGCCACTCTGAATACAGGCCATATCCAATCCACTATTCTCTGCAAAAGCACCAATACACCTCAGTGCTGCAACTACTATGTGCAGTTCACCTGGTCTGAGCACAATATGATGAAGGTCACTTCTGCTCATTTGTAGCTGTTTTGCTGGTATATACAGACCCATATCCAATGTAATCACTGTTTTCCTACTATTCCCCATTACTGAATAATTAATGCTCTGAGCCTGAAGTAAAACGGTAAGCAGTGTACTCCATTCTGTTGATGGTGCATGATCAGTGGTGCAACATATACTCTGGTTTGTGGGAATTGTATGCGGACCACGTAGGAATCAGGTTAACTGTGCAATCACGACTGACACTATTAATGTCTTCTTCACTAGCAATATCTTCTGTTGTAGCATGTAATGTCTTTGCTATGAGCCATGACTTCATTTCCTTAACACCTAGATTGTCTTTCATTGATGAAAAATTAGTATATGTTGGGATTGGCATACTGCATTCTTTCAATAATGTCACGCTGTCTGGAATTTCTGTTAGGGCTCTATTTTTTGATGATTTGATCAAGTGTATAGCTGGTGAATTATCATCTGGCTCTTTCTGTTGATAAATGGCAAGGGCAGTTGCATGTGTGGTATTCTTCCCATCTAGTGTATCCTCCATGAAATCCACGTTGTCCACTGCAAAGGAAATATATGTCCTTCATGATATCTGCCAGCACATACACTCCCTGGTTATTTCTGATATCATCTTATCGTCTCAGCTATTTGTGTTTAAACATCGTCGAAGTCGATCGTATCCAATTGAAAGAACATAGCCATGGAAAAGCTCAATGACCTTCTTGTTCCTTACAGATTGGTGAAGTGATAATCCTACAGCTACTTGCTGAGGCATTATACGTGTAGACTGAATATTTGTAGTTGTTGTACAACCTTAGTGACAATGAAGTTCGACCAGTCACAAATATAGGAGTGCGTTGTGAAAGAAGGAGAACACATGCATATGCTCAGCAGGCGTTTTCGACCGGGGGCCTTACCTGGCTCTGTAGTACCCGTATTTTGGTGGTGTTTGATGATGCAGTGGACGGTTGACTTGGGTAAGTTCAGTTGGCGCCCTATTTCCCGTTCACTGAGTCCGTCCCGTTGCAACTCCACCACTCTTCTCTTCACGGTGTTGTCAATAGGTTTGCCCCTGGCCATGGTGATGATGCACTGCGGTTCCTCGGTGCACAGCACGCGCTTATATACGGCGGACTCCCTTATCGTGTCCGTGACGTCATGCTTCCGTCGAATGCGCCACTATCTGGAATTTTCTGTATGGGTCTGGTGCCTGGTTGAAGTTCAATGTCACGCGTATTGTTCCCCGTTTTTGTTCTTTACGTGACCTTGGGTGGAACATGCTGGGTGCGGGTCACCCATTCCACCGCCTATGCCTCTGTGCATTTAATCACGTATTCCTTTCTGGTCGAACTTCATTTTCACCAAGGTTGTACATTTCACTATCTCTCATTATATGTCATGGATGTCGTAGTTTGTGATATGCTCATGACAGCCTTGTTAACACTTGATTGCTTGCGTTCTGAAGACATATGTTCAACAGTACCACAAATAAGCCATCTGAAAAGAGAATACACTTCTCGTGACACATGTTCTTCTGTTGCTTCTAATGATCCTGTGAATTCCCACTTCTTAGTGTTCATTATAGACTTACGAAGATAACTAGCAGCATTATACAAACTCTTCATAGTCAAGTCCAAATCTTCATCATCATTCTGTGATGTCATAGCAATATCTCGTGCATGCTAACAATTTCAAGTTGATTTCTTTGTGATGGACGGTGAAATTCAATATCTGTAACGTTTTCCTGCAGCAATTTCTTAATTTCTTTCCTTGTTATAGATGGATAAGCGACATTATTCATAACACGAATGTTTTCATAAGTGGTTTGCACATCAGCCATACTCAAGGAACCAGTCTTTAAACACTCTTGAATCATACAGATGAATTCAATCTCTGATGCAGCTTCACGGGCTGTAGAGATATTGGGTGCACTGGTATCAGGGCATCGTAGTACATGTGTCGCCTTATTTGCCCAGCACGGCAAATGGTATCTAATGTCGATAGCGTGACCATCTTCAGGGTAGATTGTTGTATTGAGCTTTATCTGGAGGGCTTCATTTCCACCTTTAGCAATAGCATCACTCAGGCTTTTTTGAGCAGGATCAACCGACAGCTTCCTGAGGGAATTTGCACGTGTCGGACCACTATTACACAAGAAGCATTCATCTTTGTGGAATGGAATGCAATGTGAACGTGTTAGTCTTGGTGTGCTGCTTTCCGCCACAGTTGGTGTTTGCTGATTTTGGCTTTCATAGCGCTTTTTCATACGCTCCAATTTTCCCTTGTGAGTGACATCTTGATAACAACTTCGGTGCCATGATGCCCTGTTGTCTGCCAGCATGGCAGCAGTCATTCCACGTAGACGAATATTAGATGATACATACTTCACGTTTTCGTATTAAGCATTTTCTTGCACACTTTGTAACACCTTTTCATGTGTGGTGGGTTTTGTGATTAGTCCCTCGGTTAATTTCTGTTGACATATTATACACAGCGCATAGTTGATTTCCATTTTTAGCCTCGTTTCTGGTTCACTGAGATCCATCTGAAAAAGAAAGTTCTTTTGTATTTAATTATGCATAACATGAGCTTGTTAAAGCTTTTTTATAATAAATATGTAGCGTTACCGCTAGGTTTTACACAATTGACATTATTCCTAATAATCATAATTGTGTAAACTGCATGAAGAAGTATTTAAAGCTTTGAAAATTTGTTGTAGTCGTATAAATGATGAATATATTGCTGTTTCGGTGAAACGAGTTGTCGGCCATTTTGAATCCCCACCCCCACCCCCTGCACAATTTTTGGGACTGGCAACATCCATATTCGTTTTCCTTGTGCCAATACCTTTCAGAAAAACTAACTCCCATTATTGTACCACAAAAATCCCACGGGAAACTACATGCTGCCCCACTATTTGTTGTTAGCGCATCCGCGATACGATGAGGTCTTGCTTTAGGGAGATTGAGCACCGAAGCGTCAAGCGGCACACGACACTTGTCGCTTGAGGATTTCATCAACTGAAAGCTGGCTTGTGCTGCCCGTCATGTCACTACGGTGGGAAACATTGCTCTTGATTGGCTCGTTTCCAAGCGACATATGTCGCGTGTGGCTTCGGTCTGAAAGCTACCTTGGACAGATGGATCCTATGTCGCTTTGGTGTGAAATCCCCGTATCGTTTGTCGCGTGCCGCTTTGGTCTAAAATGTCTTTGAAGAAACGGTGCAATCAGAGCTTGTGTCCCTTCCGGTTCGAAAGGCTGCATTGATTACCGGCTGATCGCTTCCAAGCGAAACTTGTGGTTTGTCGCCTCGGTATGAAATATCTCTCAGGATACGATTTATATTCTAATAACATAGTAAAATAAACTCTAGTTAGTACACAATCCAACACCTGACGTCCGGAATCATTAAGATGTTTCTTCTTGTGTTACGCATGCTATTTACTTATTTTATTTTACTTTACTTTCCAAATGAATGCCATTTTGTGACTGCAAATCACTCCACAAATATAACTGCTTCCACCATTTCACTTACCACCTTTCAAGACAAACAAATCTACACAATATATTCCAAAAACTAAGCTGTACTATTGTCATAAGAAAATTAGTTGCGATACTGATCGCACTGCCATCTATGTTGTCATCCGCCTCGCGAACAAGTATTTTGGGTCGTTTTCACATTACCTATTCAAGTCGCTGTACCTAAACGTAAGATATTCCGAAAAAAAAGCAACCTCCTAACAGAACCCCCTTACGCTGCATCAACTTTTCCTTATCCTGCTAGGCATTGTGATGCGTTCTGGGAATAATTAATTAGGGCAAAAAACTTCTTTCCAAGTGAAAATAATTTCACTAATTGCACTATATGCTACTTTTTATTCTTATATCAATCACTTTAGTCCGCCATTAGCTGCCTAAGCACCGAAGATTCGAGAGAGAAACGCTCCCCCTTGAGCAGCGATTGTTCTCGACCACGTAGATCCTCCTTGTCCTCGTAAAATCAGGACTGATCTGCTCCCTCGGTTACACAAATCCCACGCATTTATAGGAGCCTGGATGGCAGTTGTAGCTCCTTCTCGCAGATCTATCTCTGTTTCATTTTACAAAACCAAGATCTGGTATAAATGCCAAACTAAATAATATAATAGTATGAATTTTAGCAGAAAAACTTACTGCGTAAAGTAATTAATGTTGATAATATTTCTAGCAGTGTTCATAAACTGACAAAGTGATAATTATACCGTTCCATGACATGTTTTAGAGATAGAGCCCAGCCCCATACATTCTCCATGTAGGCCACGGAAAATATGATCAATCTCTCTCCTGATCTCTTTACATTTGAATGCTTCCTCAAGGTAACTCCGAATATGAACACAGGTCTCCTACCTGCAAGTTTGCCGCCCAATGTGTCTCGATTATCCTGGTTATTTGACTAGTTTGGTCTCATTGCGAATCATTGTTTGCGACTATAAAATTTGTGCATGGAACATAACAGCAAAGAAGAAGCTGTTTTGTTTTATCTATCATTTTAAAAAAATGTAATCCAAACTTCAACCTACATTTTTTCCGTATACGAAAGCATAGTAGTTATAATTTTCATAAATTTGCTTTATGTGCCGTTCATTCTTCAACATAATTTAGGTAGCTTAAAACATCAGCTAACACTATTGACTGTCCAACATCAAATTTACGTGATTTTAAGGCCCACCTAACCCTCCACAAAAAAGGCCAAAGTTTGCTTCGTCCAGCAGATCAACCATGTTTGGCTAGTCTTGGAATTGCTTATTTTAAATGGCTGTTAAGGCAGAAGTCCTACACCTTCCACCCACAAGGATCATCATTGCTCTGACTACATGCCCGAAACTAAAATCTTACCTTACGTAGTTAATAGTTCCACCTTCATCCCGCTCACACTCACGATCAACGATGTTTGGCTACTATCCATCACACACTATCATGAACTTCGCATTCCTATACACGAATCTTATGTGATGTGCAAAATGTGTTTCTGAAAATTCATTTTCTCTTGAATTTCCGTCAGGTTCGTTGCAAAAACAAAACGTGTCTTAATATTAAGCTACAAGGCGGCGTATTCATTTTCCTCAGCGCCATTGAAAATCGTTTCTGAAATACATTAGCATCTTTTGAACTCTATAGCAGTTTCAGTGTACCGTAAATTACTTGTCGTGTCCAATTGGCCTTGTACATAATCACTGCCTAATGCCACTTACTTTTCGTGACATTTCATAAGTGTAAAAAGCCACATACTTCACCCATGTAACAGTGCCTCCTCGATGGCGCAGTGGTAGCGTCGTCGCCTTGTAATCAAAGGGTCCCGGGTACGATTCCCGGTGGAGGCATATAGTGGTTCGGAACCCAATTTAAACTGTAGGTCCAGTCCCGATTAGCATTACTGTGCATAAAGTGGACTTAAAACACAAACTCAAACTCAATTTTCCTTCACCCGTGTAAATGGATGTCACGAAAGTTCCGCTCAGCGAAATATCCGCTCACACTTCCAGGAGCCATTAATGACCCTCCCCCACCCTAAAAGAATAAAATATTCATATATTATATTTATTTAATATTTGATTCCCATTACACTTTTTCCAGGCTGGAGTGGCTAAATAATCGAAATAACTTTCAACTATTTAGGCGTATTTAAAATCTGTTTATAAAATCCTCGCCATTATTTTCTTGCTAGAAAACTTTGTCATACCATCGGTCTATCGAGTTTACTGCAGCTTTTATAAGAATGATATCGCTCTAAAACACGATCTAATGTTGCCTGTTTCTTCGTACCTCTACTGTGTTCTCGATTCTTCGAGCGCGCTTCATCGGGGCTCAACATGAATGTTCAGTGACACTTAACACTTCACTGTCCCTACTTTTCATTGACCCGTGACACTTCTTCGATTGCTCCCGGAGCCATCGCCAAGTGGTAAGCCTGTTTGCCGTACTCCTGTTCTGCCGGTACACAGCCTTCATAGTTCGCGCGAGGCTTGCCCATAGTAGTTGTAAGAATCTCCATGGTGCACCACACAAAATTCACACCTGAAATGAAATTAAATAAATAGTTGGTAGCGAAGGGGTGCATTGCTCTCAGCGGTGAGTCATACCCAGGTGCGCTTCCTCTTCCTGGAAGCTGAGCGCAAATTTCACAACATTCCATTCGAGCCAAATTTGCACTGAGCGCATTTTTCATACAATCTGCAAATGTATTCTAACCTACCTTCTATCAATTGTGCGCGATCGGTAAGATTGCACCAGAGTGGTTGAAAGAATATCGTGGAATGTCTGTTAATGCAGGCCTGAACTCGCTAATGTATTGTAGTAATTTTATATTTGCGTATTTTGTTGCATCGTCCATTTGCTAGAAACGTGTTGTTGTTCTTTTGTGTAAACAATGCTATGTTGCTCTTCATTTGCTTATTTGTAACACAGCTTTAAACAAGTGAAATTCAATTCATAGAAACTGTATCCACTATGTGCTTCCACCGGGTATCGAATCCGGTTAGTCCGCCATGAAAGGTCTATACACCGAAGAGATTCGAGAGACAAACTCTGGCCTTTGAGGAGCGACTGTGTCGACGAAGAAGATCCTCCTTGTCCTCGTAAAATCACGCCTAATCTCCTCCCTCGATTACGCAAATCCGACGCATTTATAGGAGCCTCGTTGGCAGTCGTAACTCCTTCTCGCATATCTGGTATAGATGCCAAAAAAATAATGTAGTTTGAATTATAGCAGAAAAATTTTCTGCGTAGAGGAATTAATGCTGATAATATTTATAGCAACGTTCATAAAATGGCAAAGTGATAGTAATTAACTGTACTGTAACGTTCCATAATGCCGTGTTTTGGAGGTGGAGCCCAGCCCCATACATTTTCCCTGTGGCACCCGGAAAATATGATCAATATCTCTCCTGACTTCTTTACACTTGAATGCTTGCTCAAGGTAACTCCGGATATGAACACAGATCTCCTACTTGCAAGTTTGGCGCCCAATGTGACTCGACTATCCTGTTTTTCTTTCATTACGACTCATTATTTCCGATCACACAACAAAACATGATCATGGAACATAAAAAGCAAACAGAAAGCTGCTTTGTTTCTTCTAGCATTTTAGAAAAACATCCCAACTTCAAACTACATTTTTTCCGTGTAGGAAAGTATAGAAGTTATAATTTGCATCAATTTGTTTTAAAAACTGGATAATATCATGTTCATTCTTCAACATAGTTTACGTAACTCTAACTTAAATTTTCACCTAACACTATTGACTGTTTAACATCAAATTTATGTGATATTATGACCCACCTGACCCTCCACGAAACAAGGCCAAAGTTTGCCTCGCAAAGCATGTCAACCATGTTTCGCTACTTATGGAATTCCTTAGTTTAAATAGCTGCTGAGGTAGAAATCCTACAGTCTCGGAATGTTATCATTAGTTCTGCTGTCCGGAAGATTTTTCTGGATGCACTAGTGTCCCGGAATCGAGTGAGAAAGCGGAAATGATTCAAGACTACACTATCATGAACTTCGCATTCCTATACACGAATCTTATATGAGGTGCAAAATGTGTTTCTGAAAATTCATTTTCTCTTGAATTTCCGTCAGGTTCGTTGCAAAAACAAAACGTGTCTTAATATTAAGCTACAAGGCGGCGTTTTCATTTTCCTCGGCGCCATTGAAAATCGTTTCTGAAATACATTACCACCTTTTCAACTCTATAGCAGTTTCAGTGTACCGTAAATTACTTGTCGTGTCCAATTGGCATTGTACATAATCACTGCCTAATGCCACTTACTTTTCGTGACATTTCATAAGTGTGCAAAGCCACATACTTCACCCATGTAACAGTGCCTCCTCGATGGCACAGTGGTAGCGTCGTCGCCTTGTAATCAAGGGGTCCCGAGTACGATTTCCGGTGGAGGCATATAGTGGTTCGGATCCCAATTTAAACTGTAGGTCCAGTCCCGATTAGCCTTACTGTGCATAAAGTGGAATGGTTTTCTCTCATTACGATTCATTATTTCCGATTACACAACAAAACATGAGCATGGAACATAAAAGCAAACAAGAAGCTGTTTTGTTTTTCTAGCATTTAAAAAAAAACATCTCAACTAAAAACTACATTCCTTTCCGTGTAGGAAAGTATAGAAGTTATAATTTACATCAATTTGGTTTAAAAACTGGATAATATCACGTTCATCATTCAACATAGTTTAGGTAGCTCTAACTTAAACTTTCACCTAACAACATTCACTGTCTAACTTCAAATTTATGTGATTTTAAGGCCCACCTGACCCTCCACGAAAAAAGGCCAAAGTTTGCCTTACCCAACCATGTTGGGCTACTTATGGAATTCCTCATTTTAAATGGCTGTTGAGGCACAAATCCTACACCTCCCACCCACAGAGATCATCATTGTACTGGCTACTGCCCGAAACTAAAATCTTACCTTACGCTTAAGCAGCTAAATAGCTCCCTTCATCCCGTTCACACTCACGATCAACGATGTTTGGCTACTATCCATCACAAGATGTAAATAGTTTGGCTACCAGCCCCGACCCACTGCACCCAAGCACAAGTTCAGTTTCTTTGGCTACGTGTCCCTACAAGGCCTTGACTTTGCAGGACGTCGTAGTCCACCACAAAGTGAAACTTGTGCCGCTGGATAGCCTTGACCACTTCACCTCCCTCCCACTAGATACATCTAGGACGGGTTTTGGCAGCCCCGCCTCCACCCACAACAAAGCTAACCCTGCGCGACTAGATAGCTGCAAGGTAAGACCTAGTTTAGCGTGGTAGCCCCGCCCTCCACCCACGCACAAAGATGGTCTTGCATGACAATATAGACCCGAATCGTTCAACACGGTGAAGTGGTTAGTATAGCATCCCACGCTTGTAATGCTAGATTCAGGAGTCTAGTATGACATGATTTATTAAGACTTCAGTGATAATTCTAAATTTAATGACGTATTCGTAAGGATAAATCCCTTTACGTCTAACGAGTTCTATGTCTACGTTGGGAAAACTAGCTTTTGTAATTTTGAATTGTTTGTCTAAAAGTTTACTGGCAAGAGCGTCCAGGCTGGCAGAGAGAAATCTGTATGAATCCAGAAACCTCATCTCGATGGTATTTTTAGTCTCGGGAATCATAACTTTCTTACTTATAGAGATGTATCGTTCTTCGTTTTGAGCAAGAATATCTATTTTTTCAGCGTCGTATCCGAGTTTCCTAATTAAGGGATGAAAGTCGTAATTAGAACCATTGTGAAAGAATATGGGGACGAATTTTGGTTTTTGGATATTGAGGTTGCATGCATTACAGATTCCGCTTATGAAGCGACCGTCCGTATGCGAATGGTGAAACACTTTACGATTGTTGTCTGTGAAGTGGTTATCACACACAGGACACTTGACAGTGTCATAGTAATTTTGAAGTTCGATAGCAGATAAGGGAAGCATCGGTTTCGATGTTCGCAGCATGCATCCAATTTTCCCAACCTCCTCGACCATCTTTTCGAAGAAGCGTTCGATTGCATCGGGTCCTCGGTATACGTACGGTTCATCTATTTTATCCTGTCGCACGACAACGTAACCGAAACTGTTTGGTTCGTGAAGCTGGTAAGGTGTGGTGGAAGAAACTTCGGGATCCGGATCGCAGTACGAGAGTGGTTTGAGGAACGCCTCGAAATCAGCAACGATGATGGCCGGATGTTCCAACAATGCCTTGTGCATTTTGAATTCTTCCACTTCGTTCTTTTCGGGCATCAACATTCGAACCGGTCTGTTGTTGCCGCAATAAATTTTATGTTCGGCAAGTTTATCGATAGCAATTTGACGTCCGGTGTAATTTTGATAATCGACTTGTTTTCGATCGTCGAACGTGGTCAAACACCTTGGGCAAACTTCGATGTGGTTTGCATGCTTGGTTGATTGACTTCTGACTAAGCGTGATAGTGAACGAATGAGACAGTAATGGTGAACACTGTCGTTTGAAATTAGAAGAAGATTAATCACACGAGCATCATCATCGTCGACATCGCTTATCCTGACGGGATGCACGACATGTTTATCCAACGTATAGGAATACACGTTGATGATTAAGCGTTTTCCTTCTGCATCTCGTGCTCGTGTTTCGAATTTTGATATATCAGAAATGGTCACCGGGTATTCGATGCCAGCCATTGCATTTTCCAGTTCAGGTTCATGCTGCTTGTAATGATAAACCTGTTCTGGATGATCTGACCAATGAATCGGGTGAAGTTCCGCCAACACACACCAAAGAAAACATTTATCATCTATATTTTGAATATTCAGCACGGCTTTGTTATTTTTAATATCCACTGGAAGAGGAACGTAGCTGGATGCACGAAGAGGCGAGAATTGGTTTACGTAAACGATTAACGTGTGAGGACTACCACACAGAGACCATCCCGACCCTGTAGCCTCGAAATCGTCATGTTTCTTAACCAGTTCATTTGAAAAATCAGAATAAAATTCGTCCAAATTATCGACGTCCGCCAAATGAAGAGCCTGGTTTTTTGTTCGATGATAAAAGACTCTCGTTATACCATCGACTTTTTCGTATTCGGAAAATAGATGAACGTATACTTTTATGGAATTATTTTCTAATTTATTTTTTAGAATATTTATCACGGATGTTTTCGTTTCACGCAAGAAACTAAGAATGTCGCAGCCTGGTTCCGAAGTAAAAGAGAAATCCTGAATATGACGGTTAAATGCAGATCTAATTGGTTTGCGTTCATCCGATACTTTAACTTGTTTGGAAGTGGAAGCTTCGGTTCCTGGATCATCGATTTTTCTTTTCAATGTTCCTTGTTCGGTCGATGGTTTGCAAATTTTCAGGTGTTTACTTAAATTTGTAATGCTAATCATCTTTCCGCATCGAGCACAAGACTTAGAAGGTGACGAACGATTAATTCTCGAACCTGTTTCGCTACATCTTGCCCTGTGTGCCGATAAATTGTTCCTTGAGATTAGCTTCCCACAAGTAACACATTCAGTTTTATCATTTTTACGATTGAAACTGGTGGTGGATGCCATTGCTTTCTCCAAAATCACAGAAATCAAAAAGTCTAGTATATAGCGATACAATTTTCAGGTATGTTATTTTATATAGAATTTCTTGGGGTGATTACAAAACTGAAAAATTCAATCTACTGTAATTAGAATTTCAGGTATGTTATTTATATAGAATTTCTTGTGTGCGAATACAAAAACTCAAGAATTCAATCTACTGTGAATACAATTTTCAGGTATGTTATTTTATATAGAATTTCTTGAGGTGATTACAAAACTCAAAAAATCAATCTACTGTGAATTTAATTTTCAGGTGTGTTATTTTATATAGAATTTTCTCAGGGCGAATACAAAACTCAAAAATCGGAGACAGTTCAGTTTTAACGTGTTCATATTTAAAAAAAAATGCAAAATACGCCTTGGAGATTTCGACCAATCCACACTTTACTAGATTGGAGAAACTCTAACTATTGTCATTTGGAACCTTTAATTGCCCCCCTTTGTTTTTGGATTAATTACCTTTTCCAAATTAACAACAGGACTGAGACGGTTCCTAAATGACAATAGTTAAAGACATATTTTAGCGAATTACGCCGGCATAAGCTAAGTACGTGTTGCTAGAAGGCCTTCGTCGTTGCAAGTCACCTAACCCATTCACTAAGAAATAAGAAAAAAATATTGACGTACTGAAAAAAGTTGACTTGTGTTCACCGAGTTTACAGATGTTTACTCATTGATGACTCCGTCGTTGTCGTCTATCAAAAACCTAAGTACCTTGGAAACAGTGAGAGAGTTATCGAAAAATCTCCCCCTTGTCGATTTTTTTGGTGACGTAGAGTACGCGTAGAGAGGTCGAGTTTAGTGTGTCGGTCGAGTTTCGGTGTCCTCTGTCCACTCATACCAAAATAAACATAGGTCGTCATAGAACCAATTTTTCATCAATCAAACATTTTCTAAGTTCAGCGTTAAAAAAATCTTAAATTGCAAATATCTCGAAAATGGTAAGAGTTTTCGAAAAAAATATATCAAAAAATACCCCCATACGGTATCGTTAGATACCCCCCTGTCGATTTTGGAGATGTAGAATACGTGTACCAAGTTTTGGTGGTCCTGGGGTCAAGAGGTAAGAAGTTAGCCCACCCTGCAAAACTTTTGATCACTCGTAACTTTTGAACAAATAGTCGTAGAAAGGTCGGGTTTAGTGCGTCGGTCGAGTCTCGGTGTCCTCTGTCCTCCCATACCAAAATGAACATAGGTCGTCATGGAAGCAATGTTTTTCATCAATCGAAAATTTTCTAAGTCCACAGCGTTAAAAAAATCTTAAATTGCAAATATCTCAAATTTTTGACAAACAGAGGTCGACATGACCAAAGATGATTACCTCAAACTTTACGAAGCTTACACGGCTTACAAGCGCGTGACCGAGGGAAACGTCGACATGTACTACACGCCCAGCGAATTCAAAACCCACAGGCCGATGTTCGTCATCAACACGACGAAGAGGAAGCAGGTCGTGGTCAACGATCGCACCAACATCAAGATCGTCTGCGAGTTCCACGGCGCGCTGCCCGAGGACACCGTGTGCAGCGTCATCCTGATTGCAGAGAAGTCCTTCATCCATGACGTCAAGAACGAGAGGGTCACGGAGCAGTTTTAAAAAAAAATCGTAAAAAAAATTGCCACATACTAAAAAAAATCAACAAGGTTATATAAAATATAATGTAAGTTAGTTCGGTGTGCAAATAAAAAAAAATTGATAGGTTAAGTTATATCACTGAAGATCGTAAAAAAATCGTAAGATAGGTTAAGTTATATCACGTAAGATCGTGATCGAGTAAGATGTTGGCAACACTTCGAGAAAATGAGGCTTATGCCTTACAAGAGAAAACCATTAAGGCGAGCTTCACCGAGCCTCACTTTCGGGCGTTGAACCGGTCCATCACCACTACTACACTCTGCGAGAAAATGAGGCTTATGCCTTACAAGAGAAAACCATTAAGTCGAGCCCCACCGAGTCCCACTCCGAGCCCCATTTTCGGGCGCAGAACCGGGCTTCTTCCACTACTTACTACACTCTGCGAGAAAATGAGGCTTATGCCTTACAAGAGAAAACCATTAAGGCGAGCTTCACCGAGCCTCACTTCGAGCCTCACTTTCGGTTTCAGAACCGGTCCATAACCACTACTACACTCTGTGCGAGAAAATGAGGCTTATGCCTTACAAGAGAAAACCATTAAGTCGAGCCCCACCGAGCCCCACTCCGAGCCCCATTTTCGGGCGCAGAACCGGTCCATCACCACTACTGTGATATACCTACTAAGTGTGAGTGGGAAAAAAGGGAAATTTTACTAAAACATCGACAAAAAATTGTCAAAATATGTCAAAAACTGATATTCAATTGATAAAAAAAGAGGATACAAATGCATACCTACAAAGTGTGACTTAGAAACAATAAGTTTCTCTAAAGTAGGTCAAAGCACGTAGAGGCTCTCGTGTAGTTTAGCACGAAAAAACAAATGAATAGGTTAAGTTATATCACGTAAGATCGTGATATACCTACGAAGTACGAGTGGGAAAAAAGGGAAATTTCACTAAAACATCGCTAAACGCTAAAACATCGACAAAAAATTGTCAAAATATGTCAAAAACTGATATTCAATTGATAAAAAAAGAGGCTACAAATGCATACCTACTAAGTACTACTTAGAAACAACCAATATACACTACTGCGATTAGTCAAAAATGGCGGAAAGCGAAGTAAAATAAATCAAATCAAACAATCAATCAATCATTGATTTGATTCGCTTCTCTTACACGTTTGGTTAATCGCGAGGATGACACGACAAAATTAATGAAGGGACAAACACAAAGAACACCCATGTCCAGCTAGGGGTTCGAACCCGGAACTCCTGGTGTCCTAGCGCGCTGTGGTAACCACTCCCCCACGGTTGGTTGATTTGATGGTTGATTTGATGTTTTAAGTCCACTTTATACACAGAAAGGTTAATCGGGACTAGACCTATAATTTAATGTGGGATCCGAAGCTCTATATGACTCCACCGGGTTCCGATCCGGGACCACTTCCACTCCCCCACGGAGGTCGGCCGACAACAAAGATGATAGGAAGGGGCTAACCATTCGGATACGCTGGTATGGGTAAAGCAAACGGCATTTTTCCTGAGTAGATATTTTCAATTGAATTTTTGAAATACCATCTTTATACTTGATTAACGTTTTTTCAAAAATTTTGCATTGCTTGGTTTCCTTAATTTCCCCATCTCACGATGTCGTTACTGAAGGATCCGGGCTAGAGCCCTGGCCTTTGCATGAGTGTTTCTATGCAACCACTCTTCACCCGTTTAACTTAATCAACGTTCATCGTCATGGCAGAAATTAGGTAAAGCGATGGAAGAGGAAAAAAAAAAAATCCACCAGTGCATCTGCAGGGTACTGTGAAATCAGGAGCCTAGAATTCTCTGTTTAAGATTGTTCCTCACGACTTTCATAAGCTCTTAGCTACTTATTGCGATTAAATCTACAGGGTGATTCTGAAGGTATAGTACAAACGAAAACCACAGATACCTCCCATGAAATAGAGACGAATGTTCCCCTTCCACTTTGCCGAGAGATGCCTCCGTGAGGAGTTAGACAACGCCGAAAACGTGTGAAAATGAACTTCACACCTCAGTACAGCCAGTACCAGTGAAGATAAAAAGGCGGAACAAACGAAGTCAAAAGGAACACCAAAGTCGCCCATCCGAAAAACACTAGGCGGCAGCTGCGTGTCACGCAAGACAAGTGAAGGGAAAGGGTAGCGATCGACAACGGTAGGGAGAAAAGAAGCTATGAAGCATGAAGTAACAATTGCACAGTGGGAAACAAACACCATGACTGAAGCAGTGCAGTCGAGAAAAGTAGTGCGGGGTTGCAGAACCACGGGAGGACGACGTAGGATGTAAAAACACACCGAGAATGCAAGCAAAGTGGTCCGTGACACTCGACAGGCAACAGACGCGTACATGGTTCGGGGCAGAAATGGCGGCGCTGGCGGTGCAGCGCAAGGGGAGTCCCCAAAACACAGTGGGGAGACACCGCAGCAAGAACAAAGCACGGTGCAACAAAAGAGAAAGAGGACCGGACGGGGAATGGTACCTGCAAAGGAGACAACAAATGCGGGACGAGGGATTCCCCGTAGCAGCACCGAGGGGATGTCACACAGAGGTCGTGCGCCAGCAGGACAAACACAGCAACTACGGGCACAGGAGGTTATTGCAAATGAAAGGTGCACGTACAGATAGGACCACGTACCCCGTACTGACGTTGTAACAAACGTTGTGATGGGGCCCAATCAGCCTCTTAGAAATGAAACCGGAGGCACATCGCTGGGTGGGAGCGGGCGAAAGGCTGCTGGAGTGTCGTACGGACCCCACCACTCCGTACGGTGGACGACACTAATGGACGAGGTCGGAATGTTTCCATCTCGATCACCAGGTCCACCGTTCCCAGACCTGACGCGGCTGCTTGCTTCCGAGCGCAACCCCAGCCGAACAACTCGAGTCTCTCCTCGGCCGCAGCCTTCCGCTCCGAAACCAAGCGTGGCCTCACACCACCGCAGCCGCACACTGCCGCGTGGGTGTGAGACCGGGCCGAGCAAGGCTGGACAGATAAACTGCGTGGGACAATCGTGTAATGACGCTACGTGGGGGTATGCACGTCTGTTCAACTGCTGGGTTACCCCATATTGGTGTACACAAACACCACAAGATCGTACGTAGTGCTCCCCGTCGGCTCGAGCAAGACGGACGAAGTACGTGTTGTGGGTGAATGGGGCAAGAATGAAGGACGCTACATGTGTTCCACGATGACAAGGCCCCAGAGTACATGGCCCCACCTGACGACAGTGGTCAGGTAGTAAAGAGCACAGGCACGGGTGGCTCAGGAACGTCAGCTGATTGTACCACAGCGCCGTGCGGACGTGTGGGCTGATTGGAAGTGCAGCGTCAGGGAGCGTGTCAGTGAAAGAGCCGGTGCGGTGGTGGTGTGCTTGACGTACGACAATTGAGTACGTTGTTTCGAAGCCGTTGTGACCAGTGTGTGTGTGTGTGTGCCACCTGTGCACTGCAGTACAGTATTCCATAATTGGCACTATCCTCACCGTACCATGGAACGCTACACATTTGTAGAACTGAGGGACATGCATTTTGTCTACGGCCTTGCAGATGGCAATGGCCGAGCAGCTGCACGCCTTTATCGCGGACGGTATCCGGAGAGGCGACAACCCGACAGCAGGTTGTTTTCGAACGTGCACCGTACCCTTGGTGAATCGGGTGTGTTACGTGCAGGCCATCATGTCGGTCACCCAAGATATGTGCGCACCGCGGCAGTCGAGGAGGACGTACTTGCTCTCGTGGACGACACACCGTCTACTAGCACCCGTAGCATTGCACGTGCAGTGGGAGTATCACAGTCGACAGTGTGGCGTGTCCTTCATGATGATCTGTTGTATCCCTATCATCAACAGTGAGTCCACGCGTTGCAGGCTGGGGATTACCCACGACGTGTGGAATTCTGTCAACGACTGTTGCAGTTTTGTACCGACGATCCCCGTTTTTTGCGCCATGTGCTTTTCACGGACGAGGCAACATTCACCCGTGAGGGCATCTTCAATTGCCGAAACAGCCATGTGTGGGATTATGAAAATCCACATGCAGCAGTCGAGGTGCACCATCAGACCCAGTTTGCAGTGAATATCTGGGCAGGTATCATCGATGAACAGATTATCGGTCCATACCTGCTGCCACCACGTTTAAATGGCCGCCTCTATCGCACCTTTCTTGCATCAGTTTTTCCAGAGCTGCTAGAAGATGTACCCCTCAACGTGCGACATCGTATGTGGTTTCAATTGGATGGAGCGCCTGCACATTTTGATGGCACAGTGCGAACCCTTTTGCACCGTACCTACCCACAGCGCTGGATCGGCAGAGAGGGCCCCGTCCCCTGGCCCGCCCGTTCGCCTGACCTCACACCAATGGATTTCTTCTTGTGGGGCCATGTGAAAACACTCGTCTACGAGACCCCGGTGCCTGACAAGGAAACATTGGTAGCGCGGATACTTGCAGCATCGGCCGAGGTGTGTACCATGCCAGGGATTTTTGATAGGGTTCGCCAGAATTTCCTGCGACGCTGCAATGCCTGAATTGAATGTGGTGGTCGTCAATTTGAGCAACTTTTGTAACAACGTCAGTCCGGGGTACGACTACGTACTACGTACTATTCCTATCTGTAAGTGCACCTTTGCGTGGCAATAAACCTCCTGTGCCCGTAGTTGCTGTGTTTGTCCTGCTGGCGCACGACCTCTGTGTGACATCCCCTCGGTGCTGCTACGGGGAATCCCTCGTCCCGCATTTGTTGTCTCCTTGACAGGTACCATTCCCCGTCCGGTCCTCTTTCTCTTTTGTTGAACCGTGCTTTGTTCTTGCTGCGGTGTCTCCCCACTGTGTTTGGGGACTCCCCACGCACTGCATGTGTTTGTTTCCCGCTGTGCAATTGTTACTTCATGCTTCATAGCTTCTTTTCTCCCTACCGTTGTCGATCGCTACCCTTTCCCTTCACTTGTCTTGCGGGACACTCCTATTTCCTTTGTGGAACCCCATGCGCATGCGTTGCGCAGCTGCCGCCTAGTGTTTTTCGGATGGGCGACTTTGGTGTTCCTTTTGACTTCGTTTGTTCCGCCTTTCTATCTTCACTGGTACTGGCTGTACAGAGGTGTGAAGTTCATTTTCACACGTTTTCGGCGTTGTCTAGCTCCTCACGGAGGCATCTCTCGGCAAAGTGGAAGGGGAACTTTCGTCTCTATTTCATGGGAGGTATCTGTGGTTTTCGTTTGTACTATACCTTTAGAATCACCCTGTATACAGCTAGAAAAACCGATGGGGGATAAACAGGTAACAAAACACACCTTCAAACACACCCTTTTCTTCTTTCTTCAATGATATTCATTTGGCTTTTTGAGTTCTGGGATACATTTTTCATTTCTATTTTTTTTCTTTATTCACTGCAGGCAGAGTACAACACATAGGAACAAGAAGGCACGCTCGTCACGTATTCCGGCCTGAATTTTTTCTTTCTGAGGTCCCTTCATCAGTTTCATCATATCATGACTCATCCTCATTTTCGCGATAACCAAATGTGGCAGAGAAGCGAAGTAAAATAAACCAAACAAACAAGAATTAGAACGCGCGTTCTCTTGTCAAATAAGTACATCGGTATTTATGATTGTTTAGCTTATCGATTTTTTAATTGGAGGCCAAGAGATTAGTATATTTAAATAAAACACTACTAAAACGAGAGCAAGAGAGAGCGTGAGCAAATATTTGTTATTTAATCATTATATACTCCATATATGAAAATAAAAAGCATAAAATTTTTGTCTGCATATACGACGTTCCAATTGTATAAATAATAAAAGTACATCCTATATTATACATACATATTGTACAACGTGTAAAAAGTAGTAAATACAGAGAACATAAGTACTGCAAAAAAAAATTCCCTTAGTTCTTTAGAGGATTTACAAAGGAAGTGAAGGGAATTCAATCTCCAATCTGTCCTATAGGAGATAGACTGGAGGACCTGAAAGCACGGGATTTCAACCTTTGGAGCGGGGGCAAGCGAGGTATAGTGGAACCACGAGCAAAACAACTTGCGCAGACCCGCGGCTTATGTGCACCGTACACCCGCGAGTAGGGGAGGGGGAGAGTGGACAATGCTTCATTATGGCTCGAAATGGAGGGAAGAAACCCCGTTTCTACCTGGAACTCTGAAGCGGAGGAATGGCGAGCTAGGTCAGCTATGCCCGCTGAACGCACCAAGGGACGAGAAGAGCGTAAAAAAAAAAATTGTTGCATATGAACTGTGGCTTCAACAAACAAATAAATATTGTGATTTGAAAAAAAATTGGAGATTTGAGATTGATTGATCTATCTCTGCTAGACTAGCTACTCCTCAGTGCACGTCACTGCTTGAATGTACAAATCAAACTGTAAATACGTGGGTTTCATCCGTGAGCGACCAAGAGCTTGCAACCTCGAGAAAAGCTGCTCAATGTCGGTTTCGGAAACCCAGCATTATATTTTGGCGGAATCAAAACGCCTTTAGAATAGATATCATTAGTTCCGCTGTCCAGAAGAGTTTCCTCTGGAAGCACTAGTCTCCTTGAATCAAGTGAGAAAGCGGAAATGGTTCAATACTACACTATAATGAATTTCGCTATTTACTAATTACATTACTATACACAAATCTTATGTCTTTTTGAAAATTCTTTTTCCTTCTTGAAATCTTGTGACAAACGTGTCTTAAAATTAAGCTACAAGGTGGTTTTTCAATTTCCTAGGCGCCATTGAAAACCATTTCTGAAATACCTTACAATCTTTGGCAATCTATAGCAGTTTTAGCGTATAGTTCATAACTTGGAAGCCCAAGTTGTCCTTCTACATAATCACTGCCTTCTGCCACTTAGTTTTCGTGGCATTTCATAAGTGTGCAAAGCTACGCACTTGACCCATGCAAAATGTATTATAATCGATCTTCTATCACCCTTGATCCATTAGTAGGTTGCACCAGCGTGGTTGAGAATCTAATGAACTCGCTAACGCATTGCAGCATTTTTATATTTGCGTATTTTCTTGCATTGTACATTTCCTAGAAACGTGTTGTTGTTCTTTTCTATGAACAATGATTTTGTTCTTCATTGCTTATTTTTAACTCAGCTTTAAAGAAGTGAAATTCTATTGTTATAGCATTTGTTACAATTGGTCGTATTTGGAGGTTTTGTTGTACTAATTTGTTTGTGTTGTTATTTTTTAAATTTCAAGCAACATATTGTTTTTTGATATTCGGTTTACTTTGAAGAGAACATTATTGTGCTATTTGGTCCTATTAATCTGTTTATGTTCCTTGCTGAGGATTTAGTAGTGGGATTCCAATCTCTGTTTCGAACGCAAATTTACCTCGTATTTTCAGCAAATGTTGTGGTGTGTAACAAAACTGTACTTCTCTGAAAGATTTAGGTTTTTGCTGAGTGCCAACATGCAGGCAACTAATTGCAATGTTTATTTTAAAAAACTAAAGCCATTAGTGCTCGAATGTGTAATAAATATTTCAAAGATTACGTTGGTAGGCATTCTACTGTTTGAGAAACTGTTGCAGTGGAGATTGGAACCGGTGACGCTTCGTTTGTGGTCAGGTATTGTGCTTCAGTAAACTGAATCTGTGCAGGTATGGAATCAACGTTACTGTAAGCGTCGTCACTCCTCCTCCTTCTCAGGCTTCATGTGTCCTCGCATTCACGATCTTTCTGTGGATGCGGCGATGAGCAGTTCATGTCTTTCTCTCTCCTCCTCTCTCTCAAAACTTTCAATCTTTCCTGGCGTTCTCTATCTCTTTCTGAGAACGCGGCGATCGGCCCTTCATGTCGCTTATGCTCTTTTGCCAGCTTGTTTCTTGACAAATTGCTCTTGTCTTTTCCTCTCCTCCTCTCTCTCAACTTTCAGCCTTTACTTGCGTTCTCTCTATTTCTGTGAACGCAAGGGAGGCCACCAGAGCATTTACCCAATCAGGCGTCACTAGAGCTGGGGACGGAACACTAGAAGTCGGTGCTATCTGAATTCTCACCTAGAAGCATTTCTGGCATCGCATCTCACGGTCAAATTCATCCACAACAGTCTGCCATTACACAATACTTCTGGTGGTAAAGCAGTCAAGCCCTTAAGCCGAAAGGCTATGGTGCGGAACTTTAATAACCATTAGTTTTTAGCAATGCGCAATATAGCCATGCTACTACCGAAACACCCGTAATATTACTTGGTGTTACGACGAAAGTATGAAATGTGGATTATTAATAAGCCAGTCTAAAAGTCTTGAGGATCTCTGGATTAGGCGATTCCACGAAAATTCATGGAACGATGTTCTGTCAGCCGGGCATATCGACTTTCAAACTCCAGCCATAAACCGAGACCAAATAGCTGAGCGCCCACTAACATGGCAAGCATTATTCTAATACACTACGAATAGTACAGTCACGGACACATCTGGGTTGTAACGAAACCATTAGCTTTCAATGAGATTATTACAACACAGCTGTGTTCGTGACTGTACAAGATCAAAGTAAGTTAACCCCTCCTTAACATCCACGAGCAAAGTGAAACGTGCATGACTAGATAGGCACGCACTCCAACCTCAATCCCACAAGTTCAACCTTTGCATGGCTACATATCCCCGAATCACCATCCACCCATAAGGTCATTTTACAAGACACATGCAGTTTTTAAATTTTCGTCCCACACAGAACATATTTTTTACAATTTCACATAATCATTTACCACGTTCGACGCGGTTGATATAACAGGTACCAGGGTATGTTAAATAACTAATTGTAACTAGCTACAGTACCTATACAAGACTACCTTTCATGGCCAACCAGAGCCGACCGCTACACCCCCACTCACAAAGAATCATCTAAGTCTTTAGCTACATTGCCCAGATCTATCATGCAAGTTTATTCCAGCCCCGGCCCAACACAAACTCAACTATAGTGGCTATTTACCATTACAAGATCTACCTTATGCAATTAGCCCCGGCCCAATACCTCCAAACTTCGTTCGGCTACTTTGTCCCTGCAAGATCTACGGCTTGAATAGAACCACGGGTGCTCACAGGCGGTTTACGGACACAGGTTGCGTCTACTTATTTTTTTTTGGGTGGGGGCGGGGTGATTTTTTATTTGCTTTTGTGATGGGAATTTGACTGAAAAAACATTTCTTTACTGGACAGAAGTTGAACTTCGTTAACATGCACTAATCACTTCGTATACTGCTAATATACATACTTCTAACAAACGGGTAATATAATATCACAGTATTTTTGAGGGGAGAGGAGAGCACCCAATTGTTACGGTAATATCACCGTTTAATATTTGATTATCACGGGAGTTCTTCTAGGCGGTTTGAGAATTATATTGGGGGTTTCTTGAGGAGGGAATATCCAGATGTGAATATCAAAGTTAGGTCTCAGATTCAGAATGGCACAGAATCTCCACAGTAAGGGGGTTTGGACATTACTAATTACATTCCTATACACGAATCTTATGTTTTTCTTGAAATCTTGTGACAAACGTGTCTTAAAATTAAGCTACAAGGTGGTTTTTCAATTTCCTAGGCGCCATTGAAAACCATTTCTGAAATACCTTACAATCTTTGGCAATCTATAGCAGTTTTAGCGTAGCTATAGTTCATAACTTGGAAGCCCAAGTGGTCCTTCTACATAATCACTGCCTTCTGCCACTTAGTTTTCGTGGCATTTCATAAGTGTGCAAAGCTACGCACTTGACCCATGCAAAATGTATTATAATCGATCTTCTATCACCCTTCATCGTATAGAAGGTTGCACCAGCGTGGTTGAGAATCTAATGAACACGCTAACGCAATGGAGCATTTTTATATTTGGGTATTTTGTTGCATTGTACATTTCCTAGAAACGTGTTGTTGTTCGTTTGTATGAACAATGATTTTGTTCTTTATTGCTTATTTTTAACTCAGCTTTAAGTGAAATTCTATTGTTATAGCATTTGTTATAATTGGTGGTATTTGGAAGTTTTGTTGTACTAATTTGTTTGTGTTGTTATTTTTTAAATTTCTAAGCAACATATTGTTTTTTGATATTCGGTTTACTTTGAAGAGAACATTATTGTGCTATTTGGTCCTATTAATCTGTTTATGTTCCTTGCTGTGGATTTAGTAGTGGGATTCCAGTCTCTGTTTCGAACGCAAATTTACCTCGTATTTTCAGCAAATGTTGTGGTGTGTAACAAAGCTGTACTTCTCTGAGAGATTTAGGTCTTTGCTGAGTGCCAACATGCAGGCAACTAATTGCAATGTTTATTTAAAAAAAACTAAAGCCATTAGTGCTCGAATGTGTAATAAATATTTCAAAGATTACGTTGGTACGCATTCTACTGTTGAGAAAGTGTTGCGGGGGTGATTCGAACCGGGGACGCTTCGTTTGTGGTCAGTTATTGTGCTTCAGTTAACTGAATCCGTGCAGGTAAATTTGGCGCTCTATTTGACTATATTATCCTCGCTATTGAACTGGTTTTCTCTCATTACGATTCATTATTTCCGATTACACGACATAACACTTAGTATTTAAAAAAAACAACTTCAAACTACATTCTTTTCCGTGTATAACATGGAAGTTATAATTTACTTCAATTTGGTTTAAAAACTGGATAATATCACGTTCATTGTTCAACATAGTTTAGGTAGCCCTAACTTAAACTTTCACCTAACACCATTCACTGTCTAACATCAAATCTCAAATCTATGTGATTTTAAGGCCCACCTGTCCCTCCACGAAAAAAGGCCAAAGTTTGCCTTACCCAAACATGTTGGGCTACTTATGGAATTCCTCATTTTAAATGGCTGTTGAAGCACAAATCCTACACCTCCCACCCACAGAGATCATCATTGTACTGGCTACTGCCCGAAACTAAAATCTTACCTTACGCTTAAGCAGCTAAATAGCTCCCTTCATCCCGTTCACACTCACGATCAACGATGTTTGGCTACTATCCATCACAAGATGTAAATAGTTTGGCTACCAGCCCCGACCCACTGCACCCAAGCACAAGTTCAGTTTGTTTGGCTACGTGTCCCTACAAGGCCTTGACTTTGCAGGACGTCGTAGTCCACCACAAAGTGAAACTTGTGCCGCTGGATAGCCTTGACCACTTCACCTCCCTCCCACTAGATATATCTAGGACGGGTTTTGGCAGCCCCGCCTCCACCCACAACAAAGCTAACCCTGAGCGACTAGATAGCTGCAAGCTAAGACCTAGTTTAGCGTGGTAGCCCCGCCCTCCACCCACGCACAAAGATGGTCTTGCATGACAATATAGACCCGAACCGTTCAACACGGTGAAGTGGTTAGTATAGCATCCCACGCTTGTAATGCTAGATTCAGGAGTCTAGTATGACATGATTTCTTAAGACTTGAATCTTGCACTAATCACCTTAATCATGGTAGCCATTAACCCAGTTAATTAGGAATACGAGAAAGTATAACTACAAGAGTAACCTATACCGCGCTACTTAAGATACATTTTTGGCTGCTTGTAATCCCACCCACTCCTCCAGAGTCTAACTTGAACAAATCAAACACTAAATACGTGGCGTTTCATCCGTGAGCGGCCAAGAGCTTGCAACCTCGAGAAAAGCTGCTAAATGTCGGACTCGGAAGCCCAGCATTATATTGTGGCGGAATTAAAACGCCTTTAGAATAGGTATCATTGGTTCCGCTGTCCAGAAAAGTTTCTTCTGGACGCACTAGTGTCCCGGAATCGAGTGAGAAAGCGGAAATGGTTCATGACTACGCTATCATGAATTTCGCTATTTACTAATTACATTCCTATACACGAATCTTATGTTTTTCTTGAAATTTTGTGACAAACGTGTCTTAAAATTAAGCTACAAGGTGGTTTTTCAATTTCCTAGACGCCATTGAAAACCATTTCTGAAATACCTTACAATCTTTGGCACTCTATAGCAGTTTTAGCGTAGCTATAGTTCATAACTTGGAACCCCTAGTGGTCCTTCTACATAATCACTGCCTTCTGCCACTTAGTTTTCGTGGCATTTCATAAGTGTGCAAAGCTACGCACTTGACCCATGCAAAATGTATTATAATCGATCTTATATCACCCTTCATCGTTTAGAAGGTTGCACCAGCGTGGTAGAAAATCTAATGAACACGCTAACGCAATGGAGCATTTTTATATTTGGGTATTTTGTTGCATTGTACATTTCCTAGAAACGTGTTGTTGTTCGTTTGTATGAACAATGATTTTGTTCTTTATTGCTTATTTTTAACTCAGCTTTAAGTGAAATTCTATTGTTATAGCATTTGTTACAATTGGTGGTATTTGGAAGTTTTGTTGTACTAATTTGTTTGTGTTGTTATTTTTAAATTTCTAAGCAACATATTGTTTTTTGATATTCGGTTTACTTTGAAGAGAACATTATTGTGCTATTTGGTCCTATTAATCTGTTTATGTTCCTTGCTGTGGATTTAGTAGTGGGATTCCAGTCTCTGTTTCGAACGCAAATTTACCTCGTATTTTCAGCAAATGTTGTGGTGTGTAACAAAGCTGTACTTCTCTGAGAGATTTAGGTTTTTGCTGAGTGCCAACATGCAGGCAACTAATTGCAATGTTTATTAAAAAAAACTAAAGCCATTAGTGCTCGAATGTGTAATAAATATTTCAAAGATTACGTTGGTAGGCATTCTACTGTTGAGAAAGTGTTGCGGGGGCGATTCGAACCGGGGACGCTTCGTTTGTGGTCAGTTATTGTGCTTCAGTTAACTGAATCCGTGCAGGTAAATTTGGCGCTCAATTTGACTATATTATCCTCGCTATTGAACTGGTTTTCTCTCATTACGATTCATTATTTCCGATTACACGACATAACACTTAGTATTTAAAAAAACAACTTCAAACTACATTATTTTCCGTGTATAACATGGAAGTTATAATCTACTTCAATTTGGTTTAAAAACTGGATAATATCACGTTCATTGTTCAACATAGTTTAGGTAGCCCTAACTTAAACTTTCACCTAACACCATTCACTGTCTAACATCAAATCTATGTGATTTTAAGGCCCACCTGTCCCTACACGAAAAAAGGCCAAAGTTTGCCTTACCCAAACATGTTGGGCTACTTATGGAATTCCTCACTTTATATGGCTGTTGAGGCACAAATCCTACACCTCCCACCCACAGAGATCATCATTGTACTGGCTACTGCCCGAAACTAAAATCTTACCTTACGCTTAAGCAGCTAAATAGCTCCCTTCATCCCGTTCACACTCACGATCAACGATGTTTGGCTACTATCCATCACAAGATGTAAATAGTTTGGCTACCAGCCCCGACCCACTGCACCCAAGCACAAGTTCAGTTTGTTGGCTACGTGTCCCTACAAGGCCTTAACTTTGCAGGACGTCGTAGTCCACCACAAAGTGAAACTTGTGCCGCTGGATAGCCTTGACCACTTCACCTCCCTCCCACTAGATACATCTAGGACGGGTTTTGGCAGCCCCGCCTCCACCCACAACAAAGCTAACCCTGAGCGACTAGATAGCTGCAAGGTAAGACCTAGTTTAGCGTGGTAGCCCCGCCCTCCACCCACGCACAAAGATGGTCTTGCATGACAATATAGACCCGAACCGTTCAACACGGTGAAGTGGTTAGTATAGCATCCCACGCTTGTAATGCTAGATTCAGGAGTCTAGTATGACATGATTTCTTAAGACTTGAATCTTGCACTAATCACCTTAATCATGGTAGCCATTAACCCAGTTAATTAGGAATACGAGAAAGTATAACTACAAGAGTAACCTATACCGCGCTACTTAAGATACATTTTTGGCTGCTTGTAATCCCACCCACTCCTCCAGAGTCTAACTTGAACAAATCAAACACTAAATACGTGGCGTTTCATCCGTGAGCGGCCAAGAGCTTGCAACCTCGAGAAAAGCTGCTCAATGTCGGACTCGGAAGCCCAGCATTATATTGTGGCGGAATCAAGACGCCTTTAGAATAGGTATCATTGGTTCCGCTGTCCAGAAAAGTTTCTTCTGGACGCACTAGTGTCCCGGAATCGAGTGAGAAAGCGGAAATGGTTCAAGACTACGCTATCATGAATTTCGCTATTTACTAATTACATTCCTATACACGAATCTTATGTTTTTCTTGAAATTTTGTGACAAACGTGTCTTAAAATTAAGCTACAAGGTGGTTTTTCAATTTCCTAGGCGCCATTGAAAACCATTTCTGAAATACCTTACAATCTTTGGCACTCTAGCAGTTTTAGCGTAGCTATAGTTCATAACTTGGAAGCCCAAGTGGTCCTTCTACATAATCACTGCCTTCTGCCACTTAGTTTTCGTGGCATTTCATAAGTGTGCTAAGCTACGCACTTGACCCATGCAAAATGTATTATAATCGATCTTATATCACCCTTGATTATTTAGAAGGTTGCACCAGCGTGGTTGAGAATCTAATGAACACGCTAACGCAATGGAGCATTTTTATATTTGGGTATTTTGTTGCATTGTACATTTCCTAGAAACGTGTTGTTGTTCGTTTGTATGAACAATGATTTTTTTTCTTTATTGCTTATTTTAACTCAGCTTTAAGTGAAATTCTATTGTTATACCATTTGTTACAATTGGTGGTATTTGGAAGTTTTGTTGTACTAATTTGTTTGTGTTGTTATTTTTTAAATTTCTAAGCAACATATTGTTTTTTGATATTCGGTTTACTTTGAAGATACAATTATTGTGCTATTTTGTCCTATTAATCTGTTTATGTTCCTTGCTGTTGATTTAGTAGTGTGATTCCAGTCTCTGTTTCGAACGCAAAGTTACCTCGTATTCTCAGCAAATGTTGTGGTGTCTAACAAACTTGTACTTACCTGAGCGATTTAGGTTTTTGCTGAGTGCCAACATGCAGGCAACTAATTGCAATGTTTATTTTAAAAAACTAAAGCCATTAGTGCTCGAATGTGTAATAAATATTTCAAAGATTACGTTGGTAGGCATTCTACTGTTTGAGAAAGTGTTGCAGGGGAGATTCGAACCGGGGACGCTTCGTTTGTGGTCAGTTATTGTGCTTCAGTTAACTGAATCCGTGCAGGTGTGGAATCTACGTTACTGGTAGCGTCGTTACTCCTCCTCCTTCTCAGGCTTCAATGTGTCCTCGCATTCACGATCTTTCTGTGGATGCGGCGATGAGCAGTTCATGTCTTTCTCTCTCCTCCTCTCTCTCAAAACTTTCAATCTTTCCTGGCGTTCTCTATCTCTTTCTGAGAACGCGGCGATCGGCCCTTCATGTCGCTTATGCTCTTTTGCCAGCTTGTTTCTTGACAAATTGCTCTTGTCTTTTCCTCTCCTCCTCTCTCTCAACTTTCAGCCTTTACTTGCGTTCTCTCTATTTCTGTGAACGCAAGGGAGGCCACCAGAGCATTTACCCCATCAGGCGTCACTAGAGCTGGGAACGGAACACTAGCAGTCGGTGCTATCTGAATTCTCACCTACAAGCATTTTTGGCATCGCATCTCACGGTCAAATTCATCCACAACAGTCTGCCATTACACAATACTTCTGGTGGTAAAGCAGTCAAGCCCTTAGGCCGAAAGGCTATGGTGCGGAACTTTAATAACCATTAGTTTTTAGCAATGGGCAATATAGTCATGCTACTACCGAAAAACCCGTAATATTACTTGGTGTTACGACGAAAGTATGAAATGTGGATTAATAATACGCCAGTCTAAAAGTCTTGAGGATCTCTGGATTAGGCGATTCCACGAAAATTCATGGAACGATGTTCTGTCAGCCGGGCATATCGACTTTCAAACTCCAGCCATAAACCGAGACCAAATAGCTGAGCGCCCACTAACATGGCAAGCATTATTCTAATACACTACGAATAGTACAGTCACGGACACATCTGGGTTGTAACGAAACCATTAGCTTTCAATGAGATTATTACAACACAGCTGTGTTCGTGAATGTACAAGATCAAAGTAAGTTAACCCCTCCTTAACATCCACGAGCAAAGTGAAACGTGCATGACTAGATAGGCACGCACTCCAACCTCAATCCCACAAGTTCAACCTTTGCATGGCTACATAGCCCCGAATCACCATCCACCCATAAGGTCATTTTACAAGACACATGCAGTTTTTAAATTTTCGTCCCACACAGAACATATTTTTTACAATTTCACATAATCATTTACCACGTTCGACGCGGTTGATATAACAGGTACCGGGGTATGTTAAATAACTAATTGTGACCACCTACAGTACCTCTACAAGACTACCTTTCATGGCCAACCAGAGCCGAACGCTACACCCCCACTCACAAAGAATCATCTAAGTCTTTAGCTACATTGCCCAGATCTATCCTGCAAGTTTATTCCAGCCCCGGCCCAACACAAACTCAACTATAGTGGCTACTTACCATTACAAGATCTACCTTATGCAATTAGCCCCGGCCCAATACCTCCAAACTTCGTTCGGCTACTTTGTCCCTGCAAGATCTACGGCTTGAATAGAACCACGGGTGCTCACAGGCGGTTTACGGACACAGGTTGCGTCTACTTATTTTTTGTGGGGAGGGGTGTTTTTTTATTTGCTTTTGTGATGGGAATTTGACTGAAAAAACATTTAATTACTGGACAGAAGTTGAACTTCGTTAACTTGCACTAATCACTTCGTATACTGCTAATATACGTACTTCTAACAAACGGGTAATATAATATTACAGTATTTCTGAGGGGAGAGGAGAGTACCCAATTATTACGGTAAAATCAACGTTTAATCTTAGATTATCACGGGAGTTCTTCTAGGGGGGTTGAGAATTATATTGGGGATTTCTTGAGGAGGGAATATCCACACGTGAATATCAAAGCTAGGTCTCAGATTCAGATTGGTACAGAATTTCCATAGTAAGGGGGGGATGAACTTTTAAATTAGGCAATATTTAGCGCTTTGGTATAAAATTCGTATGATTATCATTATTTCGACTATCATATTTCTATACCACTTGGAAGTCGTATGGTATGAAGTAGATCTTACTCTGAATTATTCGCTAAGCGAGGAGGGGGATCCGCCATAGTACACCGTGAGCTGAATTGCGAGCGAAGCGAGAAAGAAAATTTTTCGTGTCTAACCATCACTCATCCTCATTATCCTAAAGTGACGTAATAAAAATAGTTGCCCGTGGACTTCTTGTTTAGTAGTCGATGCTAATATTTCACATCATTACCTTTTCATGTTACAGTACGCCCGATATGTGCAGATTTTTTGCTCAATTGTGCATTTTTGTGATAGTAGCATGAAGCTTCAAATGTAGTTTAATATCCGTCTTAACATCATTTCAAAGTTTGGATGCATTTAAAATATCCTGTTAGCAATGGGGGAAGTTTTCAAAATGGCTACCGATTTATTAGTATTCTATATCTTTTGACATAAGCGGTGTAAATGAACTTTTATTGGTCCTGTTATTGGTCAAGGGAAAGCAAAACTTTCCAGTAAGACCTACGAAATCATTCTAAATGCGCATTAATAACGAAAAATACCTTGATTGCATAATTTTAAGGGACGCGTGTTTTCGAGATTGTTTATAATAGAATGTTGCTGTTCAAACCGATATAGTTTTGAAGTCTGGAATGTAATCGTTAACTGTACCGTTCCATAATGCCGTGTTTTGGAGGTGGAGCCCAGTCCCATACATTTTCCCTGTGGAACTCGGAAAATGTGATCAATATCTGTCCTGACCTCTTTACACTGGAATGCTTGCTCAAGGTAACTCCGGATATGAACACAGGTCTCCTACCTTCAAATTTGGCGCTCAATTTCACTATATTATCCTCGCTACAGAACTGGTTTTCTCTCATTACGATTCATTATTTCCGATTACACGACATAACATTTAGTATTTTAAAAAAAAACAACTTCAAACTACATTCTTTTCCGTGTAGGAAAGTATTGACGTTATAATTTACTTCAATTTGGTTTAAAAACTGGATAATATCACGTTCATTGTTCAACATAGTTTAGGTAGCTCTAACTTAAACTTTCACCTAACACCATTCACTGTCTAACATCAAATTTATGTGATTTTAAGGCCCACCTGTCCCTCCACGAAAAAAGGCCAAAGTTTGCCTTACCCAAACATGTTGGGCTACTTATGGAATTCCTCATTTTAAATGGCTGTTGAAGCACAAATCCTACACCTCCCACCCACAGAGATCATCATTGTACTGGCTACTGCCCGAAACTAAAATCTTACCTTACGCTTAAGCAGCTAAATAGCTCCCTTCATCCCGTTCACACTCACGATCAACGATGTTTGGCTACTATCCATCACAAGATGTAAATAGTTTGGCTACCAGCCCCGACCCACTGCACCCAAGCACAAGTTCAGTTTGTTTGGCTACGTGTCCCTACAAGGCCTTGACTTTGCAGGACGTCGTAGTCCACCACAAAGTGAAACTTGTGCCGCTGGATAGCCTTGACCACTTCACCTCCCTCCCACTAGATACATCTAGGACGGGTTTTGGCAGCCCCGCCTCCACCCACAACAAAGCTAACCCTGCGCGACTAGATAGCTGCAAGCTAAGACCTAGTTTAGCGTGGTAGCCCCGCCCTCCACCCACGCACAAAGATGGTCTTGCATGACAATATAGACCCGAACCGTTCAACACGGTGAAGTGGTTAGTATAGCATCCCACGCTTGTAATGCTAGATTCAGGAGTCTAGTATGACATGATTTCTTAAGACTTGAATCTAGCACTAATCACCTTAATCATGGTAGCCATTAACCCAGTTAATTAGGAATACGAGAAAGTATAACTACAAGAGTAACCTATACCGCGCTACTTAAGAAACATTTTTGGCTGCTTGTAATCCCACCCACTCCTCCAGAGTCTAACTTGAACAAATCAAACTCTAAATACGTGGCGTTTCATCCGTGAGCGGCCAAGAGCTTGCAACCTCGAGAAAAGCTGCTCAATGTCGGACTCAGAAGCCCAGCATTATATTGTGGCGGAATCAAAACGCCTTTAGAATAGGTATCATTGGTTCCGCTGTCCAGAAAAGTTTCTTCTGGACGCACTAGTGTCCCGGAATCGAGTGAGAAAGCGGAAATGGTTCAAGACTACGCTATCATGAATTTCGCTATTTACTAATTACATTCCTATACACGAATCTTATGTTTTTCTTGAAATTTTGTGACAAACGTGTCTTAAAATTAAGCTACAAGGTGGTTTTTCAATTTCCTAGGCGCCATTGAAAACCATTTCTGAAATACCTTACAATCTTTGGCACTCTATAGCAGTTTTAGCGTAGCTATAGTTCATAACTTGGAAGCCCAAGTGGTCCTTCTACATAATCACTGCCTTCTGCCACTTAGTTTTCGTGGCATTTCATAAGTGTGCAAAGCTACGCACTTGACCCATGCAAAATGTATTATAATCGATCTTCTATCACCCTTCATCGTATAGAAGGTTGCACCAGCGTGGTAGAGAATCTAATGAACACGCTGACGCAATGCAGCATTTTTATATTTGGGTATTTTGTTGCATTGTACATTTCCTAGAAACGTGTTGTTGTTCTTTTGATTGAACAATGATTTTGTTCTTTATTGCTTATTTTTAACTCAGCTTTAAAGAAGTGAATTTCTATTGTTATAGCTTTTGTTACAATTGGTGGTATTTGGAGGTTTTGTTGTACTAATTTGTTTGTGTTGTTATTTTTTAAATTTCTAAGCAACATATTGTTTTTTGATATTCGGTTTACTTTGAAGAGAACATTATTGTGCTATTTTGTCCTATTAATCTGTTTATGTTCCTTGCTGTGGATTTAGTAGTGGGATTCCAGTCTCTGTTTCGAACGCAAAGTTACCTCGTATTCTCAGCAAATGTTGTGGTGTCTAACAAACCTGTACTTATCTGAGCGATTTAGGTTTTTGCTGAGTGCCAACATGCAGGCAACTAATTGCAATGTTTATTTTAAAAAACTAAAGCCATTAGTGCTCGAATGTGTAATAAATATTTCAAAGATTACGTTGGTAGGCATTCTACTGTTTGAGAAAGTGTTGCAGGGGAGATTCGAACCGGGGACGCTTCGTTTGTGGTCAGTTATTGTGCTTCAGTTAACTGAATCCGTGCAGGTATGGAATCTACGTTACTGTAAGCGTCGTCACTTCTCCTCCTTCTCAGGCTTCAATGTGTCCTCGCATTCACGATCTTTCTGTGGATGCGGCGATGAGCAGTTCATGTCTTTCTCTCTCCTCCTCTCTCTCAAAACTTTCAATCTTTCCTGGCGTTCTCTATCTCTTTCTGAGAACGCGGCGATCGGCCCTTCATGTCGCTTATGCTCTTTTGCCAGCTTGTTTCTTGACACATTGCTCTTGTCTTTTCCTCTCCTCCTCTCTCTCAACTTTCAGCATTTACTTGCGTTCTCTCTATTTCTGTGAACGCAAGGGAGGTCACCAGAGCATTTACCCAATCAGGCGTCACTAGAGCTGGGGACGGAACACTAGAAGTCGGTGCTATCTGAATTCTCACCTAGAAGCATTTCTGGCATCGCATCTCACGGTCAAATTCATCCACAACAGTCTGCCATTACACAATACTTCTGGTGGTAAAGCAGTCAAGCCCTTAAGCCGAAAGGCTATGGTGCGGAACTTTAATAACCATTAGTTTTTAGCAATGGGCAATATAGTCATGCTACTACCGAAAAACCCGTAATATTACTTGGTGTTACGACGAAAGTATGAAATGTGGATTAATAATACGCCAGTCTAAATGTCTTGAGGATCTCCGGATTAGGCGATTCCACGAAAATTCATGGAACGATGTTCTGTCAGCCCGGCATATCGACTTTCAAACTCCAGCCATAAACCGAGACCAAATAGCTGAGCGCCCACTAACATGGCAAGCATTATTCTAATACACTACGAATAGTACAGTCATGGACACATCTGGGTTGTAACGATACCATTAGCTTTCAATGAGATTATTACAACACAGCTGTGTTCGTGACTGTACAAGATCAAAGTAAGTTAACCCCTCCTTAACATCCACGAGCAAAGTGAAACGTGCGTGACTAGATAGGCACGCACTCCAACCTCAATCCCACAAGTTCAACCTTTGCATGGCTACATAGCCCCGAATCACCTTCCACCCATAAGGTCATTTTACAAGACACATGTAGTTTTTAAATTTTCGTCCCACACAGAACATATTTTTTACAATTTCACATAATCATTTACCACGTTCGACGCGGTTGATATAACAGGTACCGGGGTATGTTAAATAACTAATTGTGACCACCTACAGTACCTCTACAAGACTACCTTTCATGGCCAACCAGAGCCGAACGCTACACCCCCACTCACAAAGAATCATCTAAGTCTTTAGCTACATTGCCCAGATCTATCATGCAAGTTTATTCCAGCCCCGGCCCAACACAAACTCAACTATAGTGGCTACTTACCATTACAAGATCTACCTTATGCAATTAGCCCCGGCCCAATACCTCCAAACTTCGTTCGGCTACTTGGTCCCTGCAAGATCTACGGCTTGAATAGAACCACGGGTGCTCACAGGCGGTTTACGGACACAGGTTGCGTCTACTTATTTTTTTTTGGGAAGGGGTGATTTTTTATTTGCTTTTGTGATGGGAATTTGACTGAATAAACATTTAATTACTGGACAGAAGTTGAACTTCGTTAAATTGCACTAATCACTTCGTATACTGCTAATATACGTACTTCTAACAAACGGGTAATATAATATTACAGTATTTCTGAGGGGAGAGGACAGTACCCAATTATTACGGTAATATCAACGTTCAAACTTAAATTATCACGGGAGTTCTCCTAGGGGGGTTGAGCATTATATTGAGGATTTCTTGAGGAGGGAATATCCACACGTGAATATGAAAGTTAGGTCTCAGATTCAGATTGGCACAGAATTTCCATAGTAAGGGGGGATGAACTTTTAAATTAGGCAATATTTAGCGCTTTGGTATAAAATTCGTATGATTATCATTATTTCGACTATCATATTTCTATACCATTTGGAAGTCGTATGGTATGAAGTAGATCTTACTCTGAATTATTCGCTAAGCGAGGAGGGGGATCCGCCATAGTACACCGTGAGCTGAATTGCGAGCGAAGCGAGAAAGAAAATTTTTCGTGTCTAACCATCACTCATCCTCATTATCCTAAAGTGACGTAATAAAAATAGTTGCCCGTGGACTTCTTGTTTAGTCGTCGATGCTAATATTTCACATCATTACCTTTTCATGTTACAGTACGCCCGATATGTGCAGATTTTTTGCTCAATTGTGCATTTTTGTGATAGTAGCATGAAGCTTCAAATGTAGTTTAATATCCGTCTTAACATCATTTCAAAGTTTGGATGCATTTAAAATATCCTGTTAGCAATGGGGGAAGTTTTCAAAATGGCTACCGATTTATTAGTATTCTATATCTTTTGACATAAGCGGTGTAAATGAACTTTTATTGGTCCTGTTATTGGTCAAGGGAAAGCAAAACTTTCCAGTAAGACCTACGAAATCATTCTAAATGCGCATTAATAACGAAAAATACCTTGATTGCATAATTTTAAGGGACGCGTGTTTTCGAAATTGTTTATAATAGAATGTTGCTGTTCAAACCGATATAGTTTTGAAGTCTGGAATGTAATCGTTAACTGTACCGTTCCATAATGCCGTGTTTTGGAGGTGGAGCCCAGTCCCATACATTTTCCCTGTGGAACTCGGAAAATGTGATCAATATCTCTCCTGACCTCTTTACACTTGAATGCTTGCTCAAGGTAACTCCGGATATGAACACAGGTCTCCTACCTTCAAATTTGGCGCTCAATTTCACTATATTATCCTCGCTACTGAACTGGTTTTCTCTCATTACGATTCATTATTTCCGATTACACGACATAACATTTAGTATTTTAAAAAAAACAAACTTCAAACTACATTCTTTTCCGTGTAGGAAAGTATGGAAGTTATAATTTACTTCAATTTGGTTTAAAAACTGGATAATATCACGTTCATTGTTCAACATAGTTTAGGTAGCTCTAACTTAAACTTTCACCTAACACCATTCACTGTCTAACATCAAATCTATGTGATTTTAAGGCCCACCTGTCCCTCCACGAAAAAAGGCCAAAGTTTGCCTTACCCAAACATGTTGGGCTACTTATGGAATTCCTCACTTTAACTGGCTGTTGAGGCACAAATCCTACACCTCCCACCCACAGAGATCATCATTGTACTGGCTACTGCCCGAAACTAAAATCTTACCTTACGCTTAAGCAGCTAAATAGCTCCCTTCATCCCGTTCACACTCACGATCAACGATGTTTGGCTACTATCCATCACAAGATGTAAATAGTTTGGCTACCAGCCCCGACCCACTGCACCCAAGCACAAGTTCAGTTTGTTTGGCTACGTGTCCCTACAAGGCCTTGACTTTGCAGGACGTCGTAGTCCACCACAAAGTGAAACTTGTGCCGCTGGATAGCCTTGACCACTTCACCTCCCTCCCACTAGATACATCTAGGACGGGTTTTGGCAGCCCCGCCTCCACCCACAACAAAGCTAACCCTGCGCGACTAGATAGCTGCAAGGTAAGACCTAGTTTAGCGTGGTAGCCCCGCCCTCCACCCACGCACAAAGATGGTCTTGCATGACAATATAGACCCGAACCGTTCAACACGGTGAAGTGGTTAGTATAGCATCCCACGCTTGTAATGCTAGATTCAGGAGTCTAGTATGACATGATTTCTTAAGACTTGAATCTAGCACTAATCACCTTACTCATGGTAGCCATTAACCCAGTTAATTAGGAATACGAGAAAGTATAACTACAAGAGTAACCTATACCGCGCTACTTAAGAAACATTTTTGGCTGCTTGTAATCCCACCCACTCCTCCAGAGTCTAACTTGAACAAATCAAACACTAAATACGTGGCGTTTCATCCGTGAGCGGCCAAGAGCTTGCAACCTCGAGAAAAGCTGCTCAATGTTGGACTCAGAAGCCCAGCATTATATTGTGGCGGAATCAAAACGCCTTTAGAATAGGTATCATTGGTTCCGCTGTCCAGAAAAGTTTCTTCTGGACGCACTAGTGTCCCGGAATCGAGTGAGAAAGCGGAAATGGTTCAAGACTACGCTATCATGAATTTCGCTATTTACTAATTACATTCCTATACACGAATCTTATGTTTTTCTTGAAATTTTGTGACAAACGTGTCTTAAAATTAAGCTACAAGGTGGTTTTTCAATTTCCTAGGCGCCATTGAAAACCATTTCTGAAATACCTTACAATCTTTGGCACTCTATAGCAGTTTTAGCGTAGCTATAGTTCATAACTTGGAAGCCCAAGTGGTCCTTCTACATAATCACTGCCTTCTGCCACTTAGTTTTCGTGGCATTTCATAAGTGTGCAAAGCTACGCACTTGACCCATGCAAAATGTATTATAATCGATCTTCTATCACCCTTCATCGTATAGAAGGTTGCACCAGCGTGGTAGAGAATCTAATGAACACGCTGACGCAATGCAGCATTTTTATATTTGGGTATTTTGTTGCATTGTACATTTCCTAGAAACGTGTTGTTGTTCTTTTGATTGAACAATGATTTTGTTCTTTATTGCTTATTTTTAACTCAGCTTTAAAGAAGTGAATTTCTATTGTTATAGCTTTTGTTACAATTGGTGGTATTTGGAGGTTTTGTTGTACTAATTTGTTTGTGTTGTTATTTTTTAAATTTCTAAGCAACATATTGTTTTTTGATATTCGGTTTACTTTGAAGAGAACATTATTGTGCTATTTTGTCCTATTAATCTGTTTATGTTCCTTGCTGTGGATTTAGTAGTGGGATTCCAGTCTCTGTTTCGAACGCAAAGTTACCTCGTATTCTCAGCAAATGTTGTGGTGTCTAACAAACCTGTACTTATCTGAGCGATTTAGGTTTTTGCTGAGTGCCAACATGCAGGCAACTAATTGCAATGTTTATTTTAAAAAACTAAAGCCATTAGTGCTCGAATGTGTAATAAATATTTCAAAGATTACGTTGGTAGGCATTCTACTGTTTGAGAAAGTGTTGCAGGGGAGATTCGAACCGGGGACGCTTCGTTTGTGGTCAGTTATTGTGCTTCAGTTAACTGAATCCGTGCAGGTATGGAATCTACGTTACTGTAAGCGTCGTCACTTCTCCTCCTTCTCAGGCTTCAATGTGTCCTCGCATTCACGATCTTTCTGTGGATGCGGCGATGAGCAGTTCATGTCTTTCTCTCTCCTCCTCTCTCTCAAAACTTTCAATCTTTCCTGGCGTTCTCTATCTCTTTCTGAGAACGCGGCGATCGGCCCTTCATGTCGCTTATGCTCTTTTGCCAGCTTGTTTCTTGACACATTGCTCTTGTCTTTTCCTCTCCTCCTCTCTCTCAACTTTCAGCCTTTACTTGCGTTCTCTCTATTTCTGTGAACGCAAGGGAGGTCACCAGAGCATTTACCCAATCAGGCGTCACTAGAGCTGGGGACGGAACACTAGAAGTCGGTGCTATCTGAATTCTCACCTAGAAGCATTTCTGGCATCGCATCTCACGGTCAAATTCATCCACAACAGTCTGCCATTACACAATACTTCTGGTGGTAAAGCAGTCAAGCCCTTAAGCCGAAAGGCTATGGTGCGGAACTTTAATAACCATTAGTTTTTAGCAATGGGCAATATAGTCATGCTACTACCGAAAAACCCGTAATATTACTTGGTGTTACGACGAAAGTATGAAATGTGGATTAATAATACGCCAGTCTAAATGTCTTGAGGATCTCCGGATTAGGCGATTCCACGAAAATTCATGGAACGATGTTCTGTCAGCCCGGCATATCGACTTTCAAACTCCAGCCATAAACCGAGACCAAATAGCTGAGCGCCCACTAACATGGCAAGCATTATTCTAATACACTACGAATAGTACAGTCATGGACACATCTGGGTTGTAACGATACCATTAGCTTTCAATGAGATTATTACAACACAGCTGTGTTCGTGACTGTACAAGATCAAAGTAAGTTAACCCCTCCTTAACATCCACGAGCAAAGTGAAACGTGCGTGACTAGATAGGCACGCACTCCAACCTCAATCCCACAAGTTCAACCTTTGCATGGCTACATAGCCCCGAATCACCTTCCACCCATAAGGTCATTTTACAAGACACATGTAGTTTTTAAATTTTCGTCCCACACAGAACATATTTTTTACAATTTCACATAATCATTTACCACGTTCGACGCGGTTGATATAACAGGTACCGGGGTATGTTAAATAACTAATTGTGACCACCTACAGTACCTCTACAAGACTACCTTTCATGGCCAACCAGAGCCGAACGCTACACCCCCACTCACAAAGAATCATCTAAGTCTTTAGCTACATTGCCCAGATCTATCATGCAAGTTTATTCCAGCCCCGGCCCAACACAAACTCAACTATAGTGGCTACTTACCATTACAAGATCTACCTTATGCAATTAGCCCCGGCCCAATACCTCCAAACTTCGTTCGGCTACTTGGTCCCTGCAAGATCTACGGCTTGAATAGAACCACGGGTGCTCACAGGCGGTTTACGGACACAGGTTGCGTCTACTTATTTTTTTTTGGGAAGGGGTGATTTTTTATTTGCTTTTGTGATGGGAATTTGACTGAATAAACATTTAATTACTGGACAGAAGTTGAACTTCGTTAAATTGCACTAATCACTTCGTATACTGCTAATATACGTACTTCTAACAAACGGGTAATATAATATTACAGTATTTCTGAGGGGAGAGGACAGTAACCAATTATTACGGTAATATCAACGTTCAAACTTAAATTATCACGGGAGTTCTCCTAGGGGGGTTGAGCATTATATTGAGGATTTCTTGAGGAGGGAATATCCACACGTGAATATGAAAGTTAGGTCTCAGATTCAGATTGGCACAGAATTTCCATAGTAAGGGGGGATGAACTTTTAAATTAGGCAATATTTAGCGCTTTGGTATAAAATTCGTATGATTATCATTATTTCGACTATCATATTTCTATACCATTTGGAAGTCGTATGGTATGAAGTAGATCTTACTCTGAATTATTCGCTAAGCGAGGAGGGGGATCCGCCATAGTACACCTTGAGCTGAATTGCGAGCGAAGCGAGAAAGAAAATTTTTCGTGTCTAACCATCACTCATCCTCATTATCCTAAAGTGACGTAATAAAAATAGTTGCCCGTGGACTTCTTGTTTAGTCGTCGATGCTAATATTTCACATCATTACCTTTTCATGTTACAGTACGCCCGATATGTGCAGATTTTTTGCTCAATTGTGCATTTTTGTGATAGTAGCATGAAGCTTCAAATGTAGTTTAATATCCGTCTTAACATCATTTCAAAGTTTGGATGCATTTAAAATATCCTGTTAGCAATGGGGGAAGTTTTCAAAATGGCTACCGATTTATTAGTATTCTATATCTTTTGACATAAGCGGTGTAAATGAACTTTTATTGGTCCTGTTATTGGTCAAGGGAAAGCAAAACTTTCCAGTAAGACCTACGAAATCATTCTAAATGCGCATTAATAACGAAAAATACCTTGATTGCATAATTTTAAGGGACGCGTGTTTTCGAGATTGTTTATAATAGAATGTTGCTGTTCAAACCGATATAGTTTTGAAGTCTGGAATGTAATCGTTAACTGTACCGTTCCATAATGCCGTGTTTTGGAGGTGGAGCCCAGTCCCATACATTTTCCCTGTGGAACTCGGAAAATGTGATCAATATCTCTCCTGACCTCTTTACACTTGAATGCTTGCTCAAGGTAACTCCGGATATGAACACAGGTCTCCTACCTTCAAATTTGGCGCTCAATTTCACTATATTATCCTCGCTACTGAACTGGTTTTCTCTCATTACGATTCATTATTTCCGATTACACGACATAACATTTAGTATTTTAAAAAAAAAAAACTTCAAACTACATTCTTTTCCGTGTAGGAAAGTATGGAAGTTATAATTTACTTCAATTTGGTTTAAAAACTGGATAATATCACGTTCATTGTTCAACATAGTTTAGGTAGCTCTAACTTAAACTTTCACCTAACACCATTCACTGTCTAACATCAAATCTATGTGATTTTAAGGCCCACCTGTCCCTCCACGAAAAAAGGCCAAAGTTTGCCTTACCCAAACATGTTGGGCTACTTATGGAATTCCTCACTTTAACTGGCTGTTGAGGCACAAATCCTACACCTCCCACCCACAGAGATCATCATTGTACTGGCTACTGCCCGAAACTAAAATCTTACCTTACGCTTAAGCAGCTAAATAGCTCCCTTCATCCCGTTCACACTCACGATCAACGATGTTTGGCTACTATCCATCACAAGATGTAAATAGTTTGGCTACCAGCCCCGACCCACTGCACCCAAGCACAAGTTCAGTTTGTTTGGCTACGTGTCCCTACAAGGCCTTGACTTTGCAGGACGTCGTAGTCCACCACAAAGTGAAACTTGTGCCGCTGGATAGCCTTGACCACTTCACCTCCCTCCCACTAGATACATCTAGGACGGGTTTTGGCAGCCCCGCCTCCACCCACAACAAAGCTAACCCTGCGCGACTAGATAGCTGCAAGGTAAGACCTAGTTTAGCGTGGTAGCCCCGCCCTCCACCCACGCACAAAGATGGTCTTGCATGACAATATAGACCCGAACCGTTCAACACGGTGAAGTGGTTAGTATAGCATCCCACGCTTGTAATGCTAGATTCAGGAGTCTAGTATGACATGATTTCTTAAGACTTGAATCTAGCACTAATCACCTTACTCATGGTAGCCATTAACCCAGTTAATTAGGAATACGAGAAAGTATAACTACAAGAGTAACCTATACCGCGCTACTTAAGAAACATTTTTGGCTGCTTGTAATCCCACCCACTCCTCCAGAGTCTAACTTGAACAAATCAAACACTAAATACGTGGCGTTTCATCCGTGAGCGGCCAAGAGCTTGCAACCTCGAGAAAAGCTGCTCAATGTTGGACTCAGAAGCCCAGCATTATATTGTGGCGGAATCAAAACGCCTTTAGAATAGGTATCATTGGTTCCGCTGTCCAGAAAAGTTTCTTCTGGACGCACTAGTGTCCCGGAATCGAGTGAGAAAGCGGAAATGGTTCAAGACTACGCTATCATGAATTTCGCTATTTACTAATTACATTCCTATACACGAATCTTATGTTTTTCTTGAAATTTTGTGACAAACGTGTCTTAAAATTAAGCTACAAGGTGGTTTTTCAATTTCCTAGGCGCCATTGAAAACCATTTCTGAAATACCTTACAATCTTTGGCACTCTATAGCAGTTTTAGCGTAGCTATAGTTCATAACTTGGAAGCCCAAGTGGTCCTTCTACATAATCACTGCCTTCTGCCACTTAGTTTTCGTGGCATTTCATAAGTGTGCAAAGCTACGCACTTGACCCATGCAAAATGTACTATAATCGATCTTCTATCACCCTTCATCGTATAGAAGGTTGCACCAGCGTGGTAGAAAATCTAATGAACACGCTGACGCAATGCAGCATTTTTATATTTGGGTATTTTGTTGCATTGTACATTTCCTAGAAACGTGTTGTTGTTCTTTTGATTGAACAATGATTTTGTTCTTTATTGCTTATTTTTAACTCAGCTTTAAAGAAGTGAATTTCTATTGTTATAGCTTTTGTTACAATTGGTGGTATTTGGAGGTTTTGTTGTACTAATTTGTTTGTGTTGTTATTTTTTAAATTTCTAAGCAACATATTGTTTTTTGATATTCGGTTTACTTTGAAGAGAACATTATTGTGCTATTTTGTCCTATTAATCTGTTTATGTTCCTTGCTGTGGATTTAGTAGTGGGATTCCAGTCTCTGTTTCGAACGCAAAGTTACCTCGTATTCTCAGCAAATGTTGTGGTGTCTAACAAACCTGTACTTATCTGAGCGATTTAGGTTTTTGCTGAGTGCCAACATGCAGGCAACTAATTGCAATGTTTATTTTAAAAAACTAAAGCCATTAGTGCTCGAATGTGTAATAAATATTTCAAAGATTACGTTGGTAGGCATTCTACTGTTTGAGAAAGTGTTGCAGGGGAGATTCGAACCGGGGACGCTTCGTTTGTGGTCAGTTATTGTGCTTCAGTTAACTGAATCCGTGCAGGTATGGAATCTACGTTACTGGTAGCGTCGTCACTCCTCCTCCTTCTCAGGCTTCAATGTGTCCTCGCATTCACGATCTTTCTGTGGATGCGGCGATGAGCAGTTCATGTCTTTCTCTCTCCTCCTCTCTCTCAAAACTTTCAATCTTTCCTGGCGTTCTCTATCTCTTTCTGAGAACGCGGCGATCGGCCCTTCATGTCGCTTATGCTCTTTTGCCAGCTTGTTTCTTGACAAATTGCTCTTGTCTATTCCTCTCCTCCTCTCTCTCAACTTTCAGCCTTTACTTGCGTTCTCTCTATTTCTGTGAACGCAAGGGAGGTCACCAGAGCATTTACCCAATCAGGCGTCACTAGAGCTGGGGACGGAACACTAGAAGTCGGTGCTATCTGAATTCTCACCTAGAAGCATTTCTGGCATCGCATCTCACGGTCAAATTCATCCACAACAGTCTGCCATTACACAATACTTCTGGTGGTAAAGCAGTCAAGCCCTTAAGCCGAAAGGCTATGGTGCGGAACTTTAATAACCATTAGTTTTTAGCAATGGGCAATATAGTCATGCTACTACCGAAAAACCCGTAATATTACTTGGTGTTACGACGAAAGTATGAAATGTGGATTAATAATACGCCAGTCTAAATGTCTTGAGGATCTCCGGATTAGGCGATTCCACGAAAATTCATGGAACGATGTTCTGTCAGCCCGGCATATCGACTTTCAAACTCCAGCCATAAACCGAGACCAAATAGCTGAGCGCCCACTAACATGGCAAGCATTATTCTAATACACTACGAATAGTACAGTCACGGACACATCTGGGTTGTAACGATACCATTAGCTTTCAATGAGATTATTACAACCCAGCTGTGTTCGTGACTGTACAAGATCAAAGTTGCAACACAAGTTAACCCCTCCTTAACATCCACGAGCAAAGTGAAACGTGCGTGACTAGATAGGCACGCAGTCCAACCTCAATCCGACAAGTTCAACCTCTGCATGGCTACATAGCCCCGAATCACCATCCACCCATAAGGTCATTTTACAAAACACATGTAGTTTTTAAATTTTCGTCCCACACAGAACATATTTTTTACAATTTCACATAATCATTTACCACGTTCGACGCGGTTGATATAACAGGTACCGGGGTATGTTAAATAACTAATTGTGACCACCTACAGTACCTCTACAAGACTACCTTTCATGGCCAACCAGAGCCGAACGCTACACCCCCACTCACAAAGAATCATCCAAGTATTTAGCTACATTGCCCAGATATATCCTGCAAGTTTATTCCAGCCCCGGCCCAACACAAACTCAACTATAGTGGCTACTTACCATTACAAGATCTACCTTATGCAATTAGCCCTGGCCCAATACCTCCAAACTTCGTTCGGCTACTTTGTCCCTGCAAGATCTACGGCTTGAATAGAACCACGGGTGCTCACAGGCGGTTTACGGACACAGGTTGCGTCTACTTATTTTTTGGGGGGAGGGGTGTTTTTTTATTTGCTTTTGTGATGGGAATTTGACTGAATAAACATTTAATTACTGGACAGAAGTTGAACTTCGTTAAATTGCACTAATCACTTCGTATACTGCTAATATACGTACTTCTAACAAACGGGTAATATAATATTACAGTATTTCTGAGGGGAGAGGAGAGTACCCAATTGTTACGGTAATATCAACTTTAGATTATCACGGGAGTTCTCCTAGGGGGGTTGAGCATTATATTGAGGATTTCTTGAGGAGGGATTATCCACACGTGAATATCAAAGTTAGGTCTCAGATTCAGATTGACACAGAATTTCCATAGTAAGGGGGGATGAACTTTTAAATTTTGGGGTGAGGCAATATTTAGCGCTTTGGTATAAAATTCGTATGATTATCATTATTTCGACTATCATATTTCTATACCATTTGGAAGTCGTATGGTATGAAGTAGATCTTACTCTGAATTATTCGCTAAGCGAGGAGGGGGATCCGCCATAGTACACCGTGAGCTGAATTGCGAGCGAAGGGAGAAAGAAAATTTTTCGTGTCTAACCATCACTCATCCTCATTATCCTAAAGTGACGTAATAAAAATAGTTGCCCGTGGACTTCTTGTTTAGTCGTCGATGCTAATATTTCACATCATTACCTTTTCATGTTACAGTACGCCCGATATGTGCAGATTTTTTGCTCAATTGTGCATTTTTGTGATAGTAGCATGAAGCTTCAAATGTAGTTTAATATCCGTCTTAACATCATTTCAAAGTTTGGATGCATTTAAAATATCCTGTTAGCAATGGGGGAAGTTTTCAAAATGGCTTCCGATTTATTAGTATTCTATATCTTTTGACATAAGCGGTGTAAATGAACTTTTATTGGTCCTGTTATTGGTCAAGGGAAAGCAAAACTTTCCAGTAAGACCTACGAAATCATTCTAAATGCGCATTAATAACGAAAAATACCTTGATTGCCTAATTTTAAGGGACGCTTGCTTTCAATATTGTTTATAATAGAATGTTGCTGTTCAAACCGATTTAGTTTTGAAGTCTGGAATGTAATCGTTAACTGTACCGTTCCATAATGCCGTGTTTTGGAGGTGAGTAGTTGTATTGGCTATAGGCTTTTCTCCACTTACAAGTGTAGAAAAGAAGAGGTTATTTGATTGAACAATCCGATTTGCCTACACTTAAAACAATGCCAAGAGGGGCCTATACCCCAATTCTTCTAGTGTGATATGCTTTTAATTTTAAGAAATTCTGAATTCTAGTGTAGAAAAGATGAAGCCCCTCAGACAGATTTGCCTACACTTAAAACTATGCCAAGTTCCCATATCATCTTATTGTTTATAGTGTGTTTTTCTGTCAAAATCCTAGGAATCTTGAATTCTAGTGTAGAAATGGTGAGCCCCCCTCAGATTGATTCTAGAGGGGGCTGACTCGAACCTAGAAGCCTCTCGATTACTAAACCAAAAATGCTTATATTCTCATGTTGATGAGCCCCCTCTCATTTGCCCATGTGTGTAAAAACTACATCTGCCAGATTGTTGTCCATAAACTTATCAAAAATATGCTCTTTTTGATATTGTTTTGGATACACTTGAAATTAAGCCAAGATGCTCATAAAACCCACACCCACACCCACCCACATACACCCACACCCACCCACACCCACACATATTTATTTCCGGTCCACTTCCGGTCCACTTCTGGTTTACTTCCGGTTTACTTCCGGTCCACTTCCGGTCCACTTCCGGTTTACTTCCGGTCCACTTCCGGTTTGCCTATTTCCGGGCCACTTCCGGCCCACTTGTGGCCTATTTCTGGTTTATTTCTATTGCATCATGTTTTGCAACAAATTATTACCCAATATTATGCAATAAATTATTAGGCATGTGTTGTTTTCTGATTGGTTAATTATGACATAATATGATGATGTGTTATATTCTGATTGCTTTATTGTTTCAGATGTTTTAATCCATGCTTAGGGTATATAAAGAGATTTTGCATCACATATCAGCCAGTATTGTGAGAGTGGCTGAGGAGTACAGATGTGTTGTTACAGTGCTTCTCATACTACAGGCCTGTTTGTTTTAATATAAAACATTTCTTATTATTCAATTTCTGATATATTAAACAAAAAGGCTTATATTTTGTATAAAAAAATCTGATATTTGTTACATCCAGCTTGTTTGTTGTAATCCACTTATATTTAGAGTCAGGCTTATATCTGTCCCAGCCTGTTATACAAAAATCAATACATAACACAGTGCTAGGTCATTGCCATTCTAGACATGCATGTCTGTGCAGGTATTTGTGCTAGGTCAGTGTAGATCAATATTTATTCTCTTTTTCCACTTGTAGGCTATTAGCTTTACAACCTGTTAACAGATAAGCATAGAGTTTTGATTTAAAACCCAAGAAATTTTATATAATAAACCGAGGATAAAAATTAATAATATTAACATATTAAATATACACAAGAAATATACAAAGCACACAGCTGAAGAAAATATATATATATTAAGTACAAAATTTTGAATTGAACCCCAGGAAATCTTATATAATAAACCAACAACAAAAATGCCAAATCAAAAATATTGCAATCAATGAAATAAAAATATATCCAGCCCCAATTGGGCCAGGCACCAAAGAAATTGTCTTCTAGACAAATGCAGAACTCCCACTAAAATATGCCCCAAATGCCATAGAAAATATAGCATGGAATATTTCACATATAAACATAAAGGTACTTGCTCTGCACAGTCATCAACATTGCCCCCACAACCATCTACATCTTGTCACGGGCTTCTGCTAATTTAATAATAACTAATTAACTCAATTAACTCAACTGAACTGAGCTTAGCAACGCAACATCGAAGAATCTCTCGCCTCATCTGCTGGGCGAATTAAACATTACATGAAATATAATACGGTCAGGATAAGTGCCTAACAGTCGGAGTTACCGAGAATAAACCTAGGAGGATTTGATTTTAAATACCTGAAATGACGTTACATAATACTACGGTGTTTCTGAATATACACATATATTAAAGCACATATAAATAGACAGTACATCTTGCCCTCTTTCACTCGATCTCACATTCATTCTCTCATTCCATGGCATATGGCGACAATATGACAATTACAAAGGTTAGATTAATTACTACTTTGACCATACTCTTGCTATGTCTTGGCTACATTGCCTTTTACAATTTATCGTTTAGGATTTTAAGCATAAAGTGAATAATTGTTCTTCGTGCGAACCCTTTTTATCTTTTCTGAAGGTATAATTATATTCAATGAACTATTCTTTGCTGTTAACATAAACTCTCATCTTTAACATTTGATTACTCCGCCGGAAAACAGATGTCTAGGGTTGCCATAGCACTGATTTAAGTTAAGCAATGATTTGATTCACGCAGATTCGCGGTAGATAGTCGTCATCTTTCTCACACACGCACATGTTTGGATCTTACCTTCGCTGCATTCCCTCTGACCTGGGTTGGGCGGAAGTGGTCCTACAGTTCTGGAAGACATCTGCACTCCAGTGTTGCACTTCGCGGTTATCCTGGTTGGCGAAAGTGGATCAGTCGGCAGCTCCATCTGGCATCCTCGGATCCTGGCTTCTCTCGTGCACTGTCGACTCCATACGACAACTTGCGCAATAATAGGTCAGTTCTTCGCGGTCACTCGTAAGTACAGATACGTGACTTGGGCGATGAGACGAACGTACGCGATGAGCCATTCGCGGTTTCACATGGATATCAAATGTTATTAACTTTCACTACTTTGGACGTTGTTTCGGACGATTGACACAGGTGGACGTGTCTGGCGTTATTCTCACATAACCACACGTATGTGCACGGATGCGTTGACGGCGAGGGGAGGACGACCCCCTGGTTCTATATTCTGCTCTACTCCATGGCTCTGAAACACTCACTCGAGGAAAACAAATCCAGACCTCGAGTCTGCTTGCAACTCGCAGCTCGGTCGCACGTAGCTCACACTCCGGTGGCGATTCTAGGCAAAACTGTGCAAAACTGTTCCAAATCATCCCTTTTATTCCAGATTTGAACGTAGTGACGCTGTACCCTCTATGATCAGGTGCTTGTTTATTGTTTCTGGTGCTTTGACCGTTGTCCTCCTATCCTGGTCAATGCTCACTCAGGTCCTTAACCCCTGGCAGCAGCCCCTCGCGCAGAGATTAGGCTAACTCTTCCTCTTTTGTATTCAGTCACGAAACGCAGGAACAACTCAGTAGGGTAGCTTCTCCCTTTCAATCCGGCGATGAATCTTTAATAATTCATAACTCCCGTAGTTCTGTTCTGATTAGGCTCAAATCTTGGAATCAGTACTTTCATGAGGTGTTCTTCCGCTGGTGAAAATCTCATCCAATTCGGTCCATTGGTTTAGAAGTTGCATTTTTCTTGTTATTCCCATAAGAATGCATGTAAATCCGAATTCGGGCGGAAAACTGTGGTTGAGCAAGCTAGTGCTGGCTAAGGCAGTTCGCTAGACACCTGTATTCGCGACGGATATTAATATTACCAATTGCAATTAATTCCTACTAACGGGCAATTAGATTAATTACTTGTCACTCAATATTTGACCGTTATAACATTCCCCTCCTTTTAATTATGAATTTTTTTCAGAACGAACTTGCGAGTGACAGGAAAAAATTCATACCACATATTAATGATATTTGTTAATGATCGCACACATAGGCGTCTGAATAGGGACTCGAACCCTGGACTGTATAACTTTTAACTCAACATTAGAATGAAGTTATACTTTCTGCAATTGTACTATAATTATGAAAATATAAACAAATATGATAACGTATACAAGAATACAATATAAAGTACATTTTAACATCAAAATCTCAACGTATATTACCACATACATACTAACTTTGGATACACCCTGTAGTTTTATACATAATAATGTGAATACTGAATAATAAGCTAAATAAGATATAAGTAAATATCTGATTTGCAATTTGCTCCCTCTCATACATATGTTCGCATACTTCTTGCATTAATTATAAGAAAGGTCTACATTTTTGCCTTTTAATATAAAAAAATAATCTCTAATTTTCCTATTGTTTACTTTACAATCGCGGTGGCTCTAGTGCGATATTTTCGTCAGTGTCTCCTTTGACATGAGCCGGACTGACAAAGGAGTCTTCTAGTCTCCCGTCGGGCCTTGAATATCGGTTATCTGCTCCAGAGATCGCTGTTCTTGCCTCAGTCCACTTCGTCTAGGTTGGTAATCCGGGGAGAGTGGGTCCAAGTCACGGCTAGTAGACGGTCTATTCCAGTCGGGTAAATTAGCAGTAGTCTGTGGGGACACGACTGTTCTAACCGCATTCACAGCACGATTCCTCTCAACTTGACTCGGGTTGTTTTGACCCCGGCAGTGTTGCCATCTCGCGTTTTCTCCATCCCTATCGTCTCTGAAGTGTTGTTGTTGTGGGCGGTGATTGCTGTACTGGCCTCGCTGGGGATAAGCTTCTCTATAGTTCCTCCCAGAGTTCTGTCTCCGACTATCGTTTGTTGCCAATTTTACTTTCGGGCATCCCTCTTGCCTTTCTTCATCAAAATTTCCATACTTTCTCCTGTGATTCTTGTTTTCCCAGGATGCTCGTTTCTCTTGCTCCAGCGCGTCCAAATCGCAAAGAATCATCGACATCGTGTCCAGGTTGGAAAGTGCGTCTCCGGTTAGCTGACGTTGCACATAATGCGGAAACATTGCACGTATTGCGGCTAACATTTCAACTGGCTCAATTCCGGGCTTCAGGGCGTGGAAGTCACTCACTCGCTGCCAAAAGAATTGTTTATAGGTGATTTTCTGGCGGCTCTCATCAAACCTGCGATTTCTAAGCAAAGTGATTTGGCGTTCTACTAGCTGGCGACCTTGAAATTGTTGCAGAAATGCTTGTTCAAACTCTTCAAAGCTATTAAATTGTGGATTCCGCTGCTCGAGCCAGATCCTTGCGCTCCCTTTGAGTAATTTTCGCATTAGCCTCAAGCAGTCTGGGCTATCGACACCGTACAACAAACAATCTCTCTTGAAGTCCCCTATGAAGATTGACGGTAAAATCTCGTCGTGATCTGGGCTGTACGTATGGAAATGATCTAGGCTGACCTTTGAGAAGATTCCGCGAGTACTCGACTCCGGGTTGGAAACACTGCGTGTCTCCTGCTGGGCGAAAGCGTTCAAGCTCGGCGAGCTCCCGCTCCGGCCGATGACGTCACGCGCTGCTTGGCGATCCAAGGAAGTTGGTGCTGATTGACAGGTCAGCTGGTTGGTCACGTCTGCTGCGACGAGCAAAGGGGTTGGGTTCACATCCCTGGACGTCGTCTCCATTGTGACTACACTGTTGTTCATCTCTTGTTGCCCCTTTTCGCAATCCTTCTCCGACTGAAGTACTTTCTCCTTCATTCGGTCATTTTCGGATAGCAGTACTTGGAAACGGCGGTCCCATTTATCTTCCCACTCTTCTCTTCTTCTTTCTTCCATTTCTTCCTTCTGTTTTCGGCGTTCTTCCTTCTCTCTCCTTTCGGCAGCCTCTATCTTCCGCCTTTCTTCTTCTTCTCCCTTCCTCTTCTGATCTCTTTCTTCATCTCTGGCTTGGATGTAGCTGATTAGCTGAGAGAACATGGCCTGCACGTCCATCTTCTCTGGAACTGGCAACCCTGTTACCGACTGATCTTTCCCTAGATCCTTATCGACGTTATCGGTTGAGGAAGCGCCTGCGTCTGTGGAATGCTCAACACCTGGGCGGTCCATCGTATTGTCGGCTAATCTCTTGCGGTGACGAGTGGTTCTTTGCATGCCAATCTTCTTCTTCTTCTTCTTCTTCTTCTCGTGGCTTGCTATCGCCGAAGGAAAAAGATATCAAAATTCTTTTCCTGGTTTCTGGTTTCAGATCCCGGGGATCGCACCCCTCACCTGCTTCCGTGTCATAACGCGTGTCCTTTTGTCCTGTATCGTCCGAAGTTAATAACGCCCATTGTTAATAAAATAATAAGATCCTCTAATAATTCTGCTATGGAAAAATGCTATAGTCGCAACAAATTATTTTCACTATTACACCATAAAAAACACACAAAATGGTTCTAGCTACACATCGATTGCATATTCAGTTAATTAAAATCACCGTGCAAATTACACATTAATACTTTAAATGAAAACGTCTTTATAGATTCTTATCAGGATTTTCAGTTACAGGTTGCAATTATTTAACTTTCAACAAAAAAATCTTAGTTCCCCCTTAGCGTTAAATTCTGGTACCCTGTCGTAGACATTCGTAGGCTGAAAACTCTCTTTAACAACAAGTATTAAATCCCCTTGGGTAATAGACATAACTGATTGTTAAACATTACAATCAAACTTCATAAAAATTCACATTGAGTAGATAAGCAACTAATTAGAATACTCGTGACCTCCAGGTTCCTTACTAGCCTGCCTGTAACATCGTTCTACGAGCCTAATTCCTATTTGCTTCCTATTTGCCTACTCTTCTATTTGCCTATTCGTCGATTATTCGGGCCTACTTTTTACACCCCTACTTGTCTATTCACATACTCGTCGATTATTCGGCGTACTTTTTTACTTGCCTACTTATTTTATTTGCCTACTCGTCGCTTGTTTGGGCAACTTTTTTACTCTTACTTGTCTACTTTTCTATTTGCCTACCCGTCAAGTGTTCGGGCGCCATATTTTGTCACGGGCTTCTGCTAATTTAATAATAACTAATTAACTCAATTAACTCAACTGAACTGAGCTTAGCAACGCAACATCGAAGAATCTCTCGCCTCATCTGCTGGGCGAATTAAACATTACATGAAATATAATACGGTCAGGATAAGTGCCTAACAGTCGGAGTTACCGAGAATAAACCTAGGAGGATTTGATTTTAAATACCTGAAATGACGTTACATAATACTACGGTGTTTCTGAATATACACATATATTAAAGCACATATAAATAGACAGTACATCTTGCCCTCTTTCACTCGATCTCACATTCATTCTCTCATTCCATGGCATATGGCGACAATATGACAATTACAAAGGTTAGATTAATTACTACTTTGACCATACTCTTGCTATGTCTTGGCTACATTGCCTTTTACAATTTATCGTTTAGGATTTTAAGCATAAAGTGAATAATTGTTCTTCGTGCGAACCCTTTTTATCTTTTCTGAAGGTATAATTATATTCAATGAACTATTCTTTGCTGTTAACATAAACTCTCATCTTTAACATTTGATTACTCCGCCGGAAAACAGATGTCTAGGGTTGCCATAGCACTGATTTAAGTTAAGCAATGATTTGATTCACGCAGATTCGCGGTAGATAGTCGTCATCTTTCTCACACACGCACATGTTTGGATCTTACCTTCGCTGCATTCCCTCTGACCTGGGTTGGGCGGAAGTGGTCCTACAGTTCTGGAAGACATCTGCACTCCAGTGTTGCACTTCGCGGTTATCCTGGTTGGCGAAAGTGGATCAGTCGGCAGCTCCATCTGGCATCCTCGGATCCTGGCTTCTCTCGTGCACTGTCGACTCCATACGACAACTTGCGCAATAATAGGTCAGTTCTTCGCGGTCACTCGTAAGTACAGATACGTGACTTGGGCGATGAGACGAACGTACGCGATGAGCCATTCGCGGTTTCACATGGATATCAAATGTTATTAACTTTCACTACTTTGGACGTTGTTTCGGACGATTGACACAGGTGGACGTGTCTGGCGTTATTCTCACATAACCACACGTATGTGCACGGATGCGTTGACGGCGAGGGGAGGACGACCCCCTGGTTCTATATTCTGCTCTACTCCATGGCTCTGAAACACTCACTCGAGGAAAACAAATCCAGACCTCGAGTCTGCTTGCAACTCGCAGCTCGGTCGCACGTAGCTCACACTCCGGTGGCGATTCTAGGCAAAACTGTGCAAAACTGTTCCAAATCATCCCTTTTATTCCAGATTTGAACGTAGTGACGCTGTACCCTCTATGATCAGGTGCTTGTTTATTGTTTCTGGTGCTTTGACCGTTGTCCTCCTATCCTGGTCAATGCTCACTCAGGTCCTTAACCCCTGGCAGCAGCCCCTCGCGCAGAGATTAGGCTAACTCTTCCTCTTTTGTATTCAGTCACGAAACGCAGGAACAACTCAGTAGGGTAGCTTCTCCCTTTCAATCCGGCGATGAATCTTTAATAATTCATAACTCCCGTAGTTCTGTTCTGATTAGGCTCAAATCTTGGAATCAGTACTTTCATGAGGTGTTCTTCCGCTGGTGAAAATCTCATCCAATTCGGTCCATTGGTTTAGAAGTTGCATTTTTCTTGTTATTCCCATAAGAATGCATGTAAATCCGAATTCGGGCGGAAAACTGTGGTTGAGCAAGCTAGTGCTGGCTAAGGCAGTTCGCTAGACACCTGTATTCGCGACGGATATTAATATTACCAATTGCAATTAATTCCTACTAACGGGCAATTAGATTAATTACTTGTCACTCAATATTTGACCGTTATAATCTGGTCTGAAAAGAAAGCATGAAGCACCTGTTAATGCTGGACCGGCAAAACAGCCACGCTATGAACCACCCATCCATAGCAGTTTTAATGGCCAATTAAGAGATCTCCGCTTTGTATCAGAGCCAAGATGTGGTATTAAGAATTTTTTGAACACTATAAATCCTGATGTGCAGGCAATTCTAAATGCACTAAATGGCTCTTATAAGCTGTCTCTCAAATTGTTTACACAATATAAGAAACCAAATGGCACAAAATTTACACAGCCCCACATAACAGAAACTGTACCTGTATATTCAAATGCAAATTTAGGCAAAATAATAAGCAGTTTGATAGATCAATTGAATATTAAACACTCTGAATTTGCAGCAAAAGAGTCTGGATGGAGCCTATGTGGATCTCCACACAAGTTATATGTTAATATTTCTGAATTCAGCCCATTACAAGGATCTACATATTTGCCATTACCTGCCAATATTAAAAACAAAAGAGCCGTGGTTAATATTGAAAATAATGATGAGAAATGCTTTTTGTGGTGTATTTTAGCTGCTTTGTATCCAGTTTCAAGGCATCCTGAGAGAATAACTTATTATAAACAATATGAACACAATTTCGATGAAGCAATGAAGGGTTTAGAATATCCAATGTCTGTTCAGAATATTGATAAATTTGAAAAAAAGGCCAGGGATATTAATGGTAAGCAATTATCTATTAATGTATTTATTTGTTCCACTGGCCGTGGCAATTGCTTGATAGCACCTCTCAGAATCAGTACATTTGATGATGATTCTGCTGTTCCGATTGATCTGCTCTTAATTGAAGGGGATGGCACATATCATTACACTCTGATACATAATCTTGAAGCTTTAGTGAGAACACAACTAGACAAATCCAATACAATATTCAAGTTGTGCAGAAGATGTTTAACTGTATTTGATGGTAGAAAAATGGTGAATGGGGTTCGGGAAGTGAATGCAGAAATTGCTAAAAACAAGTTAATTGAGCATCTGAAATACTGTGGCAGCTATAAACCTGTTCATATGGTGATGCCTAATCCAAGTGAAAATGCCAAATTCAAAAAATTTGAAGCCTTGTTGGAACACCCAGCATATATAGTCTGTGATTTTGAATCAAACCTCAAACCTCTTGCATTCTGTAGCCCAGATCCTGAGGAATCTTCAATTACACCATACCAGTTACATGAACCTTCCAGCTTTTATTATGTGATTGTACAGGATGGTGTTGTTAGTAAAAAAGATTCATACATGGGAGCAGATGCCATCAAAAAATTTGCACATAGAATAGAAAATGAGTGCTATGACATAGCATCTAATATCTTATTAAAATCAAAACCTATGTTGCCTTTAACAGAGAAACAGATTGAAGATTTCAACAATGCAGAAAAATGCCCGGTATGTGATTCTGAATTTTCAGATACAAATATCAAGGTGAAACACCATTCCCATAAAGATGGTAAATTCTTAATGGCCCTGTGTAATAGCTGTAATATTAAGATCCAGAGACCAAAATTTGTCCCTATATTTTGCCATGGAGCATCCAATTATGATTTCCATCTGATCAGATATGAGGGGTTTGACAAACAGAATTTAAATATTTTAGCTGAAAATGATGAGAAATATATTGCTATTAGCAAAATAATTAAAGTTAATGGTGTTCCTATTCACTTAAGATTTCTTGATTCATACAGAATTTTATCGGCTAGCCTGGCTACACTGGCCACTCAATTATCTGATGATCAATTCAAAATCACATGTGCTTTGTTTCCAAATCAGGACCTGAAATTAATTAGGCGGAAGGGTGTATATCCATATGACTATGTTACAGATTTTTCTAAATTTCATGAGTGTGCTCTGCCACCGCAACAAGAGTTTTACAGCAAAATCAGAAGATCTGGAATCACTGATGAAGATTATCACCATGCCCAGTTGATGTGGGACAATTTAAAATGCAAGTCATTTGGTGATTATCACATGGCATATTTGAAACTTGATGTGACCCTCTTAGCTGATATATTGCAGGCATTCAGAAAATCTTCCATGCAAAATTATAAACTGGATCCAATGTATTTCTACAGTGCCCCGAGACTAGCATGGTCTGCAATGTTTTTAAACACTAACATGCAATTGGATCTTATCCAAGATCAAGATATGTATCTGTTTATGGAGCAATGTATAAGAGGGGGCATGGTGCAATGCTCTCAGAGATATGCCAGAGCTAATAACAAATATATTCCTGATTATGATCCAGCACTGCCATCAAATTATATACTGTATGTAGATGCAAACAGCCTGTATGGTTATGCCATGATGGATAAACTGCCATATGCAGGGCTTGAGTGGGTTGAAGATTTCAATATTGAAGATCTTAAGGATTTTGATGACAGTAAGTATGGCCTGTTCTTAGAAGTTGATCTGACAATTCCTGATGATTTACACAACAAATTTTCTGATCTGCCCCCAATTCCTGAGGTTAAGTACTCACCTGGCTCTAAACAGAAGAAATTAATGATGACTCTGGAGCCAAAACAGGGTTATGTCTTATATTACAAAAACCTCCAGTTCCTGATGCATCATGGTGTCCAAGTGAGCAAAGTTGGCAAACTTTTGAGGTTCAGGCACTTAAAATGGTTGAAGCCTTATATTAATACAAACACAGAGCTTCGAACATCTGCAAAAAGCTAATTTGATAAGGCCTTGTTTAAATTGATGGTCAATTCTGTGTATGGCAAAACTATTGAAAATGTCAGAAAACATACCGATGTTAAAATAATTACTGACCCCAGCCTGAGCAAAAAATTGATTGCAAAGCCTAATTTCAATTATAGAAGAATTTATGATGAAAATATGGCACTCTTCAACATGAAAAAAACAAAGATTAAGTTTGATAAACCTATTTATGTAGGGGCTGTGATATTGGAATTGGCCAAATTACACATGTTAAAATTGTATTATAATGTGCTGAAACCTTTTTATGGTGATTGTGTAAAATTGATGTACATGGATACAGATAGTTTTGTTCTTGATATTCAAACAGCAGATGTTTATCAAGATATAGCACAGCCTGCATTGCTTGAATATTTTGATACCAGTGAACATACAAAGATTCAACCCCACAACAAAAAGGTGCCTGGCAAGTTAAAAGATGAGACACTTGGTGATGTTATTGTGGCATTTGCTGGGTTAAGGGCCAAGATGTACAGTTTTGAAACATGTAGTGGTGTTGTTGCCAAAAAAGCCAAGGGCATTGGCAAAGTGATTGTAGACAAAGAGCTTGAATTTGAAGATTATAAAAATTGCCTCAAATCATGTAGCACAATCAGAACATCAGAATCCAGAATTCAGAGTGTGGGTCACTTGCTGACTAGCAATATTCTAAGAAAAGTGGCTCTGGACCCACATGATGATAAGAGATGCATTTTATCATGTGGCATACATACTCTACCATGGGGTCATTGTGATTTGAAAAATGGCAATCAATGCCCAATCACAGAGCATGATTTGAAATAAATAAACATGCCTATGAACTTATTTGGGTTCAAAAAACGGGCTATTATGGAGCTGCCAACACCACAACCCTCTTCTGATATAATATCTAAACTAAGTGCTTTGTTAATTATTCATCTGAACAGCATACTTACAGATGTTGATGATGAAACAGGCAAAACATTGTACATATTTAACAATAATTTAAATTATTACCAATTACCTGTAGGTGGGCAATTGCAATTTATTACAACCCCTGAGGGCAATGTCAAGATTTCAATAGGGAAAAATATTTATAGAATTAAGCACTCAAACATGATTTCTGGCACTGTTTATACTGTTTCTGCTGGTGACTGCTTATATATTGAGGTCCCTGGATCCTATGACAAGCTTATACCCTTTTTTATAGAATTAAGAATTAGATATTTAATAATAAATAACCACTAAAACAAAAATGCCTAATGATATATTTGGCCATACAAGACATGAAGATCACAGTGATGAGATTCTGATGCTTGATGTCAGAGTCAAAAAATTAAGAAGTGATTTACAAGCTTTACAAACTACACTCAATGCCAGTCTTCAATTAGAAATTACAAATTTACAATCACAATGCATGGACCCTCTTCTTAAAATTGATTCTGAACTCAAATTATTGCTTCAGAAATATACTGATTTGGCCACATTGGATAATTTTCAAAGTTTAGAAGAAGCTGTAGCAGCTCTTCAAGCCAAATTTAAGACCCAGGCTAACAACTCTGAGCAATTGAAACAACAATTAGAAGAGCAGATAAATAATGTCCAGACACAGCTCCAAACAATTGTCAAAAGCATAAAATCACAAGAAGATTTTAATCTAGTGATTTCCACTCTAAAGGAACAGATTCAGTCACTCCAGATACCAAATCTGGACCCCTTGAACAATGCCATACCCGAGGTTAAAGAAAAAATTGAGACACTTGAAATTTTTATGAACAACTTGCCATCTTCTGATGCTTTGAGTGCAATAACTCGGAGTGTAGCCAATATTAAGCTGCAACTTGAAACATATGAAGATTTTGGAAAAATTCAAAGTACCATAACCCATCTTGAAGGTACAATAGCAGCAGTGCAAAGTGATTTGGCAAATGTACAAGAATCTCTAGAATCCCGATTGCCTGGGATTGTAGATACCCTTGTCAGTGTCCAGCAACAAATTACAAAGCTTGAAAACCTCAACACTGAATCTGAGCTATCTCATTTTCATCACTTGATCGATGATATTCAAACAAAGCTTGAAATTTTACAACAATCCACACCCACTCAGGCAGATATAGCCCTGCTCCAAAATGCTATGCAAAGTGTGGCTGATGCTTCTGAATTAAACAATGTAAAATTGGCACTTGAATCTTTGCAAAATACAGTATCAAATCTGCCTACATCACAGGAACTTAAAAATATTAAGAGAGCTGTGAATCGCATATTGAAATCAGAAGATATCAAGAATATCCAGGCAGAGATCAAACATCTTACTCAGACAGTGGCCACTCTACCAACAAATCAACATATTAATGAATTGCATGCCCTGTTTGAGGATATTAGAAGACAAGTCCATGATCTTACTGCTCAAAATTCAAAATTGGCAGTTGTTGAAAATTTACAGCAAATTGTAGCTAATATCAAGCAACAGCTAGGGACCATGGAATCCAATCAAGCAAATGCTCTGTCTGTTTTTGCCACCCAGCTACAAGAAATTGTGCAACAATACAAGAAACTTGCTGTGGACATAAGAATCAAGCCAGGCCATGATGAGATTGTTAGGACCATCAATGAGCATCTTGAATCTGTAACAAGTAGATTGCTCACAGCAGAAAAAGAAATAACAGGCATAATTGAAAATACTAAACATACAGTAATTCTTGAATTGTACAGCATCCCCAACAAAGAATATGATTCACCATTTACACCAGGTGGCAAAATATATATGCTGTCCCCTGCACAATTTTATTACCAGTTTTTTGTTGGGGGCACATTGAGACCAATCAAAATCAGATATTGGCTACAACCACAGGCACACCACTACCCTACCTTATCAATAACAAATGCTGATAACAAAGTAAAAATCACCCGTGTAGAATTGGAGGATTTTACAGACCCCAATACATTAGAAACAGCATATGTTGAAGATGATGGCTCTCTGGAATTTAAAATACAAATAGGGGACAAACTGTATTTAGAAAATCCTGTAGTATCAGCTGCTGAACACCCTATAGTTGCAATATTCTTGTTTTCATATTATGTCTAGACAAATTATTGTTGATGAATTACACAGACAAGCCAGACATAATTTTAAGAGACTGCCAGTAGTCACAAAGGGCATAGATGATTTATGGCAGAGCGACTTGATTGAAATGGCAAGTGGACAGCTGAAAAACTTAGACAAAATCAACAAGGGCTACAAGTATCTACTCACTATCATAGATACATTTTCAAAATTTGCCTGGGCTGTGCCACTCAAATCCAAGACTGGAAAATGTGTTACAGAAGCCATCAGTACAATCATCAATCAGAGTGGAAGATCACCGCGCTATTTGCAAACAGATAATGGCAAAGAATTTTATAATTCAGTGTTTCAACAATTTATTAAAAGCCAGGCAATACAACATTACTCGAGTTACAGTGATCTCAAGGCCTCAATTGTAGAGAGATTCAACAGAACCTTAAAAAATCATATGTATAAACAATTCACACTTCAAGGTAATTATAAATGGATTAATATTCTTCCAGAACTTCTACATAAATATAACAACTCGGTCCATTCCACAATCAACATGAAACCCTCTGAAGTAACTTCATCTGATGAGCAAAAATTGATCAGCACTGTTTATTATCCTAGATACCAGCCAACAACAAGAAAGGCCAAATACAGGGTGGGTGATCAAGTAAGAATCAGCAAATATAAGCACTTATTCAAAAGAGGCTTTACAAGAAACTGGAGCACTGAATTATTTACAGTGGTTCAAGTTAAACCTGGGACCCTTAACACATATATAATAAAAGACCACCGAGGAGAAATTCTCAAAGGCAGGTTTTATAAAGAAGAGCTCAGCAAAACTAAACAGCCTGACACATATCTCATAGAAAAAATCATCCGCAGAAAAGGCAACAAGTTATTTGTCAAATGGCTAGGACTTCCAGAACACAGCTGGATCGATGCAAACAAAATAATAATATGAACACCTGGGATGTTATAAAAAGGCTGCCAGAACCTGAACAGCAGAATAAGAGAAATGGCAACTTGCTACCTGATAATATTAGGTGTCTTATTGTTGGGCCATCTGCTTGTGGTAAAACTACACTAATGGTTGATAATTTTTTATTGGCACCCAACTGGTTAGACTGGAAAAACAGACACTTGTATGTTTTCTCTAAGAGCTTGGAACAATTAAAATATCAGCAGCTGATGAAGCTATATGATGGATTGGATATTGCCACTTTTGAATCAGATGTTAAGCCACTCCATGAATGTCTCGATAATTCTGTTGTTGTGTTTGATGACATTATACTGGATAATCAAAACAAGGTTAGAAATTTCTTTACACAGGGCCGGCACAAAAATATTGATTGCGTCTACCTGGCACAGACTTTTTCAAAAATACCGAAGCAACTGATCCGAGACAACAGCAATTTTATATGTGTGTTTCATCAAGACCATACCAACCTCAAACACATACATGATGAATATGTAGGTGGGGACTTGAGCTACAATGATTTTTCTAAGTTTTGCAGCAGGTGCTGGAACCAGGACAGTTATGGGTTTGTCACAATTGATATGACAAGAACACCCAATAGTGGCAAATATAGAAATAAAATCAACAATTTTCTAGACATTGAAACATAAATAAATAACCATGAAAAGGCCAATAATTGATGATCTTAAATTAAGAGATTATCTTGTAAAACGATTTAAGGGATGGAAATCAGAGAACCGGGGAATCTATGAAAAACACAAACAAACAGAACAGCCTATTATTGATGCTATTGGTGAATTAGGTAAAAATATCAAAACTGTTACAGAGCAAAATCAAAATTTGATCACAGAGCTTGTACCTGTAGCTGCAAGGAACATATTAGATTATCCATTCACCCCACTTTCCAGTATTCATACACCTAGTCCTATTGCTCCTCGAAGAATTGAAGCTACTCAGGATCCTATTGAATTGGGTCTTCTTGCTCAAAAATATTTAACCACACCTAAAGACAATAAAGATGAGGTCTTTGGCTTATATGCTGACACAGAGCGTGATGGTAGCATCATACATAGAATTGGCAATTTCAGAGTAACATTTATGGGAGATGATCTGATTGTATATTCAGAATCTCATCTTGGAGAAAGAGGTGCTTTTGTTAAGTATCTGGGCACACCTGGATTGTGGGAACTGATGACTAGGAAAAGGCCTGGCAGCTATACAGATCAAGATTATGAACATTACAAAGAAATATTAATAAAATCAGATGCTCTATACCAGAACAATGATCCCACACAAAAAAGAGTCAAGTCTAGCAGTGGAGCAAAATACAACAATTTAATCAAGCCCATATGGTCACAAATCAAGACTGGTAGTGGAATCAAACAATACAACACCCTGCCCAAAGAATTTGTGTGGGTTGATGATGTCAGGAAACTTGTAGATAGGTTATTGGTGATAGCTGGGGAGGAAAATGCTGGCAACCACAATTTTTACAATGAAAAGTTTGTAATTATGGACATGATAAGCACAAAATTGTCTAATTTTATAGTGAATGACACTAAGGGGATTGGATATCTTATAAAAATTATTAATACTCTACCACCTAAATTTTGGAATATTTCTGAGGGTCGGGGCCTGGTTAATGACATTATAAACAAGCTGCCATTTGAACTACACATTATAGGCTATCAGTATTGTGGTCCAGGCACAAAATTGGACCATAGATTAAACAGAGGGGACCCTGGTGTTAATCCCCTAGATGCTGCTTGTAGAGATCATGACATAGCATACAACACACATTCTGATCTTGACAAGAGACATGTTGCAGACAAGAAATTAGAAGAGGCTGCATTTGGTAGATTTGTAAGCAAAGATGCTTCTTTAAGTGAAAAAATAGCAGCATTGGGGACCACCATAGCTATGAACACCAAACAAAAACTGGGGTGGGGGTTGTGAATATGTATATAATAAACCTACAATGAAGTCCAAGGGTGTTATGTATCAAATACCTTATGCAGGTCTTAAATCTCTTAAAACTATTGACAGCCTTTTAACCAAAAAGCAGCGCAAGAAAAAAAGCTCTTGTCTTGCAAAGGGGCATGGTATGAAATTGTTGCTTAGTACCCCCCAATTAAAAAAATTACAGCAATCCAGGAAAAAATCACATGTGGGGGGATTTATATTTACTATCCCTGCCATCTTAGCTGCTCTCGGGGCTGTTGGGAGCTTGGCTGGGGGATCAGCTGCCATAGCAAAAACAGTAATAGATGCCAAGAAGAATAGGGCAGAATTAGATGAGCAGAGGCGCCATAACCTGGCCATGGAGAAACAGGGCAAAGGTGTTAAGAGAGCCATGAATAAGTTTAAAAAAAACAAGAGCCGCTTACAAACCAAGATATTGAAGCTTTAATCAAGCCACTGGGCATCAAACATTTTAGAGGTGTGTACATGTCTGATTCTTTACCAGAACAACCACTCAACAAAGAGTGTGGCATTGTTAATTTGGATAAGTACAAAAATCAGGGCACTCACTGGATCTGTTATCTTAAATATTTAAAAAATGAGGCATTTGTGTTTGATTCATTTCGAGGTGTTCCACCTGAAAATTTAATAAAATATCTAAAATCAGCTAATCTTTATTACAATAATGCCCGTGTTCAAAACTTCAAAGATGTTAATTGTGGACATTTGTGTTTATCTGTTCTTAGATATATGTCTCAAATAAATAAACCATCAATTGAAGATTTTCAAAAAGCCTTGTGGTATTTAAAACATCATGGGGGTATTCCATCTCACCAGCCAAAATTCAATATTGAAACTCAAATTACATGATGGCATAGTGTATCCCAAAACAATAGCTCTCAGAGCATTTTATGGCATGTACTTGATCCCTAATATTACACACCACAACAACACAATTGCAGTAGGGGATCAAAAAATTGTCATCACTCCAGGGCAATATAATCTATCCACTCTAAATGCTCAATTACCCAGAGGTGTAGTGTTAAGTCAAAATTCTGTCACTCACAGAGTAGAGATTGTATCTGCTACAGAAACAGTGGATCTGGGTACTATAGGAGAGCTGTTAGGCTTTGAGAACAACACAAAACTTGAACCAGGCATCAAACACACTGCTATTAATATACCTAAATTCTTAGCCATAGAGACTCTGAATATTCACTGTAATGTGGCAGAGGGTATGATCACCAAATCAAATGGCATAGGCACTCACAAACAAACTGGCATCATTGCAACATTCAAACCTAATTCTGAATTCATGGAGCCCATCATCTACAATCCATCCCCAACATTATATTTTCCTGTGTGCCATAATAGAACAGATTATATTGAATTGATGGTCACTAATGAAAAAGAAGAATTAGTTGATTTTGCTGGAGCCACAACAACTGCAATCATAGAGATTAATATTTAAATAAAAATACATACAAAAAAATGGAAAATATTGAGTTATGAGCTACAATCATTCCCCCCAAACAGGAGGACATTTGCAAATTTAAATGAACCCAACACAGAGATTGAGGTTGATCTTGATGTAGGGGATGGCTTTATACACCCCCACAGAGCAGATCTATACATCAAATTTGATGTTGTAAAGCTCGATGGTACAGATTATCCGGCAAATTCAAATATAAGATTGGTAGACAATTTTGTGCCGCATCTGTTCTCTGAAATTGAGATCAGAAAGCATGGTGTTGTTATAAACAGAGTGGATTATCCCGGCATTACCTCCACAGCTTTGGCCACACTAAAATTATCCAAGACCGAGGCTTCTTACTACAAAATAGGTGGATTTGAGGCTGGTGATAAGATATTATCTAAGAACCACACAGTGCTGTTCCCCATGCGCCTGTTGCCAGGATTCTTCTCAGATTACAAAGATATTATGTGGAAGGGTGGTTTAAGAATTACATTTAGAAGAGCTGCCAATGATAATAATGCTTTGATGAGGTACAGTGCAATAAACTCTACAGGGGAAGCTCTGCCTAATACCCTACCAGATGCAGGCAAATGCATTATTCAGACTATGGAGCTAAGAATCCCTGTTGTTGAGTATGAAGCCAGTTATGCTCTTAAATACAAAGCAGATATAATAAAAAATCCACAGGTTCCTTTACAATTGTATACATATCAATGTGTACAGAAGCCCGCATCTGGTACCTATTATGAGTTTGATGCTACAAATTCATTCTCCAGTATACAATATGACATGCCGGATTTTGTGGTGGTACTGTTTCAGACTGGAAGACACAATAATCAGGAAAAAAATTCAAGTAAATTTGATAACTGCAACATCAAGAACATATATCTTAAAAATGGCAGAAATGAGGTATTTCCTAGAGAAAATTATAATTTAGACATGTCCAAGGATGATTTCCTCAAATTATATGAGGCATTTTCATCATACAAAAGAGTCACTACTGGCAATACCGACATGTATTACACACCAGATGAATTCAAAGCACAGAGGCCCATGTTTGTAATCAACACTTCAAAAAGGAAACAAGTTGTGGTAAATGACAGGACAAACATTAAAATTATCTGCGAATTCCATGAGGCATTACCTGATGACACCATATGTAGTGTTATTCTCATAGGTGAAAAATCATATGTTTATGATGTAAGAAATGAGAGAGTCACGGAGCAATTCTAGAGGGGCCGACTCAAACACAGAGGCCCCTTGATTACAAAGCAATAATACCAACACTTTGCTGTCAGGAAAACTTTTATATATATTACTTACCCAAATTTTATAGCACCTCTGCTCGTGGCAGGAAAGCTCAAATATAGCACTTCTGCTCATGGCAGGAAAACTCAAATAAAGCACTTCTGCTCGTGGCAGGAAAGCTTTTATATATATTACTTACTCAAATTTAACAGCACTTCTGCTCGTGGCAGGAAAGCTCATATAAACAGCACTTCTGCATATTGCAGGAAAGCTCATATCAAACAGCACTTCTGCATTACAACAGAGCTCATAAACAGCTCCTGTGTAATGCAGGAAAGCTCATATAAACAGCACTTCTGCATATTGCAGGAAAGCTCATATCAAACAGCACTTCTGCATTACAACAGAGCTCATAAACAGCTCCTGTGTATTGCAGGAAAGCTCATATCAAACAGCACTTCTGCATTACAACAGAGCTCATAAACAGCTCCTGTGTATTGCAGGAAAGCTCATATCAAACAGCAATTCTGCTCGTGGCAGGAAAGCTTTTATATATATTACCTACCCAAATTTAACAGCACTTTGCTCGTGGCAGGAAAGCTTTTATATATATTACCTGCCCAAATAACACAGCACTTCTGCTCGTGGCAGGAAAGCTTTTATATATATTACCTGCCCAAATAACACAGCACTTCTGCTCGTGGCAGGAAAGCCCAAATACAGAAATATGCAATGATTATTCTGTAAGTTACAGACTCGGGCTTATATTATTGCGACAAGACCAAACCTGAATTGCATTTAGGTTTGCATGACAATATCCAAGAAGCCAATATTATTATTACTAGGAATTTCCTCTTTGAGTTAATAATATGATGGATGGCAAGTAATTTTCCCTGAAAGGGGCACAGTGTAGATAAGAATTTCTCTTTGAGTCCCATGACAGATGACATGTAATTTCCCTCTGAAAAAGCACAGTGCAGGTTATATTTCTTGTATGCCAGCAGATATAATCTCCCAGGCGTACAGAAAGAGGCCAATATTCTCTTTACTAAGAATTTTCTCTTTGAGTAAATAATATGATGGATAATATGTTATTTCTCTCTGAAAAGGCACAGTGTAGATTTTATCTGCTGCCATACAAGAAATATAATCTCCCAGTCGTGCAATAATTTATTGCTGGCCGAGACATAGGACTGATCAAAGATTAGAAAAAACATGCAAGCAATTAATTATGTTTGCCCACTCGTCTCTTATTGTATTGATCGGGCAGTTCAACAGCAGTAACTAGGCTCGGGTGATCCCCAATATAAAATAATTTTGCTCTTTTATGCTGTTGTACAACACACTTTACCAGGTTTCAGATCTGGGAGCTATCAGTTGTATATCAACTAGCAATAATTATTCTCAAAATCTCACGTGTGGACATATTATTTTGCCACATGTATTTCAATCTCACACATTTTATCAGGACTGAAACCCGAGCCTCTTGTTTACAAGGCAACAATATTAACATTTTGCCATCAGGAGAGGCTTCACATTTTATCAGGACTCAAACCCGAGCCTCTTGTTTACAAGGCAATAAAAACCATGGGGCTATGCACCACACTCTACTGGGTCTCCTGGGATTTTGACAGAAAAACACACTATAAACAATAAGATGATATGGGAACTTGGCATAGTTTTAAGTGTAGGCAAATCTGTCTGAGGGGCTTCATCTTTTCTACACTAGAATTCAGAATTTCTTAACATTAAAAGCATATCACACTAGAAGAATTGGGGTATAGGCCCCTCTTGGCATTGTTTTAAGTGTAGGCAAATCGGATTGTTCAATCAAATAGCCTCTTCTCTTCTACACTTATAAGTGGTCCTGGTTATATAGCCAATTATACTACTGAGGTGGAGCCCAGTCCCATACATTTTCCCTGTGGAACTCGGAAAATGTGATCAATATCTCTCCTGACCTCTTTACACTTGAATGCTTGCTCAAGGTAACTCCGGATATGAACACAGGTCTCCTACCTTCAAATTTGGCGCTCAATTTGACTATATTATCCTCGCTACTGAACTGGTTTTCTCTCATTACGATTCATTATTTCCGATTACACGACATAACATTTAGTATTTAAAAAAAAACAACTTCAAACTACATTCTTTTCCGTGTAGGAAAGTATGGAAGTTATAATTTACTTCAATTTGATTTAAAAACTGGATAATATCACGTTCATTGTTCAACATATTTTAGGTAGCTCTAACTTAAACTTTCACCTAACACCATTCACTGTCTAACATCAAATTTATGTGATTTTAAGGCCCACCTGTCCCTCCACGAAAAAAGGCCAAAGTTTGCCTTACCCAAACATGTTGGGCTACTTATGGAATTCCTCACTTTAAATGGCTGTTGAAGCACAAATCCTACACCTCCCACCCGCAGAGATCATCATTGTACTGGCTACTGCCCGAAACTAAAATCTTACCTTACGCTTAAGCAGCTAAATAGCTCCCTTCATCCCGTTCACACTCACGATCAACGATGTTTGGCTACTATCCATCACAAGATGTAAATAGTTTGGCTACCAGCCCCGACCCACTGCACCCAAGCACAAGTTCAGTTTGTTTGGCTACGTGTCCCTACAAGGCCTTGACTTCGCAGGACGTCGTAGTCCACCACAAAGTGAAACTTGTGCCGCTGGATAGCCTTGACCACTTCACCTCCCTCCCACTAGATATATCTAGGACGGGTTTGGGCAGCCCCGCCTCCACCCACAACAAAGCTAACCCTGAGCGACTAGATAGCTGCAAGGTAAGACCTAGTTTAGCGTGGTAGCCCCGCCCTCCACCCACGCACAAAGATGGTCTTGCATGACAATATAGACCCGAACCGTTCAACACGGTGAAGTGGTTAGTATAGCATCCCACGCTTGTAATGCTAGATTCAGGAGTCTAGTATGACATGATTTCTTAAGACTTGAATCTAGCACTAATCACCTTAATCATGGTAGCCATTAACCCAGTTAATTAGGAATACGAGAAAGTATAACTACAAGAGTAACCTATACCGCGCTACTTAAGATACATTTTTGGCTGCTTGTAATCCCACCCACTCCTCCAGAGTCTAACTTGAACAAATCAAACACTAAATACGTGGCGTTTCATCCGTGAGCGGCCAAGAGCTTGCAACCTCGAGAAAAGCTGCTCAATGTCGGACTCGGAAGCCCAGCATTATATTGTGGCGGAATCAAAACGCCTTTAGAATAGGTATCATTGGTTCCGCTGTCCAGAAAAGTTTCTTCTGGACGCACTAGTGTCCCGGAATCGAGTGAGAAAGCGGAAATGGTTCAAGACTACGCTATCATGAATTTCGCTATTTACTAATTACATTCCTATACACGAATCTTATGTTTTTCTTGAAATTTTGTGACAAACGTGTCTTAAAATTAAGCTACAAGGTGGTTTTTCAATTTCCTAGGCGCCATTGAAAACCATTTCTGAAATACCTTACAATCTTTGGCACTCTATAGCAGTTTTAGCGTAGCTATAGTTCATAACTTGGAAGCCCAAGTGGTCCTTCTACATAATCACTGCCTTCTGCCACTTAGTTTTCGTGGCATTTCATAAGTGTGCTAAGCTACGCACTTGACCCATGCAAAATGTATTATAATCGATCTTATATCACCCTTGATCGTTTAGAAGGTTGCACCAGCGTGGTTGAGAATCTAATGAACACGCTAACGCAATGGAGCATTTTTATATTTGGGTATTTTGTTGCATTGTACATTTCCTAGAAACGTGTTGTTGTTCGTTTGTATGAACAATGATTTTTTTTCTTTATTGCTTATTTTAACTCAGCTTTAAGTGAAATTCTATTGTTATACCATTTGTTACAATTGGTGGTATTTGGAAGTTTTGTTGTACTAATTTGTTTGTGTTGTTATTTTTTAAATTTCTAAGCAACATATTGTTTTTTGATATTCGGTTTACTTTGAAGATACAATTATTGTGCTATTTTGTCCTATTAATCTGTTTATGTTCCTTGCTGTTGATTTAGTAGTGTGATTCCAGTCTCTGTTTCGAACGCAAAGTTACCTCGTATTCTCAGCAAATGTTGTGGTGTGTAACAAAACTGTACTTCTCTGAGAGATTTAGGTTTTTCCTGAGTGCCAACATGCAGGCAACTAATTGCAATGTTTATTTTAAAAAACTAAAGCCATTAGTGCTCGAATGTGTAATAAATATTTCAAAGATTACGTTGGTAGGCATTCTAGTGTTTGAGAAAGTGTTGCAGGGGAGATTCGAACCGGGGACGCTTCGTTTGTGGTCAGTTATTGTGCTTCAGTTAACTGAATCCGTGCAGGTATGGAATCTACGTTACTGGTAGCGTCGTCACTCCTCCTCCTTCTCAGGCTTCAATGTGTCCTCGCATTCACGATCTTTCTGTGGATGCGGCGATGAGCAGTTCATGTCTTTCTCTCTCCTCCTCTCTCTCAAAACTTTCAATCTTTCCTGGCGTTCTCTATCTCTTTCTGAGAACGCGGCGATCGGCCCTTCATGTCGCTTATGCTCTTTTGCCAGCTTGTTTCTTGACACATTGCTCTTGTCTTTTCCTCTCCTCCTCTCTCTCAACTTTCAGCCTTTACTTGCGTTCTCTCTATTTCTGTGAACGCAAGGGAGGCCACCAGAGCATTTACCCAATCAGGCGTCACTAGAGCTGGGAACGCAACACTAGCAGTCGGTGCTATCTGAATTCTCACCTACAAGCATTTCTGGCATCGCATCTCACGGTCAAATTCATCCACAACAGTCTGCCATTACACAATACTTCTGGTGGTAAAGCAGTCAAGCCCTTAGGCCGAAAGGCTATGGTGCGGAACTTTAATAACCATTAGTTTTTAGCAATGGGCAATATAGTCATGCTACTACTCCTTCCAATTTATCTAATCTCTTTTTGTTCTTTCATCTCACACTTTGCCTCGGCGTACCCTTGCCTTGTCCAGCAGCTAATGTTGTGTCTAACCATCACTCATCCTCATTATCCTAAAGTGACGTAATAAAAATAGTTGCCCGTGGACTTCTTGTTTAGTAGTCGATGTTAATATTTCACTTCACTATTTTTTCATGTTATAGTCCGGCTGATATGTGCAGATATTTTGCTCAATTGTGCATTTTTGTGATAGAAGCATGAAGCTTCAAATGTAGTTTAATATCCGTCTTAATATCATTTTAAAGTTTGGAGGCATTTAATATATTCTGTTAGCAATGGAGGACGTTTTCAAAATGGCGGTCGATGAATTAGTAGGCTATATCTTTTGACACAAGCTGTGTAAATGAACTTTTATTGTTCTTGTTTTAAGATTTATCTCTGTTATTGGACAAAGGAAAGGAAAACTATCCAACAAGGCCTACGAGAGCGTTCTAAATGGGTATTAATGACGAAAAATACATTGTTTGCTTATGTTTAAGGGGCGCGTTTTTTTCAAGATTGTTTATAATAGCATGTTGCTGTTCAAATCGCGTTAGTTTTGAAGTCTGAAGTGTAATCTTTGTCATATTTCACGGATGTGGATATGATATATGGGTTGTATAAATTCCAGGGGCCAAACACAAAGACTGAACAATTTAATGCTACTTGAAAGAGTCTCTTGCACCTCAACAATGGTATTAAATATTATCCATTAATCAAATTGTTTAAATTTTCAAATTATTATTTATAGTCACGATTTTGTTATATGGATGGATGAACATGGAGTAGAAGTATACTTGAATACGTTTTTATTGTGTAGACTTGTTCGTTTGTCTTTATTGTTGTCAGCATTGAAGTACAACATCATATCTTCATGTAATGTTCCAGTAGCGGACATGTTAAGTAGACTACCATTACCGGGAGACTCTTCAATTGTTATTGATGCTGTTCAATGTTGCCAAGTTGACTAGAGAAGAGAACCAATCTCAGTAGAAGAAATTCATATTTATCCGCACTTCAAAATTTTCATACATGCTTCACTCTCTGGTGGCAGTGCTAGCCATTTCGGTTTCCATTCGCCGTCTTTAACATGTCTTGGTAGTTCTGGAGACTTTTCCATGGCTCGACCCCATACTTGGTCAGCCTGGTAGGCCACTCGAAGATGACGTTAGTGCAGAGCATCTCTTGTAGTGGAAATATGTTCGATTTTTCTTCCTTTATAACTTTTAGCGCATCGTTGTCGTACTGAGCTACGATGTAGCGCCCTTTTAAACAACGAAAGCATCCTCAGCAGGTGGTGCCATTAGCATGTACTGGAACCTAGGTGTCAGTTCTTCAAAGTTGTTCCAGGCCATCCATGCCGAACGCTCTTCATCTCCGCGAAACTTAGTGTTGGTCACTAGACGAGATAATCTACTATTTTCGGGATTAGACAGCATTTTCACGAGACGAAACGAGATGAGAAAGACGGAAGTCCCGTCTCGTGGGCAACGCTAGCTACAAGTGGTGTTGGCATCGAAAGCTGAGGTATTACTGCACCTTGCCTCACTCCTGGGCTCGTCAATTCTCGTGGCATCCAGATATCCGAAATTTTTGCAAGTTCCGCTTGCCACCATCAAACGTTCGCATCCGAGCTTCTAAGCGAAACTGATAGCAAGGACGATCACGATTGTGACCATCGTTTGGAGTGCACCTTTCTAGAATTTGCAGGCAACGCCATCTAGAGTGTCTGCTGTTTCTGAGAGCACGGTGAAAGTCAATCTGTGTTTCTGTGCACATAGTGGCCTTCCTTCACTGAATCTGCGCGGGTAGATACAACGATTCGAGGGACTGATGCTTAGGAGGAAGTTTAGACAAAATATATTTATTTTCCTCATCCGCACGAAGGAACTGAAGCAAAGTTTGGAAACATTACTTTGCTCGCGTACACCCCTTCAAACTGTCTTTCCTCTTTTGCCGTTGCGAGGTTCGTGGTGCGATACATTACAAAAACCACGTCCACCAGTCGAACCGACTTGAACTGTGATGTATGTCAGATGCAAACGAACTTAATTACTGCCGCGTCATCTATGACAAGTATATCTACTCGTATTTTAGGGTGGTAAGTAAATTTCACCTAGCAATTCCTCTAGACATGGCAACAAATCGGACTTATCTCCCGACCTGCATCCATTTACCGACAAAGGAGGCCATTAGCAAGCAATATACATAACCGAGATCAAGTTTCTATCATGTTTTACGGGGCGAGCTGTTCCTTTTCGCGCAATTTTTTTCTCGCAGGAGGACGACTGAAAAGGAGAATATTGTTTTCTTAAGTAAACTATCGAACAGTACTGTTTGATGTATTAGATACTCTTGGAATAAAATACTGCATTTATTCCGCCCGAGTTCGTGGATGACTCTTGGAGACTGAGCAAGTGCTGCATCCGGCACTATTCGTGTGTCGGCTTTCCAAGTTCTCTCGTAGGCGACATGTAGGATTTACAAAAGATGCTTCTTTGCTGCATTAATCTTCGTGGTGCAGATTCTTCTCTGTTTCTTCAGTTCAGGTACCTTGATTGTAGCGAACAATTCTTCGACGACCGACGCAATTTCTGGTCCAGTAACCATCCAGCTATACTACGTCTAAGGAGTCTGGAGAGCAACGCCGCACATAACGGTAGAGAAGGGAAGAAAGCGAGTGTGGAGATAAGCAGTGCTTGTTGCTGCTGCAAACTGCTGATGCTAGCTGCAGCCGTATTGTCCCTTCCCTGTTATCTCTTCCCCTCACGAGTTCGTTGGTCGAACCCTCTCAAGTCACTACTTGCGCAGAGGACTGGTTTTCTTTCGCTTGCTCCACAGACTCTTGAGACAGAGTAGAAGTAGTTGCGATGTGTTCTCCGACAATCCTATCTCTCCTCCAGTCCCCTTAACTAAAGCACTTTTTTGCTTGTGAGCCTTGTCAAGAAAAGCTTGTAGGTACTGTAAATGTTCCTTCATAAAGCGACCACAAACAAAAGACCCTTCTGCCAGAATCCATCGCGTATCTTCCCCTCCATCCCTTCAGCTCGGTCTACGAGGAAGCCTGCTCTGCCCTCCCTTACACGCGCGAGCACGATGCACTCCACACACGGTTCTGCACAGGTTATTTTGCTTGTGATCCCACTATAAGAAATGCATCAAATACTATTGGATTCTGTTCTTTTAAGCTCATCTACTTCGCACGCGTACTGCGACAGCATGGACTAATTATGGTGATCGAGGACAAAAAGTATCAACAAATTAGCCAAAACTCCACGTAGAGAGGAAAGTTTGCCTTCCTGGACAGATCGAGCCCAGGTGAGAACCAGTGATGTGCCGTAGACTATAAGTTTACGTCTACATGCGTTGTCTACACGTAATCTACGCGTAGATTACATTGGGTTGTAGTTTACATAGACTACGTAGACAATCTAAAGTGCATTAAAATTAATTTTTAAGGGTTTCATGAAACTAAAGTGACATTTTCAACTATTGGTTCCTAACGAACTGAAAAGAATCATATTTACAACAAAATTTCCCTTCTCTTCTATTATCAACTAAGGAAGAAGATAAATAGCATGCAAGAAAAACAACAGATGGCAGTCGTGAGGCAAGAGTGGTATTTTTCCCCATAAAACACTAGAATATTTCCTATGCTAGGTTTTTCCTAGGTGAGAAATTGTTCGAATTTGGAAGGAAGAGTATGAAAAGTTCTCCTCACACATCTGCAACTGATACACAGTATAATTTTCTTACTTCTACAGCGCCCTTTGCTAAGTTATCACCTTTCGCCATGTTGTTTACATAGATTACGTCATCTACGTGTAGAATGTACAGCCGGCAGCCGACGAGAAGATCGCTGAATGAAGGGAGACGGGGCACAGAGGGAAAGGGAGGGCCAGGTTCATTTGCAGAATTTAGGGGTGGTTGGGGGTGGTCGGGGAGAAGGAAGTCTTGTTTTCTTCTTGGCGGGTCATTGTCAAGCTGACGAGAAGAGTTCTGGCGGAAGAGCGCCTCCCCCACGCGAAAGAGTGGAGTCGCCTGGCAGTACGTCACATCTCTTCTGCCAGCGCTCTTCTCGTCGCCTGCCAGCTTGTAGACTATCGTTGTTTACGCGTAGACGCACATCACTGGTGAGAACGTTAAACTTTAATTACAGGAGGATCTCCCTAAATGCAAAGTAGGAACTCTCCTCTCTTGTTTTTCACTCCAGGCCTGTATGGTCTTGAGATCTTGATTGTTGTTGATCTTGCCTATGAAGGTCATAGGATTTCTGCTGAAGTTGCCTGGGGAACTTGATGTGCACAAGTTTAAATGTTTAATGAATGAGTACGATGTTCCGCTGCTAGCCACTTGAGCTGGAGTTCAACAATTCAATTTGCAAGTATTTGCACTCTGCGTCACTTTTAATGTTCTGCTCCCAAGAATGTCACGCCGTTTTTCTGTAAGGTGCTGTACCTTACGCCGCACTTGTCCGTTTGTCGAGCCACCAAGTCTATGGGTGTATTAAGCTCCTCCTTCGACAGAAAACCAGGAAAATGGAAAATGTACATATTAGAAGTCTGTAAAGTGTATGTTGTACACAAAGTGTGGGTTCCGTGAAAGTTTGTAGTAATTTTCTCCCTGAAAGTTACAAAAATAAAACGTTAAACAAATATAATGACTTCGATTTCAACATGATTCGAAGCAGATGTAAATAATGTTAATACCCTTTGTGTCAAAAAATACCCCCACGACTAACCCCCAATCCAATATTTCTAAGTTTTATAAAAAGGGGGGGGGCAACCGGTACTTCGAACACACCCGTCAAGTAGGGCTTAGTAGCACGGCATTGTGATTGCCATTGAAGACGACGTACAAAAACCACCAGTGACGTCGGAACCGGGGGGGGCAGGGGGCAACATGCCCCCCCCCCCCCGCTTATCAACGAGGGGGTTAATATGGTCCTTTTGCCCCCCAGTCGCGCCCCGAAAAATGAGACTATGTTTTTCTAACTTACTTTTGATTCTGAGAAAATTTTGGGAAAATATTTTTACACTCGTTAAATGAACCTAGATTCAAGTTTCTGCTAACAGCAAGAACAGAAAGTACGTGACTGGCAGATCCCTAAGCAGATTACGAATGGCAGTTTGGTCTCTTCAAATAAAGTGGAACGTGAATTGTCTCCCCCTCTCCTCCCCCCCTCCCCAGGAATTTGCTACTTCTGTTTCGAGTTCCACACGTGCGCTCGCTTGTAACAATACTCCGGGGAGGGGGGGCAGAGATCGGTGTAACTGCCTACAGTTCCTAAATAGATACTACCTGACACATTTCTGCGAAACAGGTGCCGTGGAGGAACCAAATATCCTTTGACGAATTCCTGGTCTCTCTCTCTCAGCATGCCTCGTGCCCGCAACCTCTTTGGCGGGAGAATATGAAGGTTAAGTAAAAGCAGATGCGCGTTTCGCACGGTTTGTCTGGAACTTTTCAGTTGAAGTTTGGTGATGGGTTGGCCAGTTACGGTCAGTTATCTATGGTGAATCGCCTCGGTCCGGTGCATCGAACCACGTCAACCACCACGTCCTATCATAATTATTAATACGTCAAATTTTGATTACGAAAAGGTGGTTGCAGGGGGAAGAGTGGAAGAACCAGAGGTCTTTTTTGAGGTAAGCACCAAGCAGTAGAATACAATTTTCCTTGATAATTTACATGAGAGGAAGCGATTTCCGGGGAAGTACACACATGATTCCTTCATTCATGATTATCATCATCGTATCCTTCAGTAACATGTTCTACAGTAATCACCTCTGTATGAACGTAAGACGTTTAAAACTGAATGTAAAAATGTCATCGCACGATGCTCTGCAACACATCGCACCGGCTGAAGGAAGGAGGGGGTGGGGGTGCATTTCGGGCACTCGCCAGAAGTCCAGCGCTTCAGAGTGTCCCGCGCCAGATAAAAATAATTGTTTGTGCCCAGTTTATTTCGGGTTTATATGATCTTGGCTTGGTGGTTCCAATAAAACAACTAATTTCATTTTTTCATAAATTCATGGGTTGTTTTGACATACTTAAAAGTACCCAAAATTATTTAATTCATATTGTAAACAAGTACTAAATTAAAATCGTGTATTTCAATCAACTATAGTTCATATGCAATATTCGTTTAATTAGAAAGTGAAGCCAGGAAGTGGAACTTTTATTTTATTATGAAACAATATAAATTCACCACAGCATCAAAATTCAATGAAAAGTAAACCAAAAGGAATTATGATAGAGAATGTTATTGTATATGTATTTGAAACATTCATAGGTATAACAATAGTTTGATATTGAACACACAGAGTTTTGTAATTAAATATAATGACCGTTGAACCATGAAAAGAAACACCAATTTACAAGCTCACATAATTCTTGGTTTTAACCTTCAACATGTTCTGCTTATTGCTCTTAGGTAGTAGCACGAGATTGTGATTTTATAGAGCACCTGTACTTTAGACTAAGAAACAAAAATCTTTGATTTCTTCAGACTTCTGAAGTATTTTGGGTGTAGGTTTTGGTTGTATAATGTATGCCCCCACCTAGGGCTGGCCCTGGAAGGAGTTAAGATTTGCTTTACCAGCCTTTCCAAGAACCATATGGCTATGAGAAATTTTGGAAAAAGGAACATCGTTTTTAAAGAGAATTAAGACTAGTATTTTCAATGGATTGTATCATCCTTTAACTGCTTATTTGGAATAATTTATTGACGGTTCCGAGAACAATTTAATATTACAGAAACTGGCTGTTTACTGTCGATAGCGTAGTGGTTAATGCAGCCGTCTTATCATTAAAGGGACAGGGTTTCATTCCTATGGAGAGGGGACAATTTCACCGCTCGGAACTATATATACACACCCAACTCCAAATAATATGTAATGTTGATTACAATTGACAATATCTGTGACATTCTTGAAAATCCATGTCAGTTTCGAAAAGTTTTTTCTAACGTCACTTATTTATAAAATCAGATTAACCGCAACGGCGACTGAAAAGCAGTAACTCTCCACAAAATGAGCGAGGAGGTAGACGACGAGCGAGACTATTTTGTGGGTGGAGATTCCAATTTTATATAGTCTATATTCCTAAATATCATATGCAAATTTCTCTTTTGCGAACGAAAGTTCATTAAACTACTAGGTTATTTACTACTGGAGTCTTCACTGTTGAAAAACCGGCAATGAAACAGGAGAGAAATGTCCCTGTCTATTAATTATTAAAGGTGCAACATCAACGTAAAATATAACTGAACAGTCTGGCATCTTTAATCAGTCGAAAATCATCGGCAGCAATTTAGAACGATTCTACCCATATGGAATCTTATAACCTGCCACTCATGGAAGCAAATACATTACCTGCAAGGTAAAATGCTATTCACATGCCTGCCAGTTACATTAGCCCCTCTTCTACATGGAATATCAATACAAAATTGAAACAAGACAATTTTTTTAAATTTTAGTTCTTGAGTTTATGATTTGCAAATAATACATAATAGTAATTCCACTTCACATTTATTGATTTTAAGTAGTGTCGATAAGAAAGTTCCTTTATTTCAACAGTACAGCCCTCATGAATTTCGAGCTTTGAAAATGCATTCTTTTTTATAAATGATTTGAACATTTAAATGGCCTGTGTACATAGCAAAGTGCTTCTAAGGAACATGCTTTTAATGCCTGCAAGCAAGAATTTGACTTCCCTTGCGCTTGCATCTGATGTTTTGAAATCGGGAGGGGAGGTTTCAGGTTCGGATCCTGGGCCATGCATGAGTGTGTTATTGTTGTTCTAGCGTTATCTACTTAATCTAATCATTATTCATTGTCAATATCGCGATTAACTCAAGAACCGAGCATGTTTCAGGACCGCATGTTTTATCCTACAAACCATTACACCTTGTTTACTGGTCAAACAGACACGGCATAATCTGCAACGAAGTCTGACGAAGAGGACAGTATATTTCTCGAGAATTGCGCCAAATCTTACTTTTTGCGATTACAGCGCCAGCTATCACAAATCCAAAAAAACAGTTTCAGACAAAACCTATGTATTTTTGCTTGGAGAATCCGAATCTGCAATAAAAAATGGGGGTTCCAATTTGAGATTTTACTGTTGCCCCTCGCCCCACCCCCAGGAGGTGGGGTTTGGCATCATTGAATGAGCCCCTTCGTGACGAATAAATTTCATTCAGAACTTTTTTTTATCAGATGCGGACTTTTCGTTTCGAGATATTACGTTGTGTCAAGCTAAAACACTCACCCGGTATATATATATATAAACATGTGTAGGAAAATAGATTGTAAAAATTGGTTGGTGGATTCAAGAACTTGCCCCCCCCCCCACTCCGAAATAAGTTCCGACGTCTCTGAAAACCAAGATTAAAAACTTCCTAGTGATCCAAACACGTTGAGATGGAGCAGCCTAAGGAATAGTTTTAGGATAACCCTCGCACATATGCATTAACAACAATATACAGGCAGCACGACGAGAATCCTATCTTAATTCGCCATCTTATGTTTATACTGAGAAACCACACGAATACTTGAATTCTGGTTAAATTTACAAATAGTCAAATTATTTATACTAGCAGAGAATCACTCCCAGTGCATGCACGGAACCCCCCCCCCCTTCCTGAAAGAGAAGATATGGTTGGTAAACACACACACTTGGATAATATAGTGGGATGAGTGACGTAACCAAGTCGATTTGACAACATTGTGTTAATTAGACAATGTATCTCAAAACAAACAATACCCTAACCACAAATATTCGTGTCCACTGACTTGAATTTTATAGTGTTGCCCACGAGACGAGACTTTGGCCTGTCTCGTCTCGTGGAAATGCTGTGAAATGCTGTCTCGTCTCGAAAATATTAGTTTGTCTCGGGACACATGATCAATCTCGTCTCGTCTCGAATTTTTAAAAGCCTGTCCCGTCTCGTCCCGTGGGCAACACTAGAATTTTACCTAAACCCCGACATAAATTCTTGTGTACAAAGATTTCAAATAAGCTAATTTTAAGTTGACTTGCTCAATTATTGTGAACTCAATACCCTGCATGAGCCGTATGCATCATGGCCCTCACAACACAAACATACCTGTCTTTCACGTATATCTCATCTGAGAATGACGTTTCGTTTTAAATATATATATATATATATATATATATATATATATATATATATATATATATATATATATATATATATATATATATAAGCAATGAGCTGGTCGAATAATATAAAGTTAAAATAAACTTCATCCTATTCAGAGGATAGTTTTTCCACATATTATTCTTGAAAAATTTCTAAATTGTCCAGCGTGTAATTCTCCTTTATGAAGAGTTGTTTCTGTTCCGAAGTAACACAAGAAAGTAGAACCTGGCGTCGACGAAGATGATCAGTAATGATAACAATGATCACAGGTTTCAGTCCTCAATATGAAGTAGCATTTTCTTATATATCGGATAAATCATATCTTTACCTAAGCATCAATGTAGTCCACGAACCTTTGATGACTATTCAAGCGGCGAGGTCACACGTTAAGTAAGGAAATTATACCACCTTACCTTAGATATGGCGATTGGTAATAAAGATGATGCAACCTTTTGCATGCCATTCCGTTGGGTTTCACTCTCAGGGATTTACCACAAGGGAATACTTGGGTTAAACATCTCCACCACACATTCAATGTCAGGTCGAATTAGCAACAGGACCTGACGGATCTGCTCTTCGCCGACACAAAACGCTACAATACCCGATCAGCCATTTACTCCAGCACCAGCTCATCTTTTGTTCACACTCCCCCCGCCGGTTATCCTCCTTTTAGCTTGCACACACTCAAGAAATAACTTCTTTTTATACAAATTACATTGTGATGCGTGTTATAGGACCTGACACGGTAGGGAAACTGTTTGATGTTCTAATCAAACATTTACAACGTGAATTATTAAACAAAAAGAAGTGGATCTTATTTTCCCTCTCTCCCCCGCGAAAACGTGGAGTAAATTGCGCCAATTCTTAGATGCGACGAATCGTACACTAGTGGAGGCTTATTCGTTTTCCTGTACAGTGGGATCCATGAGTATTACCTTGCAAATTGTCCATCACCATGTCCATGCACTTTATTTGACCCAATAAGAGCTTCAAGAATTAAAATAAAACTCAAAGCATGCTGTTGACAACTTCTACACCAGCATACATAAAAATCCTTCGCTTAAAAACACATTGCATGCAAGAGAAAAATTAATGAAAATAGTCATGGACAATTTGCACGCTAATACTCATGGATCCCACTGTACAATGGAATTCAGAACCCTTTAAATGCTAATCATATTAATTTGAAATACTCAACAAACAACTAATATCCGAATGCATTTTATAAGAATGGTATCATTACTTTTCCTCTTAATTGAATTATAAGTAGAAATCTAAACAATTTTAAATTTAACGAATGAGGATCCCATCGGCTACAAAGCCATCTGCCGAGAATTTTGTTGAACTTTACAAGTACGCACTGCACATCAACGATGCACAATGTGAGCAAGTCGTGTACAATCTTGGCGCACTAGGAAACAAGAGAAGTTCCCATTGACATCTATAACCATGCGTTATACTACGATCGAAGCTAAGCTTGAACGGCTAGAAGCCGGCCTCTTAATCCTCCCTCCCAAGATAATAACCTTGAATGGCATGAAAGAAGAACTCCCACTCACCAGAAAGCCGAACTTGAGTGCCAAGACACAGGATAAAACCAGGTCTATTAGTCCGTCCCCACCAAAACCAAAGATGACCTTGTGTGGATTAAGCTGCCCCAACAAGATTCAACCTGTAGCCAACTATCGCCAAGCCGTTTTCTGCGGCGGAGTAGTTAGCGTAGCGCAGTAAACCAAGGGTTCTTGCACTTCTCCAGTTACATTGTATGTTACAGTTAACCGAAAGTGTTAGTAATTTTTGAAAATGAGATATCGGAAGTACAAACTATCTGGTTCATACTTCTAACACTCACGATAATCTCTATCGACTACTTGTACCCTTCCACTCCTCCAGAAGCTAGAACATAAACTAAAACTCGGACTTTTAACACAGATTTCGTAGAATGTAAGACTTTATATACCAAATTGTTAATAATTGAAGACTAAAATTGATAAATGCTGTAAGTGCCAAAATAATTCAAACACCGTTTTCCATGTCAAACTGTGCAATGTACCATGCTTTATAATGTGGTAAACTTGAAAAGTGGCTTGTAGCCCTCTAAGTAGTTCAAAGGGCGTGTAAAAAGGTCACTAGTGTCAACGTTCATTTCGGGCTGATGTGAGGAACGATGCGATTTCCCAACACCTTCGCTTTTGGCACTTACAACGTTTGCCACTTTTAGTCCTCAATTCAAAATATATTCTATACAGGTAAGTCAATTTGGAAAGTGAAACGACGTCATGACGTCTTTATACGGCAGCCTGAATGGAAGAACAAAGACATAAAAACTTCCAGGTTAAGAGTTATGCTTTTTTTTTTTTTTTTTAGCAATTGTTAGTCGCAGATACAGACAATACTTATTGGCTACTGTTTCTGTACAAGATGGCTACCACACCTTGCACTCAAAACTCCGCCTTTTACTTGACTCCAGTATCCGAAACTAAGACCTCATCTTGCTTACTTGCTTACCTGAAGGCACAGGCCCTGTACATGTTCAACCCTCTTTGGCTAGACCCTACTTACCGTCACAAAGTCCACCTATCACCGGCCCACAACCACCAGTGTAAGATCCGTGTCCCTGCAAGACCTAGACCTAGACGATGCATGGCATTGTAGCCCCACAACCCACAAAGAGAGACTTGCATGATCAGAGACCGCCCGGCTTCTTCTCCCTCCCACCAGCAAAGGCAACTTTACATAGCATCTAGCCCCGACTGTGTTCTACGACTGACTGCTTAGTGTAGTGTGCAGTGGCGCCAGTTATCCTAAGTTAATCCCGTTTGAGATATGTTTATTCATATCAACTACTTTATCAATTCATTTCCATCGTCACGTTTAATCATAGAAAATAAAAAATAAAAATATTTTAACCGACACTTCCCACCCCAAGGATCATCTTTGATTAATTTCTCTACAATATCAAACTTGCAAACCATGGTAATCCTACCCTATGTTCCAGAAACAAAATTAATGAAATATTGACTCAGGATCTCAGCTCCGAAGGTCTTGAGTTGGAATCTCATAATCTAATCGTATATCACCATAGCCGTGATTAAACTAAAGAAGTACACAGAACATTGGCTACTGTACCTGTAAAGGATTGCATTTTAAGGCCAACCAGCGCCGAATGCTACGCTCCCCACTCACAAAAATCATCCTTGTCTAACTACATTGCTATGACTTTGTCTTGCAAGGCTAATTAGTTCCGGCCCAACACAAGCTCAACTTTGGTTACTACCATTACAGGGTCTACCTTGAATATAGCTCCTAGTCCCGGCTCAATACCTCCCAAATGCAAGATCAACTTTGTTCGGCTACTGCGGCCTGCAATATGCAAAACGCGGCAACGACGATCATAGCTGAGCGTGCATGGCCAGGAGACGCCAACTACCCGCGTGGGAGCAGAACTCCGACTCACCAGTAAGCTAAACTTGAGTAACTAGATAGCCCGAGGCAAGATAAAATCGTATTTATTAGCTTGGTAGCCCGTCCACCTTCAGAACAAACGACAACCTTTGCATGGCTTAGCCGCCCGAACAAGATTAAAGCCCCTATCACACGGAACTGGATTTCTAGTTGGAATGCCCTAGTTGGCGATGAACTGACTTTTTAGGTAGAAATCATGACCGTCTGGCTGACTGCTTGACTGGTTTTGAGGAATAGGACATGTTCTAATTGCTACTAACTTCTTCGACTAGATTCTGTGGAACAGCCAATCAGAGCAAAGTTTGGCCATGTGAAGATAATCTGTGAGTTTACAAAGTAGCGTTTTTTGTCTGTGGTTTCCGAGTGCATACAGCTCGAAAGGCATGTTTACAATTGAAAAAGCTAAAATATTCTTCCATACGTGTATAGTAAACGTTGTAAGGTATGTATTTTATCAGCGCCGTTCTTCTCTACCTAAAACCATTTAATACGAAGCGATATTCCTCTCGGTTGAATAGTTATCGTATTTTAAAAATGTGAAGTGATACATTGTTTACATCTCGCGCGGCCGCCATTATGGGAACGAAAGACTATCGACAAGTACGGTGCAACAAGTACCGTGTGAGGCGAAAACTAGCAAATGGGTAGCCAGTCCAGCGTCAACTAGAGCATTTCTACTGGATATCCAGTTCCGTGTGATTCAGGCATAAGCTTGTAGACGTCTATCCCTGAGCCGTTTTTAACGGCGGAGTGATTAACTTAGCGTCCTTCGACACCGGCAAAACCACGTTCTGTCATGTCCAGGGCATCTCTATTTAAACTCGTCGCGATTAATTCAAAAATGTAGAAACGAAAGTATTTAAAATACTAATTACCCTGGTCAAAACTCGCTTTAAGGTAATTTGTATTACAACTTATACCCTCCCACTCCTCCAATATCAGAAAATACACGACATTATGAATTCAATGGTTCCATTTTCGAACCCTGATTAGGCAGTTTATCACCAATTTCTGAATTCATTTTTCATCCTCGGCATCCAAGAGATAGATGGGGATCGTAAAATGACAAAAATGAAGCATGGGAATTTTGAGTTGTTCAATAATTCAAGCATCTAAGTTATAATAAACAGGACTGATACCTGTTATTAACCCTCATGACAGTCATTTGTTGTCTAGAAATAGAAAGTGATGGTTATTTCCATCACAAATATGACCTAGTATGTTCCAAATTTACGATTGTTAATCAATAAAATCGTAAACCTAGTCTCCAGGAAGCTGCTGTTTAAAGTAGCGGTTACAGCTACAGCTAAATTTGAAAAGTTTTCATTTGCAGTTCCATTTGTCAATATGTGTTGACTGAGTTCAATCCAATGTGTACATGTAACCATTATAATAGATTGTATTTAGCGTTCTCACACCCCGTAATCGGAAATCAATACATGGAGTCACAGGTTATTTACACAAACGGTAGTTGCTTAACTAATGTGAATGCTATTTATTGATTTAAGGCCAGTATGAATGTGCTGCCAGATGATGGGTGAAATGTAATACAAGTTTGGAAAGGGAAGTGCCACTTTTGTAGCCGATGATCGCATACACATTAATCAACCAATATCACCACAAGCGCTGTACACTCGTCTCAATTAGTACTCCGGCAGTTTGTTTCTTTATACAGCATATTTGCAGAACATACAAGCAAAGAGAATAGCATTACAAGTGTATCAATATACGCTGTATAAAACACAACTTATTTCTAACTTCGTTGACCCTGTACTACCACAGTTGCAGACTAGCGGTCTCATTTAACGGAAAGGTCAAATTTCTTAAAATGAAGTCTAGGCCTTCATAAAGAAGAGATATTTGGAAAATTGGAGAGAAGCAGCAGTGCTACAGTACTGGTATTCGACCGCACACAGTCCGCTTCGGAACACATTCCGTCAGACATGTTTGAAGAGTTGCCACTCTTATGTGAACGTCCCGACAGTGTTGCCACTATGTCGCTATTTTTCCCTTCAGCAAATATCTTTCCGAGACTTCTTCAAGCGTAAGAAAAAAAGCTCGTCTCGTCTCGTTTACAAACCTAGAATGACATGCTCATGGGCAAAGGCGGCCAGAATTTTTTTCTCAGAAGGTATAGAGTTAGATTTCACATCTTGTCCTTCAGTCACATGAACTTGTAGTTTACCTTTTATTATTATCGTTATTATTTAACAAATCATAAAATTGAAGTTAGGCCTAGCTATATTGAAAATATTTCAGCGTTGTTGACAAGATGTGCCTTGCTTCCTTTCCATATCACCTTGTTGATGAACAGTTTTTTGACTTCTTGTACTTTTTCGCCATACACAGAGACCACTTGAATCACGGGGCGTTGGTTGTCAAAATCAAATACGAAAATGATTTCCTGACTTTTCGGGATCTCGAACAGTCGAGAATCTGACGACCAGTTGTCCCTGATTTAAAGGGGGTTAATTATTGGCACTTACTGCCCTACAAGCGTCTGAAATTTCTTGGAATGAACAGTTTTAATTCTAGGATGGAAAATGAAGGGGAAATAGTGTGAATAATTTGAAATTTTCACTGTGCCGGGAAATTTCGAAAATTTCCTGGCCTGGTCGAGAAATAGATGATTTTTCAGTCTCGAAATTTCCCTTCCCATTGCCATCCCGCAATTGAAATGAAATATTAACGTTACATATGAAAACATACTCAAAATGCCACAATAATCCTTAAATCATTGAGTTTTCATACAAAAGATTAATTATAAACTTCTCTACATCTGGCTACACTGCGCTCCAACATCCAGCTGATGATTACCGGTACGTTAGGTATTCGCTACGGCTAGGGCTCGGGCAATTTACCAAAGCATCCTACAATCTACAGCTATTTCCTCACCAAGTTACGGTCTAACGTATTAATATGCAATGTTAATGTTGCAAAGAGAAGGAAATTACAGTTTATGAACAGGCATTGAGGCTTGATTCCTATTTGGCAACATACCTGTAGTAGCTGTGTTTATACACGGTATGGTGGTGTTCTTTATATTTTCATTTGGTTTTAGCCATTGTTCTATGCACCAATTTCTATGCAATGTTTTCTCTTCTAATAAGTTAATATTTCATTTCATAATGTGAACAGCCTGGGAAATTTAGCGTTGGTCGAGTGTCCACGTTGTCTGTGCAGGTAGACCTGCTTGGATCAGCTCTCGGTTAAGCCAAAACTGGTTGAGGCTTGGCCACTGCAAAATAATCCTCCGTCATTCTGTTTCCTTCACTAATTCATTAATCAACCGCGACTGATCAGTTTCAAAGAAGAACTGTAAGCAGAAACGTAACGGGAAACTGTATTGCATCCTGCTATATATTACTTTGTATTTATAAAGGGTAACCACGTCATATTTTTAAAAGAGTGTTGTTCAATAAATGTTTCCATGTCAACTTGTGTGTTCGATTCTTCCTTTGAATTTCCATTGATATCAAGTGTTAACTTGAAGTTCCAAATGTTCCAAATGAAGTTGTAAGTCACAGTTTCGTTTAAGTGCAATTAACTTTCGTTATCTCTATCTCGATTCTTACCATCTTTTAGGAGCTCTTTAAGTCAAATCTTATCAAAATCTGAGAACTGCTACTTACACACCCAAGCAGCTATCATGAAACGTTAGCAACACTACACCGCACCGCACCTAGATTTTACAACCGTTCTTACGTCGATAAACAAGGATAGATCGAGCGATTAAATGCAGCCGCAACGTGGCGCTGAGGTGCCACGTTTCATTGACAAGACGTATTATCCTTTAGGCGATCTGTGTTACGTTCTTGTTTTATAGCAGTTTAGCATCTGCGTGGTGAATTTAAAAGTAGTTTTTTATTTTTTTATTTTAATAAATCGTTTAGTTTTTCTATTCTAAAATTACGCAACAGCAACGCATAATAAGCGAAACTAAAACTGGAATCACATATTTGACCCTCAGGAAATAGTGTTTTGGCATTCTCCCGTCCTTGGCGCTGTTGTTCCGCAGTTGGTTCTCGCAAATTTTATGCTTCTCTGAAGTTGGTCTTGGCACGAAATTTTTTGGCTTCGAAGCCAAAATCCTCGTTGTTGTCACGAGCTGCCTGTCCACTTTAATGTGGTCATTTACAGACACGAGAAAAATATGTACTTCAAGTGTTTTTCTTTTTCTAGTTGGGGCTTACGTGATCCGAGAACGGCAAAGTGGATATTTAAGTACACGCAATCTCTTATACAGTCTTGATCAAAAGTATTGCCACAGAAGGTAAGTGCTGAAATAAAAGTCCAAATACTGAAAATGTGTTAAGCCTGTTTGAAGTAGTCGAAAAATGTTTATTAAATAGTCCGCAGTAGACACGGGCAGTGGCCCACGAATTTTGCTTAGTGCTATTTTCACAAATATAAGATCCACTCAGTGGCGTAGCAGCCGCCCCCGCAATTCGGGACAGCCCCGAGGCGTAGGGACCCCGCAATATTCTCTCGGTGCTCCTGATATTCCCAGAAAATCACAAGATTCTTTGAGGCGAGCAGTGAATAAAAAGTACTGCTTCTGTCTGTGAACTTAGAATACGTATCAATATATTTAACTGCACTGAACAAGTCAAGAGGCACAACAAATAATTTCACGACTCGGCGATCATCATTATTATTTTTCTAGTATGTGGGGGGTGGTCAAGTGGGTTTCCAGTGACACAAGAAAATGTCCGAGATGACAATCCGGAGCGTACTGGCTCAGTCAGAAGGACTCAATCAACTTGACATGTAGGTCGGGGGGGAGCTTTCATCTCGTACTTTTAAAAGTACACCGTTTATCGTATACTTATAGTGTAAATTGTCTACAGTTATAATCCAGATTCAGTTGCTCAGCTAACCTCTTCTTTATTATTGCCATCCACTAAACAACTCTACAATTGTAAGTTTAGCAAAGCGAGCTACGACGCCAGGGGTCCCGCGTTAGAATCCCGGTCTGAACATGGGTGTTCTATGTGAGTATTCCTTCATCATACCATCACTCATTCTCATTGTCGCGATTAGCCAAAGGTGGAATAAAAGTGACGCAAAATAACCTAACTCAATCAATCCAAAAGCACCCACACACCCTTCCTCAATAAAATTCTAGGTACGAGCATGACCCCCTTCTACTACTCTGAATCGAGTTTAGGAAAAGTAGAGAAAAGAGAAACGGAAAGGCTACAAATAATAATCGTTTGTTGATGCCTTATTTGAAACTTTGCCTTATTCTTTCTGGTAGTACCTACGTCATCCAGTGTGATACATCAAACTTGCAGGTACCTAAGCAGATCACATGATTTTCCTCGGCGCCAACAGACTGTTCCTTTACGGCCAATAGTAGGTCACAATGTCGCAATTTGCTTCAGGTGGGATACCGCAGTCACTCTATAACTTCTACCTCGTTGATCGTACAGTCGGATGCATAAGGATAAGAAGCTAATTGTTTATCACGATGTTTGGCAAACAAGCTTCTGGCAATCTATGCATAAAGTATTACGTGAAAATACATTCCTTAAACACACGTAGAATGCAAGAGAAAATAGTCATGGACAATTTGTGCACTCCACTGTACGTCTTTACGTGTACCGAAAATGCAATTCCAAAGTGCATGTATATCTTAATATGGCAAGGGATCAAAGGTAGGGGAGTTACCTTGTTTTTCGTTGTGTGGTTGTTTAAGTGCACTTAACCTCTGACTTCCGCAGGCATTTCTCCACCTTCAAGACGATTTGCGTCGGCGACGATGGGAGGAAGGAACGCACGAAATGCGGAGAAACCTGGGTGGTATCTCTGTAGAGACATTTTTAGATTTGGTTGAGTGTTCGTGTCCCAGGAGAGTGTTTCCTACGCGGTATTCGCTTTGAGTATCTGCCGAGACGGAAGTCTCGATCACGTCTGGAATACAGAGCCTAGTACAAGTTTCGGGTTGGAGCCTAGGTTCCAAGCGTGGCCATCTCGATTCATTGAGTTGGTGTTTTAAGTCCACTTTATGCACAGTGAGGCTAATTGGGACTGGACCTACAGTTTAAAGTGGGATCCGAACCACTATGTGCCTCCACCAGGTATCGAACCTAGGACCCCTTGATTACAAGGCGACGACGCTACCACTGCGTCATCGGGGAGGCCCTTATGACCATCTCGAGGGTGGGAAAGGGGGAAGGGAGGGGTGGTCGAAGTCTCATTGTTTGTCGCTAAGGGAACCAATGGTCACATCTATATTGACTGAAAATCGGAGAACGTCACATCCTCATCGTCGCGATAAGCCAAGAAGTGGCAATAAAGCGACACTAAACAAAGAGAAGCACAAATATCATCCATTCGTCGAGTAAAGGTTATATTTCCTGCTGGATTCGTTACTTCCACTTGGACTAGTGGTGTGGTACTTGTTTTCGCCTCACACGATTCTCGTCACCTATTTTGTGCCACAAGGCATTACGTAGAGCACAGGATTTTTCAATATGGCGGACCTAAGTCCTAAGACCTAAGTACGGGTGTTCATATATGATACAATGAAAGTTCACCTTCTTATGAGAAGTGCCTTTAATTCGCACACATGTAAAACAGAACGACAGAATAATCACATACACGCGTGCTGCACACGCTGTTCTGATAGAAAGACAAGATACACAGACTATTGATAGCTACAAAAATATCTGGTCAGACACAGACTAATAAAACATTTGTACATGTCAGTGCCGGAACTACAAATCTCCCCCCCCCTTGCAAAACATTACGAAAGGCCCCCTCTACCCCTAATATATATATATATATATATATATATATATATATATATATATATATATATATATATATATATATATATATGCGGAGAAAGTTCATATATATATACACACACACAATATATATATATATATATATACACACACACACACACACACACACACACAAAAAGCCACATATAAGGGCCTACAGGGTGATTCAAAAGTACCTCAACATCCCTTACAAAAAGTAAAGCAGTAAGGAAGGCTGGGTAAAATTGGTGAGGATAGAAACAGATTAGTCCTAGGGGGAACCATATTGGTGTGTTCCAAGTGGACGTCCGTCATATTGAATTCAAGTATTTTTTTTTTTTTTTTTAATGAGAAGGGGTTGATGCGACATGTAGGCTACGTGACACTGTTTTCTCACACCTGGAAATTAGAGATTTGTTACAATCATGCAATCCCAACTCTTTTCTCATTAAAAAATAAGTCGAAAAACCTTCAACACTGCATTTCTCCTGAAATTCTAGTCTGATTTGATTCTACGTTGACTGCCACGCGGAAGACCCGGGGTGGGTGACCTAAGGACGGAATTTTTCCTGCCTTGTCCCCGCATAAAACATCTCCAGGGCCCACCCGGCCTCAAATCGACGGAAACCTGGAGGGGTTAAAGGTGGCCGGAGAATGATGCTGATCACATCACCTCCAAGATGTCAAACATCTAGAATATGTGGAGCCCTACCCCGAACATACCATAAATGTGCCTTCATGGCGCGGTGCTATATGCACGGGGATCTTTACCTCTACCTGTATATATTGTATTAGTTTCCGTATCCCTCAGTAAATACGTTTATTTACGCATATACGAACCCTCTACTATGCCAATGGCCGAGGATCCCCTAAAGGCTTGCTTTTCTCCGCTCCACCCCCTCCCCACCCTGCACAGTGGGGTTTTGCGGCTTGTATCCGGTACTGGTACATGCAGTGTTTCATCTCTTGACTTTATGTGTTGTTGCTATATACAACAAAAATATGGACGACAGACTTGAGGAAGAACGTTGTAGGAGAATAGCTACTGCTGCTATATTCCTTACAGTTGCCAAAATGGAAGGTTTAAGGAGAAAAAATTCAAGCATGGGCTAGAAATTGGTTCGAAAGAAGAAATGCTAATCGTGATGTACTCAACATGCTCTTTAATGAACTCGAGTATTTGAGATTCGCGTGATTTATTCATTTCAAGAAAATAAAGTTCCTTGTTCAGCTAAATATGTCAAACATTAAATAATAAAAGTTTTAATTATCGGATAATCACACTTTGTCCTGTACAAATTTCTAGTCTGTCTCTCACTGCTATGAGTAAATTCCTACACATTAATAAACACGAATGCACCTTATTTCTGCTACTTTTTTTTTTACTGAGCAACGAACAAAAATAATCGCACAATCAACACTCAAAAATCAGTGGCAAAAACAGCTTTTCCTTGCTAAATTCGCAGATTATCTTCACATGACCAAACGTTCGCTCTGATTGGTTGTTGCCGAAGCACGAGCAGGAAAGCGAGTTGCATAGAACATGGTCTAGTTGCCAAACCTAGCCTGGTAGCAAATCCATCGTCAACAGGTGCATTCCACTAGGAAATCCAGTACCGTGTGATTCTGCCTTAATACTGGCACGACATCAAACCTCGCTCCTGAAGCAACGAAATCAACTCGGGAAAAGCGGTTGGTGCCCAATCGGCCCTTCTGAGAAATTCCCAAGCGTCACACTTCGGACCCGGAACGATTAGGATGGATAAATGTGCAGCGAGTAGCGGAAGTAGTAACACCTGCATTCGTCATTAGCCTCGCGGGATTCGAGTTTCAAAAGGAGTGTCTGGATTTTAGAATTCCTGGCCCACGATTTCAAATTCATGTAATCTCTATGTAACCACTCTTCGTCGTCAAGTTTCATCTACAAGATACCTGCAAATATCACATATTCCTACACGAAGTAACCAATGGTAACATCAAAAGAGGGCACATGCTCCAGGAAATCCACTTCCAAATGCCTTCTTACACTGGTAGAAGTGCTCAACTTTTCACTTGTCAGATGCCAAGATTTTACCTCATCCAACGTTTCCTGTATCAGGGATTTATCCTGAATTTTCCATATAGAGGGTGCAAGTTCGTATTTACCTATTTCTATTGTTTCTTATTTCACATCGCTTCCTATCTCTCTACGTAAAGGCCTCCCCGATGGTGTAGTGACACAGCTGTCACATTGTGACCAAGAGGTCCCAGGTTCGATCTCCGGTGGAGACACATTGCTTCGGATCCCACTTCAAGCTGTAGGTAGGTCCAGTCCCAATTAGCCTATATGATCCTAAAATTGATTGAGTTGAAACATGACTTTTTTGTCTGCACGTTAATTTCGCCGACGAGAATGTATTATGAATAAATGGGTTGGCAATGGGTCTAAAGGAGGAACAGAATTCGCTGCCTTGGTGGCCAAGAGAGTAGAGCCGTCTATTAACGAGGGTTTCAAGTTTCTGAGTACCTCATCGTTAATCTCACCATCGTCACGATTAACCAAAAATCCAGGAAAACTAAGTAAAATAAGAAACATACAAAAAATTGCAAGACAGACAGGAATCGGACCTTCATAAAACTATTCTGCCACCTAGAATCGCTGCAAGTCTACAGATAGTAGATAAAGTGGAATACATACAAAAAAAATATAATTTAATGCTTGTGTTAAAAATCTCCATCATGAAAAATTCCGTTCCACAACTAACGATCTAATGCTAAGTGAAATGTAAAAACGATCATATTTGCTGTAAAAAGATGGCAACACTGGTAAGAGTATGGGTAATGGGTTTAAAATTACACTTTGGTGTGAGCGGCTCGTGGTTTGTGTGACTTGGCAGAGTATCAACACTTTCGTGTACGTAACATGTGATGAAACGTGCTATTTAGCAGGTGGCTGGCTACAGTGTCCCCCTCTGTTAGCTGGAGTGAAGACAGGTTAGCAGTGTTAAAAAAAAATACCTAATCCCGTCCGAGTACGATCCACTGACGTTAAAAGCTCAAAACGGGTGTGAAACGCTGGAGTAACAAGAATTTTTTTTCTTATTTGATCAGAATTATATTCGTAAAATTTAAGACTGGAATGAGTTGCCCTTGTTTACTTAAGAACGAGTCAAATTTGAAGGATGTGGAAAGGTTTATTAACAACGTCATCAGCAGTAGGTCACGGATCACTGATCTTTTTATCCTCTTGCTTCTGAGAATGTATTTGTCACGGCACACACATACGAGGGCTGCTGGAAAGTTTCTGCAATCAATATGAAAAAAGACATGTGAAATTCTGGCTTTATTGTTTTTCAAAGCATTCACACACCCTTAAGATCGATACAGTTTTGCATACGCTCAAACCAATTTTGAAAGCATTTTTTCCACTCTGAAGCTGATACCTCAGAAACCGCTGTTCGAAATGCGCCAACAGCTGCTTCAGGCGGCACAAATCGCTCACCACCCATCTTATTTTTCATGTGTGGGAACAAAAAGAAGTCATTAGGTGATAAATCAGGTGAGTACGGACAAAAAGGTAAAGTGTTCCCCTGTGCATAGCACCACGCCATGAAGGCGTATAGGGGGTGTGGGGGTAACGCCAATGAGTCTTTAATTCGACATTTTTACTGGACAATAAATCAACAGTTTGGTGTGCTGAGTGGGAACTGGCGTTGTCGTGGTGAAGAATAATGCGACGATTTGGGTTTGTTTTATGCAATTCATTGATGACCTCTGGCAAACAAATTGTTGTATACCACTCAGCATTTACAGTCAGTCCTTCGATCTTATAAGCTTTGTTGTTGCCACATGTCCGGTATAACCGAAGAAAAAAGCAATCATTTGCTTGGCAGCACTACTCGAACGAACAACTTTTGTTGGTTTTGGCTCACTTTGAAACACCCAAACAGTGGATTGCTGTTAAGTTTCGGGTTCATATGGATAGACACAAGTTTCGTCCTCTGTAATGATGTAGTACACCAAATTTGACTTGCTTCGGTTGAATTTCTTTACACCAATTTACACAAGCCTGTTTTTGAGCTTCAGTCAAGTTGTGTGGGATCAAACGGCTTGAAAGTTTCCATACGTTCAGATGACCATGCAAAATCGTATGTATTGCTTTCATGTCAATGTTCAAGGATGCCTGAATCTCACGGTATGTCGCATGCCGATCTCTCTCAATCATTTCACGCACAGCATCAACATTACTGGCAACAACAGACGTGAATGGAGGACCTACACGAAATTCATCACTGAGAAATGTGCGACCACACTGATATTCGAAAAACCAATTGTACACAGTCCTATTGGATGGTGCTTCATCCCCAAAAACCAAAAGAAGTCGCTCGATGAATTGTTTCGGTGTTAAACTAAATTTGAAATCGTGAAAAAATCATTAGCCGAAAGTGTTCACAAGAAATTTTAAAGTTAAAGTTCCATGTGCATATAGCACCGTGCCATGAAAACACATTTAGGGTATGTGGGGGTACGGTCCCACATATTTTCGATTTCGGCCATCTTGGAGGTGATGTGATCAGCACCATGCTGTGGCCACATTTATCCTCCTGGGTACTATTTGATTTAAGGCTGGGTGGGCCCTACAGCCACTTTATGCAGGGACAAAGCCGGAAAAATTCCAATCTTAGATCACCCACCCCGGATTTCCTGTGTAGCAGTCAGACTAGATTCAAATGAGGCTAGAATTTCACAAGAAATGCAGTGGTGAAAGTTCCTTCAACCTATCTTTTAATCAGGAAAAAGTTATGACTGCATGATTGTAACAAATGTATCATTTTCCAGGTGTGAGAGAACAGTGTACTTACTATATACCCACCTTGAGGGATATTACACTTCATTGGGCCCATAAGCATGGCCGCCAGCAGAATTACTTGTAGGGGTGTGCACCCTGTTTATAATCATATTTTTGTTAGTATTGAGTACTTTAAGAAGACCTCGTTTACGCTTGCTTATACAAATTACACATACTTCATTCTAGAGAAGTAAATATGCAATTTAAAAGACTGTTAAAAAAATTCCAGTGAACTCTTAAAATCGCCGAAATCCATTTGTTTATAGGCAGTTAGCTTTGTAATCTAAGCAATCTCGATAGCAATGTGAAATGATGACTGTTGACACCTCTTGGCAACAAGATATATATAGAGCGTGCACGTGTGTGTGTAAAGGTAGGTAGGTATAGGGGGCCTCTGGCAATATTTTGCGGGGGGCCCCAAGATTTGTAGATCCGGCACTGCCACCCACAATCGTGAGGAAATTGAGGGGCTACGAATGAGTAGCGTAACCCAGTCATGAAAACCTACAATAACGACTGGAGGTGTGTCTTGCTGACCACACATCACCCCATAACTGATGGGATGACTACCACCTTGGATGAATGCATAGGATCAGGTAGAAGTGAGGCCGACAGGTAGGTCTATGCCCCCGATGGGCTGTTGCACCATGGGTTATTTATTTCTAATAATATATTCATCTCTTCACTCTTACATGTCACATCAAGATAATCATCATACAATGCCAATTTCATTCTGAAAATTATATTGCAATATGATATCTGGAAACACAAACACTGGAAGGAAAACAATAAACCTACGATGCATATTTACATAAAGTAATTTATTTCACATTCATTTTTTTATATATAAATTAGTACTTCTGCTGCCAAATCCATGAAAACAAGTTACAAAATCTGAAATGTTACAAACTTCTTGTAGACCCTTCAATGCATAACAGAACAGCAACAGTAACAATAGTAATACAATAATGGAACATAAAAAAGTTGACATACAATTTATTTAAAAACATTATGAGGGAAAGAAATATTCACAATGAGTGACTCCTTGTTTGAATCTGAAGAAATAAAGGTGTTTAGTAAAATATGATTGTAAAGGAACAGGATATAAAATCATGGAAATATTACTGGGGTAAGAATGAACTACCATTTTAAAAATAAACCTACAGTTTAATTTTATAGATATAACAAATACTACAAAGTACTCTACTTAGAAGTATTTTTATGTAGTACCTTACTCTCAGCAAAATAAGTATGCACAACTAATAAAAACATAAAAATAATTCCTAAAAAATAAGTCATTCAGAAATTTTACTGGATTTTTCTCTCTATAATATACAATGCAATTTTACAGCAATACAATTTCATGATTTGTGTAAATAATGACATGTCCACTAGAACTAGAAAGGAGTAATTAATTTTAACATTTGTCTACTGACACTTACTTGAAATTACAACACAAATTGACTAAAAAACATTAAAAAATGTTACAATTAACATTTTGTTACTCACACTTCAGCTGTCATTTGTTAATATTTTAATCACCTTTCAGTACATTAAAACATTAACCTCATCAATACATAAGTATGCACTCGATTTTATTATTCTTATGAATATTTTTATAAGATAGTTTATTTGTTGCTAACAAAAGGTACTAATTAAGCATATTTTCATATATACAAAATGGGAACAAAAAGAATTGTGTGAAGATTTGCTTGCAATTTAGAAATATATGTATTTTTTTATACAGTAAGTGTACTAATTGAATATTGCAATACTCTCTACACTGGAAATAGTATATTCCAAATTGTAGTTCAAGAAACAAAATTTTGTGGCTACTGAATAATTTTCACAATAAAGCAGAGTTGTTAACTTATTTTGAACATGTGTTTGTATACCCTGCTTTTCTTTTTTTTTAATTTACTTCAGACTTACAATAATGTTGGTGTTATAACTTTTCTTTACTTTACTAATTTTTTCAGTCAATCATTTAGTTTACTAAATCAATTACATGAGCATTTCATAATAAGTCACTTCATTGTACTGGTTTGTAAGAACTTGTATTAATTTTGGTGGCCACTGCCAAGTTCTCAAGAGGCCACTGTAACTGATAGAACTTCTAAAGAACAAATTTTGCAGATAGGGTGAGTACTTCATTACAGAATAATAATTTGCTATCATGTCTTTCCTTCCCCCAAACATGAAGCGACTTCATGTTTGTACAATGTGTATAAAATATTTACAAGTTGTAACATATCTCTAAAGATGTATTCAAAATTCACAACAAATTATAGTTTTAAATAAACTAAGAGGTGCTCTGAAATTATCAACAGATAATTTCTCAATATCTTTTGAGAAATGTGCACAGTGAAAAATTGACTCGAGGGTTTTCTTATGGTAATATTGAATTCCTTGACTAGTGGCTAATATTTTGTTTATTTTGTGCACTGAATTGTACGTAACATTTGATTTCTAAATTGCAATACAATTTTCCCATAATAAATGTCTAGTGCTACTTACTGTACATTGTAATTTACTAAACAGTAAAATACAATTATTACTAACTAAAAATAAGCACTAACCAAAATATTAAAAAGCTAATATAATGTTCAGTTCCTTGGAAGACAACTTATAATAGTAACTTGATTTCCAAATCAATGTTCTGCAACATTGAAATCTATATATTAAGAAAAGAAGGCTATAGTCTGACATACATGTTACATAAAAACTTCACATGTACATTCCTTGCACATGCATGTTAATGCCCAACCTATCATGCATACATACACATATGTATATACAATGAATGTAACTCCTCACAGGATGTTACAGTTTCTTATAAGAAAGCAATTATATTTTTACAGTAGGGATTGGTAAAATGTAATACCAAAAAACTATGATTGACGATGCCTAACCTGTAATTTCATGCAGGATATGCTGAGATATGCTCTGAAATATCTTAATGTACCATTTATAGTATATTCCTGACCGTATCTTCTTTAGTATTTACAACCACAAAATAGCCTTGGTATTAAGACGTAGAAGAACAGCATGCTGTATAGGACGAAATCTGCATTTATCCGAAGAGCTTCTCGAAGCATGCGTGGCAATATGGCTTGTCATTCTGCTCCTTGAATGTTCCCTTGTTCAGCTGTTTCAAGCAAAATGCGCACACAAAGTGTTCAGGGTGGAACTTGCGGAACATGGCTGTGATGCAACGTCCTGGAACAAGAAGATTTTCATCAAGCGATTGTTACACACAATTGTGCTAAACTTTTGGTGAATAACTGTTCATTCAATTCACCCATTTAATCTAAATACTCAAATTAGATGAAGAATTGAAGTTGGGATTTTTTTACAGCAATGTCCCTGCATAAAGCCGAGGTTAATCAAGCCTCTAATAAATAGATATCTGAGGGAAGTGGCTGGAGCATGTTGCTGATCACATCACCACCACATGACCACTATGCATCTTTATGTCATGGTGCGATGAACAATGGGTAATTTAACCTTTACCTTTTTATCTTGTCAGTGGAAGCATCAAAGTTCATGAGGGGATAAATAAGAATCACATAAAATAATAATAATAAGAACAGCCCTATGAGAGCTAGGGCTACCTACCGACTGACAGCCACGACTGATATTGTGGGATATCATCCAACGAGTTACGAGGTGACGTGTGGTAAGCACGACAACCCCCCCCCCCCCCCTTGTTGTTGTAGGTTTTCATGACCAGGTTAAGCTACTCATTTGTAGCTCCCCAATTTCCTCACGATGGTGACTGGCCACTGGTCCCATACACTGTCCAAAAAATCAGGAGAAAAGCTGTTACGCTTTCCCAGGAAACTTGAACCTGCACACATCTTATAGCCCGAACCCGAAACCTGATCCCTTAGGCCGAATGGCACAGTGCGGGACAACAATCACACAAAATGAAAACGAAAAAAGCAGAGGCCAATCGCAGTTGGGGAACATAACACAACTAACACATTACTTTTCCAACACTTACTTTTGTACTTTTGTAATGCTTTACTCTTTTGAAATTTCCATCCATTACTTTTTTTTTGGTACATGTGTTAGTAATGCATTGCCCAAAACAACATGAAGTGATTGTAACAGTACTTTGTTACTTAGTGCTTGTTACCTTGATAAATTTAGAACTGGAGGATTTATTTGCCTGGACAAAACAACCTTTGTTGTATAATTTTAAACTTGTAATTGTAAAATTACACTGGAAAAATGTGCACTGCAGAGAATACATGTAGATATGATACTTTTTAAACGTTTAAGTGTCCTCATTGCATGACAAAGTAACGGTAACATGTTACTTGTCAAACTCAGAGGACACTTTATCTACAACTATCTCTACCACCTGCTGCACTACTAAATACATTTTTCATTTTTACAGGATGGCAACAGTATAGAGAAGTATGACTGCAGCATCAAAATGTAAATAAAAGAGGACGTACATACCTGTAATGGGCTTATGACAGCCTGCACACAATGATCCACGCTTAGCATGGTAGTGGGTCTCGCAGTATGGAAGCCCCTCATGATCAAAGAATGACCCACCATGAAAAGGCTGCCGGCAGTCCTGTAACAAGAAATGAAACTCTTGCAAACACTAAAAAATTATTACTTTATACACTGTGCTACAGGCAGACTCTTGCGCAAGGAAGGCTGTTAGAAATAGCTGTGATATTAAACAATGGGCTCCTTCCCTAGAACTTAGCTAAAAATGATCAAATCACATATTATGGTTATCTGAAACAGCAACAAATATTTCAGGCATATACACTCTTAAATTACACATAAAAAGGTAACAAGGGTAAAAATTTGAAGCTTAGGATTGAACGGTCAGGCTGCACTGAATTTGTTTGAAGAATATATATTATATATTACTTTCGTACAATCAGTATTTTGGATTAGAAGTATGTAATTTGCCAGCTCTTGCTACACTGCAAACTTCCTTGAAAATATCGCCCCTCCCTCCCACACACACACACACACACACTATAACTTTCTGTGACATTTCAATATTTGTTTTCTTTGTGATGTACATGCTGTGTTGTTGTTTTCTTTTCCCCATTCTGTGATTGTTAGTGTGTGAAAAAATATTAACCATGTAACATTTGTGTGTGTGCAGTTATACATGCATACTTGGCTGATGGCTTCATTTTGATAATGCTACTTATTTCTACAATTAGGTTAACCGTGAGGGAGAAGATTAAGCACGATGTTAAGAACTGGAGGGAGCACTGTGGTCTTCACTAAAGGTATCATCTCTGTGTTCGCCTGATGCGACCAAAGGAAAAACCATGGGCAGACCTGTCAATGCTCAGCTGCAATATTTGAACATGTGAACAAGTATACTAAAAACACTAAACTCAATGGCACATAAGCTCTTTTACGACCAATGCTTGCCAAGGAGCTTTACAGTGTGTCTTGGATGGTCACAGCATCAAATCCAATCACTGACTTTCGAGACTGCAGTCTGCTAGTCTTGCTTTGAAATAGCTCTTTAATTGTCAGTGGATCAACACCGAAACTTTCAAGTTTCCACTGGCGATTGAACCTGAGACCACTTGTACCAAAGGTAGAAGCACCAATCATTTGGATACTTTAGTGTCCATCCAAGTAACAAATCAAAGTATAACTTCTCCAAATTACTGCTTCCAAGTTTATTGCACTTTGTTCTTCATAATAGTGCTAAAGTCACCAATCTCCACAGGTGAATTAGGTGGGAGATGGAAGGGTATATGCAAATAACAGTGATTAATTAACATAAAAGTGTGATTGCATTTCCTTTTATTAATGTCTAAAAGAGGGACCTCTTCCCTTGACATCTACAACTAAGTGATTCCAACTCCAGACTGTCCACTATGAAAAGGGCAAACATTGCTCTAGCACGAATTTCATTCTTCCTAAGAAATATCTCCGAGTTGAAACAATTTGTAATGGTATCTTTAATCAAAATTATCTATCTCGATGGTCAAGTTAAAGATCAGCTTGCAACTACAATGTGACAAGAAATCTCTAGAATTCACTGTTCTCTTTCCTCTAATATGTATGACCAATTTGGAATAATTCAAATAAATGATCATGTTATTCAAAACTCTACCTCATCCCCTTAACATTAGAGTCAATTGCAATCACCAACCCCATCGGGACTTCTTTATGCCTCATTGATGGCATAGTGATAACACAAACAACTTGTCCTGATTAGATTATCTGAGCATAAAGTAACTTCAAAACAAATCATCAAAATAAGAGCAACAGTAATCACTAACTGCCTTGACATCTTACCACCTCCAGATACAATCTCTAAAGCAACAAATCTTCAAAGAACCTAGCAGGTGGGGGGTAAAATAAATGTCATCCTCTCCGCGAGAGAAAATCATTCACCTGCTGCCAATTTTCGCACGGCATTATTCCACAAAACATGCTACTCGAGGCAAGAAGCAGATAAACCTCACTAATGCTGGAATCACTCCAGACGTGGACACGGAACCCTTCAGATTTATACGGTACTGAAGGAGATGTTGTTATGGCATTTGTTTCAAGGAAGAGAAGGCGCTTTTACTGCCTCAAGAAAAGTCATCTGTCGGCTTGGAGAGAGAACTTGTGTGCCACGTCTAAAATTAGTCTTTGCAGAAGGCACTCAGCCAAAACAAAGATATTCATCTTTCCAAGTTCCTCTTTCTTCCTGAGAACAGTGAGGAGGTATTTGCTGAAAATCTGCGAGGCAACGGGGCCATCGAAATTAGGCCACTCTTTCCAAATGAGAGGGTGAACTCAGTGCTTCTGCCCACAATTTAATACATGATGAACAGGTGTGGATTTATAGGCCTAAAATCGTATAAAATAGGTAGGCAAACAAGAATTTAGTAAATTGGATGCTTATTGACTTGATTTTCTTTATATTTTATTCTTCATATTTTTTTGTGTTACTAATCATGACAATGATGATGAATAGTGGTTAGATGAAACTGATGAAGGGACACTCACAAAACAAGGAATTACCTTCTACTGTGCAGTGATGAGAGTCAAAGTAGGGGAAGAAAGCAGGAATAAGAAAGAAAAAAAAGGCATTTTTGGGCAAGATTACACAAAATAGGTAGTATTCTTGCATGTTTAAAACGCTACGGTATACCTCAAAACAGGTCTTATTTTAGGTACTATAAAAATGACTTCTCAGGCTTCAAAATAAACTACATGAATTTAAAACCATTAAAGTCTGCATTTTATTTTAAAAAGGAAAAAAAAGCAATTAGGCAAAAAATCCATCTTGAAAGTAGACTTCAATATTTGCACCCTACATGCCACCGCACACTAATATCCTGGGTGTAATGGTTCCAGTGGTTCTTGAAATTTATATTTTGCAGATGTTGAAGGTCACGAATTACCTCTGAATATCGATAGCTAGTCAATGTGTGTAATGTTCCTACTGCAATGTGCTAATAGCTTTCTAGGGGTTGACAACGAGAGGGTATTTTGATTCTTGCCTTGTATTCTGCTGAAGTTCCCCTCCCCTTAATGATATATTTTCATAACACTCCCAAATGGTTTGGCCTGGCCCACTTATTTCTTATTTTACATTGCTTTTCTGTCACTTTTGTTTGGTTGTAATGATGATTAGATGAAGCCAGTGAAGAGATACTCAAAAAGGACATTTACATGATTTGTCCACAGATGAACATTCACATTTCCAGATGAAATAGATACAGCAAACAATTCTTTGAACCACAGTAACTGCGATGAACCAAATGATGTGTAACCATTTCACATTAGTTGGCACCCTGAAAGAGTACAGTTATCCCACTACTTTGATCAAGGTACTTCTAAAATCACAGTGCTTTTGTTGCACCCTTTTATATCAGTTAGCTATCTAAGACTGTGAGGAAATGATGAGATAATCACAATGAAATTCTGAGAACTTGCTCAGGACATCTTGTCTGCAACATACTACATTAATCACTACACCCATTAGCTTATCAGACTTGGACTTGCAGATTAAAGTGAAATCTGAACAGCTTAAGAGATCTACAAATGAGGCTGTCACTCAAATTCCCCTTTAAAATATTCAATGTTACCCATGGAAACCCTAAAATGGGACAGGGAGGTAATCCTTGCAAACAAGCTGCATTTCATTTTATATATGTTTGGAAAAACATTAGCTTTGTTGGAGATTCCTGCTTATGTGTATGTAAACATACATATCTCCTTACGATTTGTGTGTGTGTGTGTGTGTGTTTTCTTGCTTTGAGGTCCCCAATAGCTGAATGGTTAACACTGTCACTTTTGGTGCAAAACATTCTGGGTTCGATCCTCAGTAGGAACTACTAATTCTGGTGTTAACCCAACACCATGAGGAAAGCAATAATACGACTACAAACTCAGTCACAAAATAACAGTGGGGATGGGATGTGATGTGAAGCACTGACCATGTGTCAGCTTGGCAGGCCTTCGCCTCTTTTGCTTCTATTTTGTTCACCTATCGTGACTTGCTGCAACTACTTACAAAATATATGAAAATCCTTACAAAAATAAAAATATATTATTCGCCACTAATATGGAATTATTACTTCAATCAGATACATTTTTTACTGTTTGTGCTATCAATAAAAATATATTACTCAAGTTTAAATGAGAACATAATGTACTGTATACATCAACATGAATATTAAAAAGAAAAGTGAGAATGTACACAAATACAATTCTCTCTCTCAACATTCTGAAGCTGGCTACACTGTGTAACACACACAACAATCACAATATGCTACCCAATTAAATGATACCTTTCATGTTGTAAACAATGTAAAGTGTTCATATTTACGGAAATAATGCGTACATTAGGCATATCTTTGGAGACCCAGTGGTCGAAACATTTATAATTCTAATATCGATCTTTAGGAAAGACAAGTATAATAATAGCACTTTCATCGACTGTATAAAGAAAATTGTTTTTTTCTTAAATCCATTAAAAATTTCGATTAACTTCACAAGTCTTTTTAACATATCAGAATTATGAAAAGTATAAAAGCTTTGTGGTCCAGCGAGTACGGCATGTGACTGGCACTTGAGAGATCCCGAGTTTGGTTCTCACAGTGACAACGGGGACAATGTCCTTGCATAAAGCAGCTCTTGGACTCACTCAGCCTTTAATCAATGAATACATGGAGTGTGGAAAGGGGGGGGGGGGGGGTTGTTAGCAGCCGGTGTGGTGCCTTTATTGCAAAATGCTATATGCAGAGGATAGCCTTACCATTATTTTTTATTTATGGATATGTGATTTTTTTTCTTTGAGCAGGTAGCTCTGTATTATTATTTAGCAACCTCAAAGAGCGATGAAGAACCACAAATTATTATCAACATTCTCAACAAAAAATCTTGCTTATCTGTCGGAAGGCTCAGTGCTAAGCACACTTTGACATTGGATAATTACAAGAACGTAAATCTTGCATCTCTCTCTCTCTCATTATAGGTTCCAAGTTGATTTCTAATTATGAAATTTGATTGCATCATTGAGAAAAGTCACACTGTGACATTCAACAGAAATATCATATTTAATTCAAGATTGATTTGAATTTTTCTGTTGTAAATTACAGATATTAGGAATTCATCAAACTCTCTAAAACAACGAGAAGGATAACAGTAGTTCCAACTATATAAAAAAAGTAGTTTTATGGTAAATAATAACTGTATCTTACACTTATATTGTTTATATTGCAACTGTTGCAAATCAGTGGTAATGAGGTTGCAAAATCTTACTTTCTTTTCTAGTTTCGTTTAACAAATTAATTTTTCACAATTCTGATTATATAAGAAGAATTTGAAGATATTTAGATACATTGCAAGAAACATTTTACATTTTTATTGACATTGAACACTTTCGTCATTGAAAATTTTAAATACTGATATTCAACATTAAAAAAACATGTTGATGTTTCAGGTTCAAATTTTAAATATGTCAATTATTACTGATATATAGAAGAAATGGTTTACATTAGGCATATTATGTTTCTCCTTTAGCACAATAAATACTTTAATAAGATATTGTACTGTTTGCATTTGCATGGTTCTTATTTATTTCAAAAAGGAAAAACAGAATGTTTTCTATTACTTTATTTTTTTTAATAAAAGGCTAACAACCTGAAAGATATACAAGAGCATTGTCCTCAATGCAATTGTGTCTGTCGAAGACAAATGCCTCTAATGGACATACCACACAGTGTGGCCAGATATGGAATGTTACTTTATGATTTTTTCATTTTTTTTTTGTTGTTTTTTTTTACCTTTTTTTTCTTCAAAATTCTTTATTTTTCACAAAATACATGTTGGAGTATACAATACAAATTTACCTCTCAACATTTACTAAATCTGTACAAATAAGAGCATGTTTGAAAATAACTACATTTGTTGTTCTGAATTGCCAGTTCAGAGTTTGTTTTTATAGCTTGTTTCATTTTGTTATAAATAATTCACTTTCAAATGCAAAGTGAAGTAAGTACATGTTTTTCTTATATATCTGAGATCTTCTAACATGTGTGTATGTTTTTCATATCCATGTGTATCAGAGCAAGAGAGAATAAAAAGCATGTTATCTGTAGTTGAGGAGGATACGAGTTATGAGGAATGGGGTGAAAAAAACAACTGGGATCGTTGTTTTTTTCAAGGAGGCAGGGTGGAAAAGGAATTTCAATATCTTTATTAACATATTCATTTCTCCGCATCATTTTTTTCTTTTGTTCATTCGTTAGTCTTCGTCATCATCCTCCACTCCGACACATTTTGGGCAACATGGTTTCCCTTCCATCACGTAGAATGATTTTCCGGACACAGCTTTCTTGCAGTCCTGCCAATTTTTTATTCCGGTCAGAAATATTAATGTGAAAGAGATGGATGAAAAAAAGAGAGAGCATACAATGAAAGAGAATCAACACTACAGACCAGAGAAGGGGAAAACGTACACACAAAAAAGGAACTAAAATGCAGCACTGAAATAAATATTTTGCTTATTTCATTACAGATCTGGGGTTTTATAATTTAATTGCATTATTTTGAAGTATACAGACTTCAAAATTTACACAAATATTCCCACAATATATATTAGCAATTCTCAGTAAAAACAAAGGGATGTATTGAACTTTCTTTCTTTAAAGACATTACTATCAAATTTCAAGAACATACTGTAATGTAACGAACAGATTGATTTCTTATTGTTAAAACAAAATCCAATTTGAAATTTTAAGGGAAGAAGTTACAATTTTTAAGATGGGAGAGGGGGGGGGGGGGCATTTGAAGAAATTTTTACGAATTCAGTGCTGCAAATACAGTAAAAAAAAAATAAACGTAACACTGTTGCCAAGACATGCCTGAAAGAAAAACACATTATATTAGCTCAAAAATACATATTCCACACATTTCCAGTGAATGCAACCTGAGGGTGTAAGAAAAGTTAGAAGAAAAAAAAGAAATCAAATTATGGGTTAAAACATGGAAAGTACTCATTCCTAAATACACAAGTATCTTTTAAATCAAAAACTCCATTTCATTACAATTAAAGATATATATAGATATTATAATTTAGTGAAAAGTTAAATCAAAATTGTGGCTTAACCAGCCATTGAACTCAGGTCCTTGGGATTCGCGGTCAATGCTCTATACCTGAGCCAATCTCTGGCCTCCCCACAATTTTCACAACTTAGATCTCTGTGCAAGTTTACAAAGTCATGTTATAGATATGTTAATAAATCACTTTAAAAACTTGATAAACAAGTGAAATAGGTGATTAAATGTTTATGGTTTCTATTAACAAGAAAAAGCACACCTTATACCAAAAATACTAAAAAAAAAAAAAATAATAAAGATAATTATGTACCATGCACAAAAACTGAATTGTTAATTGTACAACTGTGTAAAATTGAAGGATACTGACATTAAAAACCATTCTCATAGAAAGAGTTAATCAAACATTTGTGTAAAACTGACATAGTGAAACTAGAGCCATTCTGATAGTGTAAAACTGAAGATTAAAGGATATTAATAAATTTGAAGGGGAGCATTCAGCAGAGCTGAGTATGAGTGCCACATTGGTTTGCGCCGAATAAAAAATGTTCGCTAAAAGTTGATGATTTGCATCCTATATTCTGAAACCGAGATTCTGGTTCAATCATTTATTTTCTCCTGCTTTACCTACCCTGCAAACGAAACAATCGGGGTGCCATTGGCTGTTCAAAGCGGAGATGTAATTCTCCATGATAGGTCGGTTGCAGCCGCCACACTTGGGGGCAAACATGTCAAAGTAATCGTCACGGCAATAAGGCTTCCCGTCCTTCTCGTGGAAACCATCCTCGCCGAACTGCCTGCCACACTGGGCACAGAAGAAGTGTTCTGTGTGCCAGGTTTTCTCTAGAGCGGTCACACATTTCTGCAAGAAAAAAAAAAGAAAACATATAATTTTATACAGTATGACCATTCCCTAAATCTTGCAAGTACACTATTTCCTTATTCTAGTTTTTGGACTTTTAACCACTGTTATTTTTTAAAGAGATTTACCTACGTTTCAGAGGCGGTTAAAAGTTCAAAAACTAGAATGAATAAATCACCACTGATTAGCTACAAAGAAGAACTATTTCCTTATGTCACTGGTGATGACTTAGTACACAATTAACAAACCACAAGATAGGATAGTTTGAATCCAGTGAACATAGACTGCAGAAGCAAGTTTGGACCTCCATGATGGCAATCAAGGGGCCTGGGCTATCGCCATTGGAGGCACAGTAATTAGGATCCCACTATCAGTTCTCATAAGCCTATTTGCATACAAAAGTGCACATTAAAAAAAAAACTAAAAAAAAAAAACGACTTTGACAATTATCTATTGCGTACTTAATTTTCCATAGATATCAAGGCTCATTGCAGTAGTACAGTAGTACCAACATACAATGGAATTTCAATTATACATCATCATATTTTAAGTTCTCCTGCACTGAACATTGGTATTCCTGGGAATAATAATGAATATGTTAGAAATATTACTCACATATTACATGTTTCCATACTAAGGTGTATGGCCATAGAACACCAGAGAAACGTATAATCGAGGTTGCACTGTACTAATGTAGAATGAAAAACTAATGACAATTCATACACGATTTTGTCAGCATAATTTCTGTCTCCGCCCAGAAGATGTAAAAGTGTTAGTTATAAGTTAGAGGACCCAATAATAACAACGTTATACAATTGCATTTTAAAAACAGCGATTTAGGTACCACCTAAGCATGCACCACCTGTTTCTTATGCTAGAGCACTCACATCCAAAATAGGTCCGTTGCAATATGCGCATCGAGGAGAGAAAAGGTTGTGATAGTCTGGTTCACAGTAGGGCTGGCCATCCCTCTCAAAGAAGTTGCGTGTGCCGAGCTCCTGGTTGCAGTGGGTGCATGTGAAGTGCTCCGGGTGCCATGTTTTACCCAGAGCGGTGATCACCTGAAAATAACAACACAAAACTGAGTTGAAAACACTGTAAATAAGGCAATAATTGCTACCCTGGTGTGTGTATGCAGCTGTGCTTTACATGGAAGAAAAACCAACTGCATGGACTTGTAGGCAGAACGGTTGACGCCAGTGTAAAGCACGGTTGCATACAGGGCAGGATGAAACTGGGAAAAGTGGTTCCAAGTACCTGTCCAACGATGGGCTTGTCGCACGCGTTGCAGCATCCCTTCTGGGTTGTGTTGACTCCCTGGCGGCTCATGTCGGCCTGGAGGTTGCCGAGCATAGAATCAAGCTGGTTCTGCTTCTGGGCGCTGGGCGGCGGCGTAGGAGAACTCTTTGTCGCCTTATTCGGCTTGGCGTACGGGGAGTCGGTCACCGTCTGGTGCTGATGACTACTGGCGTTGATCTGCAAGAAGAAACCACAAAATATTACGCTAGGAAATGCCCGAGTCGTTAATTATTGATGTAATACATAAACAATTCTGTTAACTCCTTAGCTGGCCGTGCGGCGAAAAGACACGTTAAGTAGTTACAATGAAACGTTAATAGTTAGGAAAAAACGCACTTGCCTCGAATAAAATTCGAGCGTGAGTCATTAATGAGCGATTGCTACTGTAATAACTAAACGGACCACACTTCCCATATTTATTTTAGTGTGTTTTAGTTGGTCGCTCACGAGCTAATAAGCGAAAAGAAGCGTTAACAATTAAAACACAATTCGTGTGAAAATATAACGTCATTAATGAGCAATTGTTAGTTCAGTAACCAAACAAAATTCACTTGATGTCAATTTCAGTGTTACGTTGTTGCTCCAAAAATGTTAAAACACTTGCTTTGAATGAAAAACAAACGCGTCATTAATGAGCGATTGTTACTGCACGACTAAACAAAAACTATTGCACTGTTTTAGAGCGTTAATCGCGATGCACTAGTATCGATGCAGATCTCGCGGAAACAGCTGTCGCGGGTTCGAGTCCAATATAATAGCATCTCGAGATGTAACACTCATGCACCTATGACTGTAGTGCTGGATCCTTGTTTCTCTTGCCTATTAGTGGTTCTAGCCGTACGAGGAAGCATGCTAGTGTTAGTGTGCAAGGAAGCGCTACGAGGCGAAGCGATGCGATGTGGGACCACGAACCGCCAAGCGAGAGAGGTCTCGACTGAGGAGATTCAGATCTCAGCCAGGCGTCCACAGAGCAGACGGTGCTCGAGTATCTTTCGGGGTTGGTGGAAGCGGGACTCCTCCTCCTTTAACCCTCCCCCCTCCCCCTCCCCCCTCCGGAGCTATTTCTGGATCGCCGACCGTTACCGCATTAGAAGCGACAGCCAAGATAGGGCCTGTTCGCCACATCCCACATTAATTTGGCCTGAACCAAATAAGTATGTGCCACGAGGACGCGGTTGAATCTCTCTTCCAGGAGGGGGGCTGGAAGGAATTTCTCAGGAAAGAGCTGGCGTTACAGAATGGCCGGAACTATTTGTGAAAGCGATTACGTGTGTCAAAACCTCGAACTTGCCCCGTTTACCCTTTTGGATCCTTTCCGCATTTATTCCGGTGTCTTGTAGTACCTCCCACGCTCACAACAAAACACAATTTCTTTCTGTTCGTTGTGCTTCTATGTTTAGAAATTAAGCTGATGAGGTAGTTTTTCATGAGGAACATGTTTGTTTTTAATTTTGTCAAAATGCTACAGAGCATTACAGAAAAAAAGAACGGTGTGTTCTTAGTTATGGATTTCTCCTCACCTCGCAGTAGTATGCAGATCCTTACGTCGATTATTATGCTGCATAAGGCTTAGTAAAAATAGCATTTATCAATGAGTCTCGACATCCATGTATTTCTTATGTAGAATGGAAAAGCTCTCTTCAAACTTAAGATTTTTCACTAGACTGTTTTGTCTTGACAATTTCGTAACAACCAGTTCTTCAACCTTTCTTCTTCACGTTCATGTGCTTTTTGCAGATATATTGAGTACAATGTTCCGATTTTTTAAAAAAGTTTTCTGTAAGCGACCATGCAAAATTTTAGTTTCCATCTGATACCAGGCTCCTCGCGTCTGTGACGGAATCCCTTATTTTGAATGCAAAATTTACCACGGACCGTAGACTACTACAGTGTGTTTCAAAAGTTGTGCAACTCAAATTTTGATCGCCAGTAAGATGTATTTGCACTGGGTTTTCTACATTATCCATTGAGATCATACAAATTAATAACTGGCGGAAGTCAGCGTTTTTTTTTTCTCCGAGAATGCACTTTTCAATGAGAAAAAAATATAAGATTGTCGAAGGGTCATAATCGAAAAAGTGTCATATCACTTTAGCTGGCAACACCAGGAGTTCGAAATTTTGGAAACAGACGCAAGCAACATGTTTAGATTTTACAGAGATCTGTCTCGTTCTCCTCTCGATTTTTTAAAGGCTGTCTCGGCATCACCTGGGGAGGGGAGGGGGGTGATCGTCACGACCTTGACGAGAAAAAGGCACATTCGGCGGCGAGATCTCGAGTCGAGCATTCAACACAATCCGCCGTCGAGGCGGTTTGTATATCCAAAACGCTTGTGATGAACATGTAATATTCGTGGCTGTTTCGTTTCAACTACTCAGAATGTAACCCGAGGCAACCTTGCAGCAGATTTTCATGCATTGGTCTGCATGTAAAAAGCACACAGACTTCAAATGAACCGTCCAGCTATACACGTCGTAGGAGCTGAGGAAATTGTCCGCCAAAAGACATGCTAGAAGAAACGTGGCACTTCACGGAACTATACATTCGCTGTTGAGCTTCACTGTTACTTCCGAAGAACCGACTGTTCAGTCGTTCAGGCCCACACCTGTTCATGCATCGTACGTATCAGTATTATACTTGGAGCAAACATGGCTACCAGGCGACTGCACGACTGCAGTTCGTAACGTAAGTTGGCGAGTAGTCTGTGAAGAATTGTGGAGATTTACGCTGGAAGATGTGTCCCGCAACTAGATTTGCTTCTGTTGGTAAATTGATGCGAACAATTCAGCGTGTTCCGCATACAGGGATCGAGAAATAAATGCAGAGAAAGTTATTGTTATGATTTTCATTTTACAAGATACAGAAACTCTCAGAGTTTATTCACCGATAGTGAATACACGTGCTTGCTCATGCGCGCCAATGTGTAATGGGGGAACAAGCCTGGCACCATTCAGTAAAGCAACAGACACGTGACCCGACGGTAAGAATGTGGACCACTTAGAAGTCTACAGGACACTTCAAGGCGCACGAGTTGCATTGACCATTTTCCTAAACTCGGACAGTTTCTACATCAAAGTATGTTACTAAACTATTATTTACACTTCAAATTATCAATTATATCTCGATCCCTCTAAACGTATTGAGACATTAAATAACGGTCTGCCAGACGGGCAATTGTTTCCGAATAGAACCCATACACACAAGACAATGAGAGAGCCTTTCTTACCTTGAAGTCGGACAGCGAAGCCATAAGATCATCCAGCTCCTTGGTGGCGGAGGAGGCTGTGGGGGCGCCACCGTAGCTCTGGTGCGTCTCCTGAATGGTGACAGTAGTTGTGGCGTGTCTCCCGTCGCCAATTTCTCTGCAAAAAACAAAAGACAATACCCATAACCAGAAAGAAAAGAAGAAAAAAAGGTATCACCAACCTCGATTCACTGAACGATATACGATTAGTTTAACGTTTGACTGAAAAGAATAGAAGCTGATGTAACCAGGAAGTGGGAGCGGGCCAATAGCAGAGATTCTACCACTCACTCGTATCTGAGTGGTATTAAACGTAATGTGTTACATTACCGTGGAGCCACAGATGAAGTTTAGATGCGAAAATTTGGAGTAAAATATTAATAATGAAAAATCTTGTATATTTCTCTCTCTCTCTCTCTCTCTCTCTCTCTCTCTCTCTCTCTCTCTCTCTCTCTCTCTCTCTCTCAAGCTTCGAGATACCGTTCATTATCGCTTTTCCGAGATCAAAGCGGTAACTCCTGTTACGACAGCCAGGCGCCTTAACAACTGGATCAAGCTAAGTAATTTCATCTCGCATTTCGGCAATTTTATCATGATAGTGGCCACCATATTGCTTTTACCCCATACCCCGAAAACGTATCTAACATTCCACGCTTCAATTCCAAGACATACGATTAAAACTTTTATGATTTTTATATTTGTAATTATTTTGACGTCGCGTTTTACCTCCTTAGGCTACTCGCAATGTTAAGAATGACAATCACATAAAACTGCTGAAGAGACTCGCAGACCAGACATCAAATCCGAAACCTTTGATGACGAAGTCGAGCACTCGCAGAACACAGACAAAGATCATTATACTGACTGTGGGGGTCACACGCCAGAACCTCGTAAGCCTACAAAACTGCACTTGACACTAGAGGCTGACACTTGCGCGTCTTACAAAAATTATACTGTATACACAGTCGATCTAATATAAAAGTCAATGCCCCGTGCGAAAGGATTCTAGATACAAGGATTGGTATATTGGGGTGAGTCAGTTAAAGACGATCACTGGTTGATGTCGTTCCAAGTTACTATCAAAATAACGAAGTGGCGTCAGTGTACAGCCCTCATGCTGCAGTCAGTTAACATTCAAAAGTATATTATTAAAAACTGGGCGCTATTTTTAATTTGTTGTGAATTATTGTTCCACAACTTCTCGAGCGACAAGTTCAAACTAAGGATGGCCACAATATCCGGATTTCAAATTATTATCCGATATCCGTTTCGGATGCAACGGATAATTCGGATATCAGGATAGTGTAGATTTGATGAAGGATTTGTAGAAAATCAGTACGATTGATTGATTGAATTGTTGTTTTCCACTTTATGCACAGTAAGGCTAATCGGAACTAGACCTACAGTTTAAAGTGGGATCCGAACCACTATGCCATGCCATGTGCCTCCACCGGGTATCGAACCCGGGACACCTTTATTACAAGGCAAGAACTGTGCCATCGGGGAGGCCCAAAATCAGTACGAAAATGACGAATAAAAGAATATGTGGAACATTTCGAATAATCCGAATATCGAACCCGTGACCCCTTTATTACAAGGGAACGACATTACCACTCTTCCATCGGAGAGGCACAGACATTCGTTTAAAAACATCCACAAACGCACAGCTCGGTGGTAGGAGCCACGTATCCTTCGCTTTATACCACCAGGTGAACGCTCACGACTGGCTGGTTGCATAAGTAGCAGGAAAAGGAGGGTAAAACAACATTTTGCCTTCATTTATTTCAATGGATAACAGACCAAACAGACCAACCAACGAAACAAGAAAAGGTCCTACCAAAGCAGCGACCGTGGAAAAATATCATCAGTTGATTGAGAGCTTGCGTGGAAAAAACAGATTTGCCAACCATACATCATCTTGGGGTATGTGACTTTAGGTTGCAAACTCTAGCAACGAAAGTATTCTACATGCAGGGAACTGGGAAGGCATTTTTAATTGCATACATATACCGTAGTAGGATCTGTTTGTGATCTTTCGCATTTGCATAATATATGCACGAACGTATCTTAATTTTATCACTTTAACTCTTTTTCCGACCATGACTTTTTGTTTTGGCACATGTCGTACATTAATACCAGCAATATATTTTGACCATTTGCAATATATTATATTCTAAACACATTACATTAAACAACGGTGTTCCGTTAATCATACACAATCAATCTTCCTCAACACTCAAGTGACAATATTTTTATTTTCTAAACACGAAGACCTTTGACGAGCAAAAATAACTCACGTTCAGGGCGTTTAAAATGGCCTGCAAGTGGTGGCTTCGCAGTACAGACTAAAGGACATGAACCCATATTTTCAATCCAGATGTTTAAGTAAAGTTCTGGTCCCCAAAACAACCTCACATTACTTCAAAGAAAGTTCCGAAAGATCAGTTTTCCCCCTTACAACCATATATCAGGTCCACGTGGAGTCCAGTAAATCCTCCCCTGAAACCATTTCCACCAATAGTGTCCGTCCAAGAAATGACAGCTCTCGTCAACTCCACGTGGACTAAATGAGATGTTGCTAATTCAGTTTCTTTAGAGATTTTTGAACGCAAGGTTGCGATTCTTTATCTTTGCAAGGTTGTGTTATTGTGGTGTGCTATTTTTTATACAATATGAAGACCGTGGGAGTAAAACGTCGCAGTGAATGAATGGATGTCTAAACACTGCAGGCAAAAGCGACAACAGCGCTCTGCCGAAAAACCGGTGGTGGCTCGAAACCAGATACGGGTCCGGTCGGCTTCGTCTGGGGTTGTGTCGAAGATACCGAACTGGTGATACTTAGAAGACTTAGGGTATACAACTTTCGTTCGTTCGTGAAGGGTTTGCAGCAGTTCGAAATGTATAATTTGATGGGAAGATGTGAAAAACAAATTGAATTACGAATGTCCGGAGATGAAGGCTATACGAAATGCTCTTGATTTTGATTTAATTTTTGTGGTTTAGCAGAAAAGCGACGCCAAATAACAAAGTACGATAGCTTACTTGCATGAAGCGATAGAATTCTGTAATTTATCACATCATAATTCAGTTGCTTAACAGCACTTAATTATGAATACATTAAAAATAAAGTACTGAAAAGTGTGCAAAAGACTCTGCTTAAACGATAACTGGTTTCTTATAATTTTCCTTAATGCTTTCCCCAATGTTCCCTGATAATACGTATTGAAAGTCAATATGGCATCATCGTAGATGTAAATTTATCAAATTAATGAGAAGCTTTAAGAACACACAAAAATTAGGTAATTTCAGAAAAAATGCGGTACAAAAAAAGTAGCTAACAACCAAATTAGGGCACTAGAAATTCGCCAATACTTTTACTTTTACATGAACCAAAATAATAAGGGAACAAAATAGATGCCTGCTCTAAAATCCGTGGTATAAATAATATCCTTGTTTCAATGGAAACATGTGTAATTTTTATGAAATGAAAATAAAAAAGTAAAAAAAATAGTAAAGTGCTCCCCTGTGCTTATCACCACGCCATGAAGGCGTATAGGGGGTGTGGGGGTAACGCCCCACACTTTCTTGATCCTGTCGATAGTGGAGGTGATGTGATCAGCATCACGCCCCTGATGACCTTTACCCCTCAGGGTTTCCCCCAGGTACCCATGTTATTCGACGCTGGGTGGGCACCGGGGCCGCTTCCAACGTTAGAAAAGTTCCCGGATTTGAACCGGCCGGGGATCGAACCTGGGACCTTTAGCATGGTAGTCAGACACGTTACCGACTGAGCCACCGCGGCCGGAATAAAATAGGAATTTGTCCTAAAATCAGAGTACAGTAAATAAATAGGCATTTGCCTTAAAATTTAAGTCTAGTACTTATATGATAGGTCTCCCGCGTAGCCAAGTGGTCAGCGCTTTGGTGCGAGCGGTCCCGAGTTCGATTCCCGGTGGGTGTTCCCCAAAATTTCGGCGTTAGGACAATTAGAAAGCTGCTTAAAAATAAAAAGTAGCGGACTCCGGTCACGAAAGCCAAAAAGTAGCGGCGATGGGATCCGATGCGCTGACCACGCGTTACCCAATGAAAAGCCACTCTGGCAGGCTCTGGCCCTTCGAGGGCTGTTGCGCACGGAGTTTAGTACTTGTGTAATTATTGTATTTCTGTGTGTTCTAAAATCGAAGTTCTAATATACCGGGTGTCCCAAAAGTATTTCCCTGATTACAAACTTTATTCATATCCGCTATATGCAAGGTAGAGATCTGAAAGTGGTGCCAAATTTTTGGAAAACTAAACAAGTTTATTTGTTGCAGGTTTCAGTAATGTGGCTGTAGTGTAGCAGTGTCAGTGCCAAGGAATCCGGAATTAATGCTCTTGACATTGGGCGGCATCTTTCCATACAATGTTTCTTTGACTTGAAGGATTTGGGAATGAAGATAAATTCCATTTTTTAAATACCAACGTATTGATGGCAGATATTCTAGACGAAAGAATTCTGTACAATTGAAAGTTCCTCTGCTCTGTTATTGGTGACCGGGTCTTGTGATACCAGAGGACACACTGAGCTTTTTCCTGATTTGTGAACATTTCCGGTTGTCTGGGCACTGACACTGCTACACTACAGCCACGTTACTCAAACCTGGAACAAATAAACTTGGTTAGTTTTCCAACATTTTGGCACTACTTTCGCATCTCTATCTTGCATATAGCGGATATGAATAAAGTTTGTAATCAGGGAAAGACTTTTGGGACACCCTGTATAACTGAAATATTTGAACGAAAATAAAACAGGAATAATGCAGATAATTGCCTTCACAACTGATGATTAGTTATAAAATATCATCCGTGCGCCATGACAGCTGGTTCGGACGAAATAATCAATTTCATTATTATTGTAATTAACCTATTAAAATCGCTCCACGTATGTTCCTACATAATGAAGGCAGCTCCTACGTGTGCGCTTCCGGACACAAGGGCACCAGTCAGTTCCTCCTCCAAAGATTACACGAGCGTCAGTTATGTCACCCTTCCGTCCGACACCACGCATTGTTAGTTTTGTCAAGGCGCCACGAACGACAACAGCGGCCCTCCTCTCTGCCAATATCAGCATCGCGTCTATTCATAGGCACCGTCAGCAGATTTCCCATAATGCGCCTCGTCAGCAACTGGCCTGCTGGCTGATGCAGATTATGAGCATCTGAATGGCTAGCCAGAGCACGATTCACATTTGGACATACGTTCGGCCACAGGAAAGTATTCATGCCTGCCAATAGGGGCAAGCTGTGGTTCACGCCCATGTACAGTGAATGTTCGACCATAAAAAAAACAACTTTTTTTTAGGAAAGAAAACAAGTAATTACCTTCAAATGACTTTATCACCTTCAAAATAATCACCAGAGAAGGCAATACACTTTGACCAGCGTTTGTACAGGTCTTGAAAACACTGTTGATAGTCACTGATTGTCAGTGTTCGCAAAATACGCGTAACATTTAATTTAATGTCCGCGACGTTGTCAAATCTTCGCCCTTTCATAGCTATCTTAAGCTTGGGAAAAAGGAAAAAATCAGCAGACGATAAGTCCGGAGAATATGGAGGGTGATTGATCACTGTCACTGAATGCTCAGCAAGGTATTGTTGTACAGACAATGCGGTATGAGGCCGAGCATTACCATTGGGCAGAATCACAGAGGTCCTTCCTAACCCACTTCATCTTGATTATGAATCGACAAAGCACTTCCTTGTTACACCACTGATTGATTGTTTGGTTTTGAGGGACAAATTCATGGTGCATCAGTCCTTGGGAACTTTCTTCACATTGTGGCCATTCCTTGACGTTGAAGGGCGTCCTGATCTTGGTTCATCCTAGACACTTTCACGTCCTCCTTTGAAACGATTGTACCAGTCATACACCTGGGTTCTTGATAATGCTGCATCACCATACACTGCCCGTATCATCTGTAACGTTTCGGTAAACGATTTACCCAATTTATAACAAAACTTTATGCTGTAACGTTGTTCCATCTTGGTGCGCGTATTTTGTACGCCGCCTGCACACGACCTGCATCTGACGCACGCTTGCCCCGATACCGAATGCCTGTAACAGGTTGACACAAGCACTGACGGGAAGTTTAGATATAGCTCCTTGCAGTGTTGCCAGAATACGGTACCTTTTTATTTGGTTTGGTCCTCTCTTTTGACAGTTCGGTTTCTTTATGGGCGGACCTTGTAAGTTTCATTCATTCATGAATATTTTATCATTAGAATTATAACTAATAACATTCATAAAAGTGTACTTGTATTGGCTGAATATTTAATTATTCAACGTTTCGACACATTTTACATCTTATGCAAACTAGTAAATGTCAAAATTCTAATTAAAAATATATTATCTGTCCTCTTCACTAAACCATTTTTCAAAGATTTTTTAATTAACCACAAAATCAATGTTTTTATGAGTATTAGAATATGTTTTCATTATTGCATAAAATGTAATTAATGTTAATGTATTACTATTTTACTTTGTTCATTTTGTGAAAAAAGTTATAAACAAACTTTCCCTGTTTTCATAGGTTTCTACACTGCTTCTGAATGCATTTCTCCTATTCTCCTCTTCCATTCCTATCACCATGCTAATTCTCATAATGTTATACATTATCTGTAATCACAAATTGCGGTCACAGATGACTCCGAAAAGAAGTCGAAACCTCTGGACCAATTTGAGTCCCTTCTTTATCAAGTTGTTTTTGTGTGACTTTGGTACAGCGTTCACCAAACGTTTCAGGACAACATTTTATACGAAAGGTCCGTAGAATAAGTCTTCCTCCCTGCCTGAGAAGGTCCCGCCATAACTGGGACAACCCCCGCGGTCGAGAATTCTGTGACGTCATCGCGGAAGCACTTGCCTTCCTTCGCCAGTCTTTTTACATGGAAGCGCATTGGAGGTACAAATGTTTTCAATTAGTATACAGACCTATATGCAGGGCCGGCGGAAGGGGGCAACGAACCGTGCCACCGCCCAGACCGGCAAAATTTGAAGAGAAGAAAAAAAAAACCTATTGAAAACTTGAATAATATTATATTATATTATATTATATAACTTGGAAGTTAATATATGCCAATCCACCGTTTTGAAGGAACATATCAGTAGTCTCCCTTTAAAACCACTGAGTGCCACAAGGTGGGAAAGCAGATTCGATGCCTTAACTCTGTTGATATATCAAGTGGGAGATGTCTATGATGCGCTCCTTCAAATAATTGGCGACAATAAAACTGTCCAAATGATCGCACATGAGACTCAGTGTATTGCAAACCAGTTGTGTGCCTTTACATTCCTTTGCTCACTAGTTACTTGGTATGGCTTTTTACTTCACGTAATGTAATGAGCAAATGTCTTCAAAACATTAATCTACGATTTGTTAGATGCTGTTAGATGATTTCTGGCAAACATTTCAGCGCTTTGAAAAAAGCAGGAGTGGTGAAAAATTTCAAAGTTTCTTAGAAGCCACTTGGCAGCCTGGCAGGGCCTCCCTCCCTCCACTCTTTGGAGCGGCGACCTGTGAGTCCCGGTTGATGAGAAAGAATTGGCATCGAATTTAGATATAGATGATTCAAAGATAAGCAACACTGTACAGTATGATGAAACTGTTGAAGATCCACAAAAACGGTACAAAGTTGATTTTTATTACCAAGTCCTAGACGATTATTTTAGCTCTAAGGGAAAGATTTGAGCAGCTTAAACATCATAGTGATTTTTTAAATTTCTTTTATGATATTAGTAAGCAGAAAGATATGCCATCAGATCTTTTGTTTGAAAAGTGTAGAAAACTTGCCAGAATGTTAACACATGAAGGCTACTGAATTAAAAGAGGAACGTAAAGTGCTTTCGGCTATAATAAAACAATTACACCAAAGGAGACCTTAAACTGATAAAGGGTCATGATTTTGCACCTAATGTGAGTGTAGAACTTCGAATTTATTAACTTGTCGGTAACCGTGGCAAGTGGCGAACAAAGTTTTTTTTTTTTAAATTAAGGTTAATAGAAATGCTATCTTCGGTCAATCATGTCTGAAACGCGCTTCTTTCCATTTTATGCAAGATAGCATTATACGAAAAATAATATTACATACAAAGGTAATGTTCCCTGTGCATATATCACCATGTCATGAAGGCACATTTAGGGGATGTGGGGGTAGGGTCCCACACATTCTCGATCTCGGCCATTTTGGATCAGCACCACTCTCCGGCCGCCTTTACCTTCCTGGGTTGCCCCCAGTTACCCATTAATTTGAGGCTGGGTGAACCCCAGAGCCGCTTTATGTGCAGGAAAGAATTCAGACCTTAGATCACCCACATTTTAAAAATCCAATAATATACGAGGGGGTGCTGATAAGTTCCTGGCTTTGCTCTCTTCCCATAAGTGCGTAATATGAGTATGTTATGGTGCAAAAATAATATCCCTCCCGCAATAGCTTCTTTCTATTTTTCAGGTTTGTAGTAGTCATGGCGGAGGCACAAGTCAGTTTCACGATGCTGGAGGTTCCGAGTGTTATCAAGTTTCTGTTCCTCCAAGGAAAGTCTGCGAAGGACATTCACGGTGAGTTCATACAGCACCTTAAAAATCTGGAGAGCTCGATTCACGACTGGACATTTCAGCGTCGAAGACGAGGTCCAAAGTGGGTGCCCTTCATCAGTGACGGATCCAACACGTGATGCTGTGCATGACATGATTCTTATGGATCAGCGAATATCAGCCAAGAAGGCAGAGATAATGAACATCTCCCGGGAACGTGTAGGATTCATCATGCATGATGTACTGGCCATGAGGAAACTTTCTGCCCAATGGGTTCTGAAATGCTTGAACAGTGATCAGAAACTGCAGAGAGTGAAGTCACCGGAGGCCATTTTGGCTCGGTTTCGTGCTGGTGAAGAGGACGTTTTGGGCAGATTAGTGACTGAGGATGAAACGTTGCTACATATCTATGATCCCGAGACCAAGGATCAGTCCATGGAATGGCGCCACAAGGGGGTCACCCCGTCCGTCGTGAAACTGACTTGTGCCTCCGCCATGACTACTACGAACCTGAAAAATAGAAATAAGCTATTGCGGGAGGAATATTATTTTTGCACCATAACATACTCATATTACACACTTTCAAATGAGATATGAATAGCGAATGGGAAACTATGGGAACAGAGCAAAGCCACGAACTTATCAACACCCCCACAGACCTACAACGGTAAACATATGAAGTCAAGCTTTCATTTCTTTCACGTTTAAAAGAGAGATATAGCGTTTTCATAAAATATAATAATAATATAAAATTAGTGTCGCATTTTTTTAAAGTTTAACTGTGGTCGTGCGAGATATCCATTTGTGCTTAACATGCTTCAATACTGCAGTATTGCCGGACCCTGTGGCGGAGTGGTTAGCACATCGCGCTGCGACGCCAAGGGTTCCGGGTTCGAATCCCGCTCGGGCTTGGTTGTTTGTGAATGTCCATTCATCAATTTCATCATTTCATCAGTCATCCCCATCTTCGCAAATTAGCCAAGAGGCATAAAACGCGAAGTAAAATAAACTAACTAACTAACTAACTAAATCAATCAATCAATACTGCAGTATTGAAATAGCGTAACAAGTCTCATTATTTACGAGTTGGATGTTTTACAGGATTTGACCGAATATATTGATTTTCAATTCCCCTTTGCTGCGTAATGAGGGGGAATGGTGTTCAAAAGGGAGTGGCATCTACCGCCACCGCCCAGGGCGGCAAAATGACTAGCGCCGGCCCTGCCTATATGTATGCAATTGTTGTTGGAATTTTTGTATGCAACGTCGTATTTAGAGGGAGGGTTCTGGGGGGGGGGGGTTAAGCTCTCCCGGAAAAGTTGCCAAGTACTAAAATTTAATAAGCAAAATACTTGAGCCGGAACGCTCCGGAACTTTGTTGTCGGAACTCAGTTCCTGCTGCAACATAATACACGAAAGTCCATTCTTTGTTACACCTAGTAAACAATAGGTAAAGAGGAAGGAGAAAGATCTTGAACTAAATCTTACTCTTGTCGGTGGTTGATCCGAAAATTTAGAAAAAAGAATACATCTCGGTCAGTGCCCGTACCGGCTGCTGCCTATTCGCGCACTCGCAAGTGCACACCCCAATAAATGTGCAAGGTAATGGATTTTTATTATATTTATTCATTGAAAGCCATTTCTTCAAAACAGCAAATACTCCCGGGTCACGTTACCTTCCATTTACTTCCTTACGTCAGCATTTCTAACTGAGTAGCTCGCGTCGGATGGGCGGCATGAACACAATTAGGAAGTGCACACAGTTGCACATCGAAATGGCGCTGTGTTCGACGGCGGTAGAGGAAGCAGAAAAGCTCTTATGGCTTTGATCAAGGGCTTTCGGACTCGCTTCGCACAAAGAATTGTGAGATAGTAGCAACGGGCATGCGCTGTTCCCTCTTCTTCATGTAGGTAGTGTTGCAATCTTTCCACTCCTTGCCGTATGACGGAGTCGAGAACAAGCCATGCATCATTGCAAATTAAGGGATTTTCTCCTCAGCAAGGGAAATTTTGATCTCTCACCTCACGCGGTTCTGAGCAATGTATTGAAATCCGAATGAGGGGAGGGCGGGAAAGGAAGGGAAAATGGCGTGGCGTGTAGTGACGAGCGTACTATTCAACCATGCAAGGCCAGATGCGATCAGTGGGATACGTTAGTTTTATAAAATGTCAGTGGTTTGAATTAAAAACATTCATATTGTCGTAGGAATTGGTGCATTTAGACGCTCTGACTTATATTTGGAAGTTCAACGAAAATTTCAAATAATCAGAGTTTAATCTTGTATTTTTGTCACAGAACAGTCAATCCAATTCTTTATTCAGTGCATACGAGAATCTGTAAATTGTACTATTATGTCACTGATTTGAGATAATTTTTGTAAAGGTGCTGGCAAGAACTAGTTGCATTTGATTAGGGTTTCGAGGATCTTCATTACAATGACTAAAGTGAATAAGTGGCCGCGGTGGCTCAGTCGGTAACGCGTCTGACTACCATGCTAAAGATCCCGGGTTCGATCCCCGGCCGGTTCAAATCCGGGAACTTTTCTAACGATGGAAGCGGCCCCGGCGCCCACCCAGCGTCGAATAACATGGGTACCTGGGGGAAACCCTGGGGGGTAAAGGCGGTCAGGGGCGTGATGCTGATCACATCACCCCCACTCACGACCGGATCAAGAAAGTGTGGGGCGTTACCCCCATACCCCCTATACGCCTTCATGGCGTGGTGCTAAGCACAGGGGAACACTTTTTTTTATCTTTAAAGTGAATAAGTACATTAAAAATGGTAATTAACTTGAGTGTACGATGAAATGTTTATGTGGCATTAAACTTGGGTTTGTGATGGGACATATTTACATTGAAGAAAAATAATATACATTATTAAAACACGGAAATTACACAAAATTCTGGCAATATTATTATCCTTTAAAACCATAGCAGTTTATCGGTAAAGCGTTGCGAGTGATTTTGTCAGGTCGTCGAATGATGAATTTTCTACAGGTCACGAAAGAGACCAAACAACACATCTTCTTCCGTGACCGATTAAAAAAATCACTAGGGTATTTCGATTTTGTAATAAATCTTCTTTTTAAAAAAATTCATGAAATATAACTCTGATATCGTCTCATCATTAGGGAAAGGTGCGTCATAACTTGGATTGCAAATGCGATTAGCAGAAACTGGCAGGAATAATTGAGTGGGAATAACACTTCTTCTGGACGCGAGGCCAAGGTGCACACCCAAAGACCCAGACTACGAGCCGCCACTGGTCAGTGCTATAAGTTTAAGTTGTTATTGAGTACCTAATTTCCTGAAATGACAGACGTGATAGATCTTGTGTTTATATATTTACTTTGGATAATTATTATTATTATTATTATTATTTAAGTGATGAGCACGATTTTACAACCAGGTACATCACTATGTCAAAATTGGTTATACAAAATTACAGAATTGAATACATAATTATAAAATAATACAGTGGATCCTACAATCTTATACATCATCATAAATTCAAATTGTAGGTTTCAACAGGATCAGCTACTAAACCTCTGGCCTTATTTATATGCGTAAGAACTGAGATGTAACTATAGGAATATCTGGGAATTTTATAAGATATATTATTCAAAAAATATTCACTTTCAATTTGGAAAGTTAAGATCTTCTCTACAAAATTTATCCCTTTCATTTTTCTTCTATCTTCTAAGGAAAACATATTCAACTGTGATAACCATTCAGAGTAATGTTGGTCATAGTATTTCTTTTAAACATTGTGCATAATAACCTGATAAAAAGTTTTTGAACTGATTCAACTTTTTGAAGCTGACGATGGCTGTCAGAAACCATAATTCATTAGCATATTCAAGAATAGGACGAACTATATGTAATAATAATAATAGCCGGCTCCCGTGCCAGAGTGGTTAGCACATCGCGCTACGACGCCAGGGGTCCCGGGTTCGAATCCCGGCCTGGGCATGGTTGTTTGTGAGTGTCCATTCGTCACTTTCATCATGTCATCACTCATCCCCATTCGCAAATTAGCAAAAAATGGCACAAAAAGCGAAGTAAAATAAAGCAAATCAATCAATAATAATAATAATCTCGGGTCTCGTAGAAGTCAGACGTCCTACCGACTTCATCATCGCAGCTTCCTGCCTCTTATTCACAAATCATCCATAATTGTTACAAGTATTATATATTCCTATTCTTTATCTATCTTTTCTACTTAGTTATTTTATCACTTTTCTGCCACTTTTGGCTAATCGCGACGATGAAAGATTGGATGAAATTGATGAAGAACACGCATGCTCATTGCCCAGGCCTGGATTCGAACCCGGGAACTTTGGTGGCGAGATCGAAAGTCAACCCTTTACGCACTCAGCCATAGAGCCGGCTATTCTTTGTCTTATAACGTAGTATTATTAGCAGATATTGTAATACGAAGACATTTTTGTTGTGATACATATTATACTATTATATGTGACACAACTGCCCTACGTTCAAGAACCCTTCCCGAAATATATTTCTAGATAAGTGTCTGCGTCCATGTCATACCCCAGAAATAAAATAAACGATAGGTATAATGAGTCAAATATTTTGTTGTAACTATTGGAAAATATTGACACCTCGTCGTTGCTTTCAAATGAATTTGTCAAGGCAGGGGGAAGCTTGCTTCCGCGTTGACGTCACACGTTTACGATCCCCGCCCCTCGCGGAAAAGAGGCTGTTATGGTCCATCCCGAGACCTGGCACGCTGAATCACTCCGCCAAGGAAATTGGCACGAGGTCTAGCGCGAAACATGTAACAATGCGTACCTACTTTTCTTATTTGGCATCGCCATTCTGCAACATTTGACTGACAGCGAGGATCAGGATGTAGTTGGTTAGATTAACTCGATGAAGGGGCTCTCGCGCGCCAGGACGTGAACCCGGAACTGTCGGTGGCATGATGGTGAATCAAGAAGCCAACGCGGTCAGCCAATCAAGGCAACAAAATGCACGATAATCATTTTCTTCTTAGCATTCCAGCAGATTGATTTCCCCTCGCCTGTACAGTAGGATGCACAAATATTACTCGGCGAATCGTCCATGACCATTGTCATGATTTTTTCTCTCGTATCGTGTATTTAAGGATTACACTTTATAGAACGTTGTCAGCTTTTTAGATTTTTCTTTCAGTTCTTCAAGCTCCCAATGCGGAAAACAAAGATAATGTACATAGTGATGGACAATTTGTTTGGTAATCCTTACGCATCCCATGGTACCGCCAAAGAAAGGGCTCATTAATTTAGTTCCTTCACTTTTTCGTCTTTTCCGAAAGTTGCAAGTTTCAATTTTCGGGCAACGGAATAAATATTGCATGAGCATCATGACAGATTAAGAAAAGTTGCTTGTTTTTCATTACAAATTCCCGTCATACACTCAGAGAACTAAATGCATCATATCGAGTGATGCACTAAAGTGTGTTATATGGCTTCTTCAAAGAATCAGATTCACATTTGATGCATTTGGGTGCATTTTTGTATGTCGTGAAAGAAACACCAAAGTGCATCCATCATTTGATTCAAGTGAGGATTTCTTTCAGTTGAGCTGCACTTCAATGTATCAGTTGATGCACCTTGATGCGTTTTGATGCACGAGAATGCATAATTTTTTATGATGCACGTAAATGTTTCGTCTGAGCTACATACACTCTGTAGCTCAGACCAAACGTTTAAATGCATCATCCAAAAAGATACAGGAAGGTGCATCAAGGAACATCAACTGATGCATTGAAGTGCATCTCGACTAATACAAATTCTCACTTGAATCAAATGATGCACTTTGGTGTTTCTTTCACGACATACAAAAATGCACCCAAATGCATCAAATGTGAATCTGATTCTTTGAAGCCATAAAACACACACTAGTGCATCAATCGATGCATTCTGGTGCATCAATCGATATGATGCATTTAGTTTTCATGTAATGAATACACATGCTAGAGAGAGGAAATTTGGAAGAAATTGTGAGCCGGTTTAGCAGAACTGCCACAACTAAACTTTAACCCCATTTCATCGACGATGCTCCATTTGTAAAGCATGCATTACTTACAAGTGCTTATTTCATCCTCATTCCAGTACATCCTGTAGGCTTCTTTTCTTTGAAAACCAGCATCCATTTCCCAAAGGGATACACAAGAAACTGGTTCAAAATCTCACCTCACCGACGACTGATCACCATCAACACTCTCAACTTCGGCTGAGGAAACAGGGTGTAAATATCAAGGGAGGGCGGGTCTCAATTTAATTCGTCAAAATCCCGACAGGTATCGCCACTGCAAGGGTGTGGCTGGCGTTTGATGTCGATCGCGTGCTTCAAGGAGAAAGGTCAAAGGTTGTTGAAAGGTCACTCTAGTGAAAAAGGGATCAGTTTTCGTCTTTTGGGATGATTCTTTTCTATTCTTTGGACAGAAGAGGTAGTAAAAAAAGAAAGATGAGTTAATCTGTGAGTGAAGAAATGGAAGATTCTGGAAATTTATGTAGAGGGTTCAGGCCGTTGAATAGAAAGATTAATAGTAATAAAAATATCTTGTAAATCTAAGGAGAAACAGCCTTCTACGGGATGGGTCCTGCCAAACTGCTTTTTTCTTTACATTGGGTGACGCGTTGTCAGTGCATCGACTCCCACCGGCGCAGTTTTCTGGCCGTGTTCGGTGCTTGTGTTTCTACTTCTTGAGTAGAAACCCAAATGTCCTCAAGGTGATGGGTCAACACCGATATTTTGAATCTCTCACTGGGAATCGAACACGGTACTTCTCGCAGCAAAGACGAGAGCGCTAACCATTTTGTTACCCTAATAATTCTTACCCAATTATTATTATTATTTCTTTTAGCATGCTCTTCTACTTCTCAAGGGAAAATTTTAGTCACAAAATTTGTTGTGTGGCCTCTCACATAAAAATCTTATTTATGGAATTTTGAAAAATCATGGAACTTTGGACTAAGTGGTAGAACATGAAAACATGAAGTTCTGTGGTTTACGTTTACATTCAACGATTTTCTTTTTCACATAATAATAATAATAATAGTAGAATGTTCACCTTCCACGCACCATTTTCCAAGATGGCAGACATAGTTATTCTTACACTTGAAAAAGACTTAAAATGTCCATTCATCTCTAGCAACACAGGCGAACAAGATATAGTGTAGAATATCACAACTACTGGGCGAAATCCTCCCACGGCATCTTGTGCAATCCTCAAAATTTAAAACCTAACACACACATAGAAGCGTTTTCAAATTAAGTCACACACTTACCCATTCGGTACGACGGTGTTGAGCTCGTCGAGCAGGCTATCGACGGACGGGCGACTGCGAGCATCAGCGCCACCTGGCGACCGGGCGTTCAACGGAGACGGGGCGCCGTTCATCACGGTCGTCTCTGCAACAATGAAAAGAAGTCTGTGAGAAGTCTGCAAACGAATCATGATGCAATTTCATGCAGTAAAATGTCAAGCTATATGGTACAGCCACGGACACTTTTGGGTTGTAGTGATCGCATTGAAAGTCACCGGAATTGTTGCAATCCAAATGTACCCGGGACTATACAAGGCAATGGGTTGGGAAACTTACTTTCAGACTCTCCCTCGTTTACGAAACTGTTAATACACAGGAATGACACAAGGTGTTAATGCACAAACTTTAATGAATATAAACGCAATACATTTTCATAACCATACCTGTAATATCTAGAAAAATAATAAAAGAACACGCGACCCTGTCTCTCTCTCTGTCTGTGTATTTGTATTTCTGTTATTTAGCGTCCTTTTGTGCCACTTGATGAGTAGTTGAGTTCTCCCGCGCGATCTGGTGTCGAGGCTGAGAGATTCTGAAAGCATTGAGAATCTGCTCGAGAGATAAGCCGGTTCCTTTGCACTGATTGCCCTATAGAGAAGGGTGAGGTTGTGTACCTTTCGCCGATCAATTAATTTCAGATCGAAAATAAAGCGGACGCAGGTGTTTTGTACTCGTTGAAGACGTTGAGCGAGATCATCTGGTAGGTCGGAATAGACAGAATCGCAGTAATCGAAGTGTGGAAAAACAAGTGCTTGCACCAGTTTGATTTTAATGCTAAGGGGTAGAAAATGTTTAAGCCGAACAAGAGCGTGTAATGCAGCGAAGGCTCTTTTACTCGTTAAATTTATGTGATCTAACCATGAAAGGTCCTGATTAAATATTACGCCCAGATTTTTGGCTTCTTTACTTAATTTAATATCTTTCCCTAACACCATTATGGGCGGGAGAGACGAAATTTCAAACGCGGAAAGCATTTTTGTGAACCTATAATAATAGTTTGGGTTTTCGAAGGATTAATTTGTAACCCATTATTAGCTGACCAAGTACTGATTTGATTCAGATCATAATTTATATCGCTAATTGAATTTTCAATAGTATTTGGAGGAAAGGACAAGTACAGCTGAACATCATCTGCGTAGATGTGATATTTACAGTGTTCGAGTGCGTCACGAATATCGTTAATGCACAGAGAGAAGAGGAGTGGACCGAGGACGGTTTCCTGGGGGACACCGGCGCTGATTGATCGCCACGACGATTTCTCACCCGAGTTGAAGACTCATTGTTGGCGTTCATTAATATACGAACGGAACCAAGCTGGGCCAGAGAAGTTGTACAGGTAGGATAGCTTCGAACGCAGGATGTTGTGGCCAATAGTCTGAAAAGCTTTACTAAAGTCCAGAAGTACAAGAATAGTTACTTCTTTGATGTCCATGGCGTGTCTTATGTCGTCCGTCACGTTGATGAGCGCTGTGCAGGTGCTATGGTTGCGCCGAAATCCCGATTGGAGAGGATTCATTCGATTGTTCCGTGGTAAGAAATTACGCGTTTGATTACTGACAACGTGTTCTAGAGCTTTGGACAGAGCCGGAAGAATACTTATCGGCCGGTGGTTGCCGAGGCTGAGAACTTTGCTTGTTTTCGGCAGAGGGCGAACCTTAGCCAGTTTCCAAATCGACGGGAATATGCCAAAGGACAGGGAGAAGTTAAAAATGTCCGTTATAGGAACGAGAACGTACGGGAGAATTTTTTAAATCATTAAAACAGACATTTCATCTATTCCCACAGCGGTGAATTTTATTTAATTCAGAGCTGACTGAACGTGTCCTGGCCGAATGGGTCAAAAGAAAAATTTTGGTGCGGTGCTGTGGACGGCGCGGCGTGGAAATCGTATTGTTTTTTCTTTTACATTATTGTCGAGTGATTGAACTTCACTGAAATATTCGTTCAACGTTTCTAAGGAGAAGTTTAATTCATCATTCCTTCTTTGTTTACCAACCCCTAAAGTTTTCAGCTTTTTCAAAATAACATCCGACTTTTTCTCATAATTTAGAAGATCGCTCGCGAATAGACGCTTTGCTTTCCTGACCTTTTGGTTACAACGATTTCGTAATATTCTGAAGCTTTCGAAGCTGCCAATTGCCGACTGGCCGCGCTTTATGTTCATCCGATGTTTGCCGTAGACTCGACTCCTAGCTGCCTTGAGTTGCTGGAGTTCGCCTTGTGCCTCGGTGTGAGGCGGACGTTTGTGTTGTGTTCGACCCATTCATACCTCAAAGGACCTATTTACTTCTTCAGTGAATAGGAGGAAGAGTTTTGTGCCGTCTTTTGTGTTATTATTGGCGAAGAACCTCTTTCTATTCCTCCATAGGAGGACGAGTAAAATTCACGCAAAAAATCGTTTCAAGGACTTTCACCTGGGCCATCTGCGTTCCGTGTCCACCCCCGGAGGGCACGGAACCTCAATATACTCGTAAATAGGTAGAAGAGTTTCTTTCACGCGGGATGTCGTCGGATTTTGTCTGATGCATTCCTTCAATACCGTTGCCTAAAATCGCCATATTTCCTGGTGATCGGGGCATTAAGACGAAGAAGAAGAAGAAGCCTTGAGTTGCCGCAGGTCGTCCGTCAACCACGGACAAGGAAGGCGAGAGACGCGTTTCTTTTTCACCGGGGCGAGGTTGTCATACAGCTGGAGAATGATTTAGATAGATTTTTTTTTGTGCGAGCCATAGGCTGTACGCACTACATATTTTTTGATTTTTCTACACTATTTTGTTGCATTTAGTTTTCTTTTAAGCTGTCTCTTACTTTGTCCCCTATATACACATTCTTCCCCTCCCTCGACAGTTCGTCTTCCAGTCTTTCTTCCTTCTTCCTCGCCCCACTTCTCTTTTCCTGCACTCTCACCAAAACACGCATACATTTTACTTTACACACACTTACACTATAAAGATCACTCATTTCGCTGCCTTTCTCTAATAGCTTTCCCCCGCCGTTCTCTTACTTCTCCCAGGTATTTCCCCACTTGCTGCCCCGCTTCCTTTATATTTAGGGTTAAGGAGATTCACCTGTTGGTCGAGAGTGGGCAACGTGCTGATTACGTGCCAGGGAGAAGGGCGGCATCGGCTGATAATAGTGCATCATTTATGTTTTTAATGTCTCTGTAACACACAAGTTTGGCTTTGTACTTGGGAACTCGCAGCTCATATGATAAATATATCATGTCATGGTAAGAGATTCCGGGGACTGGGGTTTGTCCGTGACTTACTACGAGTGATGTGTTGGAGACAAGATAGGGCTAATCAGGATTGGACCTACAGTTTAACATAGGATCCCAACCACTGTGTGCCTCCAAGTCGCAACCATGAGAATCAGTCATATTATGAAAATTATGAAGGGGACACAATGGACACCAAGCCCACGTCGGGATTTGACGTCGGGAACGCCGATGACGGGATCGAAAGTCGATCACTTAACACACTCCGCCAGCTCTCTCTCTCTCTCTCTCTCTCTCTGTATGTGTGTGTCCTCCAAATATCCTCTTCTCTCCTCCATCCAGCCGTTCGGTCTCATTCGTTCTCTTCTTGCCGTCTCCCCCCTCCGTAACCCCTTCACCCTTTTCCTTACCCCCTGACTCTCTCGCACCAAAAAGAGAAGGAAGAAGAAATAGAGATCAACACCGACAATATTTGATTTTAAAGTCCATCTTTTAACAGAAAGCCTAATCCGGAACTAGCTATACAGTTTAACGTGGACTCCGACCCACTTGATTAGAAAATGACGACGTAACCACTACGCCATCAGCGAGACCCCGACATTTTCTTGTATTTAGTTACTTAACGTCCCTTAACGCAGGAAACATGGGAACTCACCTTTCTTCTCCGCATAGCCTGAGTACCGGGCGTTGCTCAGGTCCTGCAACAGGGTATCCAACTCTGACAAATTGTTGTTGAGAGATGACATTTTCATCGAAGGGTGAGGGTAGATGGTTTTCGTCGTGGTTGTCTCCACAGTCTCGTGGATCAGTCGCTGGTTCTGGTAGGACGGCTGGAAGAACAAGAGAGAACAAAAGATTACTTACTACTACTTTATGTTTAGGATACTAACTACAGGTGTCTACATATACATGTGTGACCAAAAAATTTGAACAGATAACAGTGAAAAATACAGTACAGACCCCTATTCTGTGACTAATCGTAACATAGCCTAGTCCAACACAATATAACTAGGGATATAAACATTAAATATTATTTTTTTAAATACCGAGAGTAATGTTTAAAAATTAGCATTCCGTTAATACAGGGTGGCGCACAAAAAAGTAGCCCGGGTCAGCAGCATATGCTACTGATTCTGCCTACTTTTTCGTGCGCCACCCTATTAGTAATAATACAGAATGTACTATGAATTGCAACTGATGCAACTTGAGAACTAAACTGGACGTGCACTAATATGATTTACAGCGTAAGAATTATTATTATTTCTGTTAAGTGCATAACCGTTTATGACCAAGATCCTTGGTGGTCTAGCCGGTAGGGTTTCTGACTACCATACGGGAGACATTTCCGGGGTTTCAGATGTCAGGCGAGAATTTTCCTCTCAATGTCCCTGCATAAACAGCTCTGGGGCTAACTCAGCTCAATCTGTGGTTCCTCGTTGCAATTCGGTTAGGTTAGGTTCTAATTTGTCACAGAATAAAGTTAAATTACGACTGCTCCCAAATTATGGTTACGTTGCGATTGGTTCTAAAACACGGTTAGGTTATGATTGGCCACCTTCACCAATTTAGGCTAAGGCTCTCTTCAGGAACCGAAACTGCGACCCTTTCATCACACACTACAGGATGGGCCACTCCACCGCGATCGGAACCCTGGACAGAAATAGCTTAACTGTCCGACAACGCAAATAGTGGGATCGTTTTCTGGATTCACAGGGGAAAGGAACTTTACGTGTTTTCGAAAAATCACTTTTCTCGGAGGAAACTGGCGTTCGACAATAAATTTACAGCTCTCGTCTTCCTAACTTTCGGCGTCTTCACTTAAGACACTTAAAACTTTGCCAGGAACCGGTGGCGGTATATCAAAGCGCGCTTTCACAGCTTGGACAAGGCGGAAAGCATGCCGTTACGACTGCTGGGAAAATAAGACAAATTCCTTGTTTTGTATACATCGTGTTAGCGCGTCGTGGTCAACACGGGCGTAAAGTCAGTATCTTGCATGTCGTTCCCACCGTTTAGAGCTTCATTGTTGTGACACGAACATAAACAATCGTTAGTCCTTGGACAGTGACGCTATTTTGTTTTGTCCTTCCGCGGATCTAACCCACTAAAGAGAGAAAAGTCGAAAGCTTATATTGTGATTGGGAAAACACACATTAAGCTGTGATCTTCTGCAATCAAGTGATAGAAATCACGGTGATTTACAAGCAAACCACAAATTAAATGTGTATTAAGAAATCACTGTGATCAATTTATAAATATCGCCCAGACAAATTATAGTGATTTTCATCACTCAATGACGCAAAATCACAGTAAATCCTTTTAAGTTCCCAGCAAATATTTTGTAAATAAAGACTTGATTAACAGATGGCAGTGATTGTCCTGATCGGTGGAATGCTGGAAGAAAAAAAATAGGGAGGAAGGAGGGATATACAATGCAATATGTTGTTCATGTTTTAAAAATAGTATTGTAGTCACGGAGGAAACTGAACATGGTTTTAAACAAGGTGTGTAGAATATAGTAATGAACAAAAATAGTATGGTACCACATATTATTCTACTACTTCCTTGCAGAGGTGCTCATACCCCCCAAGCCCTACGACGCACTCCCCCAAAAACGTAGAACATTCCTCCCTCCCCCATGCCGAATTACTTACTCAAATTATTATTTTGGTGAGACAAAATTTGAAGACCAATATAATACAGACATATATAAGCAGTTTACTTTAGGTATTGTTTACAATATAGGCATTATATTGTATAATACAATAATACATTTCTTCCAACCTTCTCAATTCCACCTTTCCCGTCACGAATAAATAACTCAAGATGAATAACAAGTCAATCAAACGAAACGATCCCCCCACTTTAGTGTGAAGATACTTAGAATTGGTAGCTAAACTATGAAATTTCGTCCCCCCCCCCCAAAAAAAAACACCCATCACGCAGGCGCGTCGTGAATCCTTCCTGTGGGGCACCCCTGCTTCCCTGACATGCTCCGGCACACGGCTTACAATTATTCCAATACTATAATTACTGTGATAGGTTTGTTCACTTGCATTGTATTGCATTCTAAACACATTACAAGTACCTTTCACAATATTGTAAACAATATGGTACACAATACACCAGATCCTTTTGCAGTAAATAGCCACATGTGTATGTGATATCTATGTGGCAGGAGATGGGCGTATGTGCGCGATGTTCGAAGCTACTGCCGGATTAAAAATTATGTATAGTTTGGTCTCAAATTAAAAATTAACCAGTAGACATATGCAAAAACGATTGATTGATTTGTTGTTTTAAGTCCACTTTATGCACAGGAAGGCTAATCGGGACTGGCCCTACAGTTTAAAGTGGGATCCGAACCACTGTGTCATGTGTCTCCACCGGGTATCGAACCCGGGACTTCTTCTATGCAAAAACGAGTTACATAAAAATTTAGCTTATTCAATTCTGACTTAAGCTATTGTAACATTTTTTTTTCGAGTATGAATTCGATTTTTTATCATCGTGAGAACAAAGAAAAATCCCAGTATTTTGGAGTTTTCCAAACGATTGCTGTCTTTGAAATTTTATATATATATATATATATATATATATATATATATATATATATATATATATATAAATAAAACAGTGATCCGATCGTAATGAAATTTAAATGCAGTGTAGGTAGAAAGGTTTGAAATACAATTCGAAATTTTCAGATGTTTTAAATTGGCCGAAAAAGGTTCTTCTCAATTTTGTGGAACAACTTTTTCTTAGTCATGAGTAGCCCTACAAATACGATCTTGGTCTTGTTTTCAAGCTCTTTGCAGCTGTTTCTAAAATTCATGATCATTGGCAATTCACATTGCGAAACTTAAAAAAATACGTGATTTCTCAGTCACAAAATAAATTGTCATTGGAGTATTTTTCGATGATGTCGTGATGACATTTCTCTCAGCACGTGACAAAAAAAACAAAACACTGTGACGTCCATCGCAGAGAAAGGGATGGCAGATTCATCTTGGAATGGTTGCCGCTTCCTGATGGCCCCCGAGTGTGAAACCCACGTCCCGTCTATTTCCATCGCAGACCGTTCCAGCTCGCACGCGCCAGATGGGGCGGAAGGTCACGCAGAATACACACACACATGCGAATACGTGCGTAATTTGCCACTCCTGTCCTCGCCTCAGAAATAGACAAGACTGCACTCAGCGCCTCTGGCGGTGGTTTACCACATTTCTCTTAATCTCTTCCTCGCTCGAGACTTGTCGTCTTGACATACGCGTCTCGTTCAAAACTTGAGTTACCTAAAGACCAAGTTGTATGCTTAGGTGTGGATACGGTGCAGCTTGCAGAAATGCTCAACCTATGACCTTACCATAGACGATTCTACGTTGTGGCTTGTGCACGAGTGTTCACTTTATCAGCGTACCTTCATCAATTTAATGTAATCCCCAAGGTCGCAATTAATATAGATTGAAAAAAAAGCGACAAAAGATATCGTAGTGGTAATACATGCAATGTCGCCTTGTAAGCAACACATGGTTATATTACCCAGGGTGGCTACAAACAAGCAGAAATGAAATTCCCTGACTTTTCCAGGTTTTCCAGGACAAAATTTACATTTTTCCCTGACAACTACAAACTAAACTAAATCGATGTTTTTGCAAATAGAAATAATAAACTCATACAGTTCCATGTATGGGTTTGTTAAGTACCAATATTATCTTCTATGAAATTGACTTAATTTCTCTATTCTCTATGATTTGAATTCAAACTGCAAAATAGTGAATTTGGAAAATTATTACAATTCACAAGCTAGGGAAGGATTACAGAATTTTATCATACGCAGTAAGTTTAAAATAAAATACTTGATTATTTTTAAAGTTACGACTAAATGAGATAAGTGTGAAGAGTGATTGATTAAGAAATACAATTTGTAATTTATCAGTCTCCTTATACATTCTTGGGATTATATGTTGATATTTCCACTGAGGTTTGGAACCCTCTGCTTGAGTGAGGACTCATTTTTCAATGCATAAAGCTTCTTCTCTGTAAAGCAAACAACTTAACTCTTGCATATAAGTGAAACAATTGAATCGAACAAAATAAAGTGTCATATTTCCTTACATTATCAATGGGATACCTGCTTCAGTACAGTATATCCAAGTGAAGTACTGTGAAATGAAAACATGCAGTTATACCATTAATGCTGACGAAAAGGGTATGTAGATATTAGAAATTTAACGCAAGGAATTTATAGAATTGCATTGTATAGGTACCTGATCTAGCTAACCACACATTAAAACAGGAACACTCTAATAATAAAAGCTTCTGAAAGTTCATATACGAGGGGCATCCTGGAAAAAGCTCCAATGGTGCCTATACGCGGCACTAGTGGTCAGAGATAGACACACACACATGCAGGCAGGAAGAAGTGGCATGTAGCTGTAATCTGGTATAGCTGCAATGCAGCCGTTTTAGGACAGTTCTAGGTTAAAGATTGCAGCTCTCATACAGTCTCCCACTCTCCCATTGCAGCTCTCGTACAGTCTCCCAATGTAGCCTACATTGCACGCTCGGAATTTGGCACATAGCCACCAGTAATCGTGTGAGTTGTGCAGACCGGACGTCGTGAGTGATAGTATGATCAGACGATGGTGCAGACAATTCACGGAAGGCCAATCGAATGTGCACAACCCCATACAGCTGAGTACACACGGGCCCTTTGCATCACTTCAGGTGAGAGATCTTGGACCACTCTCTGTACAGCCCTGGCCTTGAATGTACCGACTTTCATCTCTTTGTTTAACTGAAAAGGTTTCTGGCAGGGCAAGGATTTGACAGCTACACTGCGGTAGAGATAGTTCCAGTCTTTGCCGACATACACATATACCATGGGCATACAAATTTTGTGCCATGCTACGACAAATGCCAGAACAACGGTGGTGATTATGCCGAAAATTAGGTTAGGACTCACTGTTACTAATGCAATAAATTACAACTGATATTCAATCTTTATTTATGCCTAATCCGTAGGGATCTTCATTTTGTTATTTTTTTCAAATTGGTGTATTTTCTTATTTTTTATTTTTTACTGTAAGGTGTTATTTCTCCCAAAATTCACATTTTCATTTTAGCGCATTTTCTGGCAAATATATGGTGTTTTATACCTTCATGGTGTTTTTAAACTACTGTTTCAAATTGTAAGTCACATGGCTTACGCCTCTTCGTGAGAGTTTGATATCTTGAAAGTTATTTTCCATACCCCTTTTTTAATTTTAAGGTAAGGATTTTAGATAATGGAATTTTCCCCGTATATACTGAAGGGTGCATAATGACCATAAGTGGCAACGCACCCGAAAAATTAAAATCAATCAATCTCACGTGACAGATACCGATATATTAGGGAACCAAAAATTGGCATTATCTTTTTTTGACTTGTTAGTGCCACGTTTCCCAAAATTCGCGTTTTTTGTTTTCGCGTTTTTGTTTTAGAACATTTATCTGCCAAATATACCGAAACATTGTGCTTTTGAACTATTATTTTAAATCATAGGTCACATGGTCTACGTATTTTCGTGACAGTTTGATATGTTGGAACAGATTTTTGAGGAAGTAAAAGTAAAGTGCTCCCCTGCACTTTATCACGAAGGTGTAAAGGGGTGTGGAGTTAGGGCACCAAACTTACTTGATCACAGCTGAAGGTTGGGGTGATGTGATCAGCACCACGCTCCTGGCTACCATTATCCCTCAAAGTTTCCTCAAGGTACCAGCTTCATATGATGCTGGGTGGGTGCCGGAGCAGTTTGAATAGGTGGAAAACATCCTGGTTCTCCCCCGCAGGGGATCGACCCCTGGTCTCGTGCATGGTAGTCAGAAGCCCTAACGACTGGACTCCATTATTACTCGCTCGACAAATGCCGATGGTGCGCACTTAGCTTGGTTATTCAAAACAAATCTCGTCACAAATACGAAGATGTGGCTCCCGTGTGACGGTAGATACGCACTCGATCTCCTGTTAGAATCTTGCCACTTCGCTCTGTGATCCAAATGGTTTTGACAGAAGTTGAAATAATCGTGGGAAATACATGATTTAATGTGGCTGTCGGAATTATTCCATGTACGTATAACTCTATAGTTTACTCTGAGTAAAATGTTGGAAAACTTGCATGTTCTATGTACACAAACATGGCCTAGAAAATACAAGAATGTTGGATTTCATGAAATTTTTCATTGTTTTAGGACATTTATTTTAAAAAAATCGCTAAAAACGCCAACAATTCGCATTTTATGCCAAATTCGCATTATTTCGATATTTCGAACGGGCGAAAAATGTGTCCAGACATCACTGCACATTCTTAAACATAACTTCGCAGCAATTACCATTTTTCAGGGTTTTGGCGTTTGCGAAAAATCAATGTCCCTACTAATCGGAAATTACTTTCTGGCCACCCCTCGTATAAATCAGTAGATGGAAAGTGAAAACTTAGCAGGGCTGGCAGAGAAAAGTCAATTCTTGAAGAAAGTGATTTGCTTTTATGATTGAATAATTCGAGTAAATATGATATTAAAATATTTACGTATTTATTATTAGTATTTTATTTCATAATATTGGACATTAACCTTACTCAGTGAGAGATTAATGACCATCTCTCACGAATTTAAACAGACAGGACAGAGAGTGGCGTTAATTTCATTGCAATACTAGTGTTGCAGTAAATTTGAGGTTGGGAGCATGCACTTGCCAATTTTTATACCGTTCAATCCCGTTTTGTTGGATTCTTCTTGATATCTAAGAATAGTGCAATGTCATTGTAAACTTGTGCGAAACCAGTAATACGTCAGGATGATGAAAGAAAACCTTCGTAAGCACATTAAATAAGTAAAGTGAGGCAGAAGAGTAATAAAATTCCAGCAGCATGTTTGCAGTCTAAAGCTCTTCTTGTTTATGCATGCGATTTTTGTTGGATGTTGTAGTGAGATACTTTGTCGGGTGGCGATATTCGACAAAAATCGTATGTATCAATGGAACCTATTTGTTTCCATGTTCCTTCAGTTTCTCCAACAAAATGATTTACTACGACGTCCGACAACTATCGGACGGCGCCACCCGCTCCCATGCCCTCCATCTGTTGACAGTTCTGTCCCCTTCCTACTCCCATAGGGACAAGAAAAAATGATAATTCAATGCATTTTCCACGTAATATTTAGAGGCTTAACCTTTACTCTTTTGATGATACCACATGGTATCATCAGAGTAAGGTCGTACTGGCCCGATGATACCATATGGTATAATGGTCCTGATTACGAAATGAATGTGCTTTTTGGACCTTCATACTCTTATATTTGGGTGGAAACTCTGACACAGGTCTGGAGCAAGCCTGGGAAATTCATATTGATAACCAACCTCCCCCCTCTCTGCAACATACCCATGCCACATTTCCGAACAGAGTTTCACATTTTGGATTATTATTCAACTTGTATGGCACCCAAGAACATGAAACATGTTTGATTCTCTTGAAAAATGTCCATTCTTTGAAAAGAATACTAAAGTTTGCGCCTTCTCCCCAAAATAGCGGGAGAAGAGGGGGCAAACTCCAGATTTTTATGTTATTTCCATTGAAATTCGAAGGACGTTCCCCCGCTCCCAAGCCCCCTTCCTCGGTCCGGTGTTCTGAATTGTACACGGTTGCATGCACTGATGTTTTAGCTGCAAAACAAAAGTTATCCGAAGTAGATTGCTACCATAGTGCCGAGTTTGAACAATTTTCCTCCGAAGAGTGTTCCAATTTAAAATTCCCACCGAGAAGCCAGGGTGAAAGAATTTTTTTTCTTCCTCTCTCTCTCTCTCTCTTCTCTCTCTCTCTCTCTCTCTCTCTCTCTCTCTCTCTCTCTCTCTCTCTCTCTCTCTCTCTCTCTCCCCTCCCGCCATCACTGGTTTCTGGCGCCGTGGTTGTTGCGCATAAAATGGGCCTAAAAGTTGAGGCCGAAACTTACGAACGAGATTTTCTGATCCCGTGCAGAGTTCCATAACGATATCTTTAAATAAATAAATTTAAAAAAAAAAAGTCAATGAAGACTAAATTCCCTGACATTTCCCTAACTTTTTTTGACACCTCAAATTCCCTGACTTTTCCCGGTTTTCCAGGTTTTCCAGGTCTGTCGCCACCCTGCAAACTCAAATTTACCTAATCAACTTCACGATATCTTAACTCGAAAAAATCTTCGGTCTGTAAGATAGATTGTTGTGCAAAGGACGCTACCAAAGTAAATGGATTGAGAGAATTCTGTTTCATTTTCCACGCAGCTTTAATTTCTTTCCTCGGTAAAATAAAAGCGAAAGTGTTAAAAAATCTTGCCTCCGGGCATTTAAAAATATGTATAAATTCAATGGGATTTGGATCAAAAAAAGTTGCAAATTTTCACGTCTACGGAGAAACATTCACGCAGAATTCCCGGATAATTCCCGGACTAAATATATTCTGATAGGTGATAACGGGAAATAATTAGATGTCGTCCATTTACGGTCTTAGAATTTGAGAAATCGCTGAGTTTTGATCTGTTTCGGTTCAATTTCTACAGAGAGAGAGAGAGAGAGAGAGAAAGAAAGAAAAAAAAGAGAGAGAGAGAGAGAACCTTACAAAACAATATTACTGAAGGTACCAGCGTTGGAACGCATCGTAGAGAAAGCAATTGGAATTTACAAACCCTTGCAGTCAGCTCGTAAAGTTTTTCCTCACAGACTATACGCACGCGCTGGGACAATGGATAGGGGTACTGGGACCCTGGCCAACAACACCGACAGTGATCAAACGAGTTTCGGCCTGACAACATCAATAAAAGCGTTTCTCGCGCCGCACCATTTGAGCTTCGGTCAACCATCTACAGGTGGCACTATCCTTCAACCAAAGTGTCACGTGACGTCTACGTTACCAGACGAGTCATTCCACGTAAAGTGGTCCAGAAAATGAGTAAATGTTACACGATCACCTATTTAAATTCCATTGTTTCTTTGTTAGTTAAACTGATATGTTGGTAGTATAAAAAATAGGCTTTAAGTTCTAGTACTTCTTGGTTTGGAATGGTGGCCATTTTTCCTCAATGGTCCGCGGCGCGCCAATTTTTGCTACTTCAGAGAGAAACTGGATTACCTCAAGTTACTCTTCGGCGTAAAAACCATTCATATTACCACAGTACAGGCTACAAATTCAGTACTATTATACATCTTTAATGCTGAAAGTTTAGCATAATCTCAGACTATGATTTTTAATAACTGAATGTGAAGTAATTTTTGTGGTACAGAAAAATGCATTTATTTGTGTCGAAACAGTCTACATTTAACAATTATATTGATATAAAATGATGTGTCCCTCCCCGATGGTGCAGTGGTAGCATCGCCGCTTTGTAATCAAGGGGTCCCGGGTTCGATACCCAGTGGAAGCACAGAGGAGTTCGGGTTCCACTTTAAACTGTAGGTCCAGTCCCAATTAGCTTTACTGTGCATAAAGTGGACTTCAAACACAAACTCAATCAATCAATGATATAAAATGAATAAAAAATGTATGGGAGAGACATGAATGAGTAAAAAGCTACGGACTTGGGTGTCAGATCTCGCATTTACATACTTTAGGGTGTGCAATTTGACATACTTTTTTTCAGTTTTTCAAAATTTTGGGGACCAATATATCTGTTGGGTTACCTGACAAAAAAAGTGTAAAAATCGTGAGTTGTAGATTCACTGGGGGAATGAGATATGGTAGGTAGGAATGTGGGGGAAATTATTGGCGGAATTTTTAAAATTACTTCAAAATACAAAATTTTAAATAATACCAGCACAATGTACTACTTTAGTATAAGCCTGCGCTAAGCGTCCAAGTACATCGGGTAAAGATCGAGGTGGGTCCGTGCATGATACTGGACACGGTTAAGTTTGATTTGATTAGATGTGACTTTTGCTATTTAGCGTTGGTTTCTTGTGGCTAAACGCAACAATGAGGATGAGTGATGATATGATTAAAATGATGAAGGCACACTCGCAAAGAACAGCCACATTCAATCCGGGATTCGAACCCGGGACCCGTGACTTAGTAGTGTGTTGTGAGGATACGGTTAGGTGACGTCACAGTGGAGTAGCGCAGTTTCCTGTGCCCCTCGCCCTCCGTTGTGGCAAGTAAAACATTGCGGACCACTTAGTGAAAAAGTTTTCGAAAATACTACAAAGTTGAAACACTATATCTAAAAATAAAAAAAAATAAATTGGAACAGGTTGTGGACTATGAGGGAAATTTGTCTCAGTTCTTATTTGAGTACGAAAGGGGTTGGGGGTCCCCTTCAAAATATTTGGTGGGAAGTTATCACACTTAAAACTAATATTCTTGGTAAAATTTCATGAATTATCACGTTCGATTGTTTATTGTGTGGCAATAAGATATCCGACTGGTTGAGCAACTAAATATTCCTTCTGGATTTATAACTGTAGACAATTTCCCAACAAACGGTATAGCTATAAAGGTATAAGATGAAGGATTTGTAAGAAGATCCACTATCAAGTTGCTTCGGGGCCTCAGACATCGTGTTATGACATGCTACTGGGTACTCAGTCGACCACCTCCCACATATTTAAAAAAAATAATGAAACAGTTTGTGGTGTCCGTTGACTTGTACAAATGGGGTCGTTCTATTTAATGCTCACCTCAAAGAATTTCGAGTTCGAATTTTGTCATTCTTGACCCACATTTATTTCGTAAATCGATTTTTTTTTTTTTAAAAAAAAAAAAGCGACATTTTCTGTTGAATTTCTAAAATTATGTAAATTTCAGGAGCACAAGAAGAACATTGCGGGGCTGCTACACCTCGGACCCCTTCTACACTGCGGGATTGCAGGGGCGGTCGCTACCCTACTGGTCACACAGTAGATGTAGGAAGTGGCGCTAACTTTTGAAACACATCGGTTAGACTGAACTTCAGAGATCTGTTTTGTAATTTTATACAATGATGTATTCATAAGTAGGCTGAGGATTTGCCATAAAATGTCTTTTTAATTCCTTGTCCAAAGAAATGTAAAGTATTACGTTTAAAAGCCGTTTCAGGCAATTTCTGAGAGGAATACATGAATTTTACATGGCGCCATTCAAAACTTTAAAAAAAGGGGCAAGAAAGTCCGAATAATGCGACGGAGAAATTTACACTTGGTAGAGTTAAGGGAAGAAGGAAAACATAGGTGGATCATTACAAGAGCAACTAAGTACTGCAAGGACCTTCATCATATTGAACAGGGAGCGAAATAACAAGTTTCAAGTAGTGTCTGTCCAAAGCAAATGCTCTTCACAAAATGTCACTCGGCATCGCTTATCCCAACCTGGACATAGCTTTAGACTATTTCCGGAATTGTCTGTCTCAATTAACTCAGAAGAAAGCTAAAAATATATTTTTTTAAAAAAAGCTACCTGATATCGTCAATGGGTCAGGCCGAGGGTAAATATTCTTTCAATATTATCAATTGCACAAGAAATTACAAAAATGGCCAATTTTGATAGTATAATTGACGATTTTGCTTGATTGAAAGCAAGAAAAGTGAAATTCTAATGATTTTCATTCTGAGGTATCAGTCGGGTTTTGTAAATATTTTGTGAATTTTATTTAGAACAATGTGTCATGCACAGTTCATAGGGGTGTTATTTTCTTCAAGAAGAGTTTAATAATTGTAAATTACAACTTTCCTATTGAGAACATTGTATTATTTATTTTAATTATTATTCTTAACATGTTTTCTTCTCTTACATATAGGCTTATATTTTGAGAAGTGATAACACACTGGTGTCTTCTCCCACTCAATATCTCCCGACATCCGTAGGAAAGCGACGTATTGGAAACAAACTTTTGGCACACAGCGGGAACGCTTCTGACACTCGAGGAAAACACGACTAACCACGTCTTACTTCAAATTTGGACCGCTAGATGGCAGGAGAAATGGAAGCGGTCTGACGCGGGTTGCACCGGTGCTGCCGCCTGTGCCTGAGCATGCGAACTACGACATGTAAGGCAGTTACTTACTACTATGTATCTACTTTGGTGGCGCCAGGGAAGGGTTTTTTTTTTTAAGATTTTTTTTTTTACAGATTCTACGAAAAAGAAATATGGAATTCACGCGGCACTTATTGAAGGAATTCTTTCGTATCGGACTTCCGATTTTTGGACACGACAGCAGGGAGGGAGGGGAAAAGCAAATGCTGTGATGTGACTACCGTACGAAGTTTGTGCAGGGTACGAAAAGTTGAACAAATTGGGTAGTCATGGGCGTCGCGAGAGGGGAGCGAGGTGTGAACGGGTATGCCTCCTGAATATGTGCATCGTTCATTTTAAGTTACAAAAAGCAGAAAGTTTGTAGTATGTTAACATATGATGCAACATTATTGTAATAACAGAAATGTGTTAGTATTCGAACAGATCAACCACATTAAAAACGATCGGAAAAAAATAGTGTAAAAATTAACGAACCAATTAACATTGTCATATTCTACCATTTTATCGAAAGAAAAAAATATTGCACAGTTTCCAAAATTCAAAAAAATATATATACATATCAGGGCGGACAATATAAATTTGTATGAGTAAAATTTCCCTCTAACTTTCAACGCCTCTTCTTGAACGAGGTTTGTAAAAGTTAATAACAAAATACAATAACTAACTGTATGAAATGTACAAAATAATGGAAGACAGTTGTACTGGATATTCCCTCATTTGGTGTATCTAGTAACAAAATCTCCCCATTTATATAATAATAATAAATTTGGACAAATTTTTATTTTATAATAGCTAGTAATGTATAACAACATTGACAATCGTGATAATAATAATTGTTTTTTTTTTTATATTAATCAAGTTTTATCAATGGCCTGATTTCCTTCCCTCCCTACAAAAATTTCTGGCGACACCCACGTAGAAATGGATCGTCCACAAGAGATGCAGATTGATAGGCCATTGATTTTGTTGATTGATTTGCTTTATTTTACTTCGCTTTTTGTGCCACTTTTGGCTAATTTGCGAAGATGGGAACACCATAAACAAGTTCCACACCCCCTTTCGGTAAACACAAAATGCACGGGAAACGAAGTAGAAAGAAGAGAAGGAGAAGATATGAAGTGAGGAAGGAAATAACTGGGAGAGGGGGCAAAATTTCCGAAAGGGAAAAAGAGATCATAAGATTGGGCCTGATGTTGAGTTTGATCTTAAGTCTACTTTATGCACAGAAATGCTAATCGGGACCAAACTAACATAAAGTGGGATCCGAACCACTATGTGCCTCCACCGGGCATAGAGCTCGGGACGTGGTACAGAGATAGGACTGAATGAATTATCTTGTCTACAAAAATGTGTACAACATACTTACTTCTTCTTGAACGTTACTACAAATAACCAGACAGCCAGCCACGTAACTGGTGTGCGTGAATAAGCAGTTTCGATTTGAGCGAAATTTTCATATACCATAATTTTCGAGTTTTCTAAAGTGTTTGGACTCAAAGAGGGGAGGGGAGCAAGGAAACTGCCCTCTGAAAAGGTTTGTACAATGTTCATGACTATTTTCTCCTGCATCCAACGTGTTTTTAAGGATTGGACCTTTGCATATGCTGGTGTTGGTGCAAAGGTTGTCCAGGGTGGCTACTACTCTAGGACCATCATAAAATTCAAGTATAATTCCTGGCTTTCAAGGCAAACATTCCAAACATTCAAGGGTACAAGCAGATGTTTTCTCTATTTCAACCTTACGTATTACCGGCTCTCACCACCCACACACAAATATATTAACAATGTTAAGGGTCTGTGTGATTCCAACGTATCCAAAAATTCTAATTCAATTCAATTAAACGGTATATTTATTTAAAATATTTAATTTAAGGTGCGGAGGATACATTTGCTATTTTACATATTCAGACTCGAAATACACCGAGTGTCCCATAATTTTCTGGACTGATGTCCAAGTGCATTTACATATTGCATTATTTGGAAGAACATCCCTTCTCCAATTACCCTGATGTTTTCTCTCTCTTGCTGGTAAATTTGGACCTTGGGGAAGGATCCTCTTAAAAGTTACAGTAACATAAACGACACCACCCTAGGTCAGCATGTCGGAAATGACCAGAAAAACCAAACAGTTCGGTGTGGAAAAGCCAAGGGTCCCCAGAACCCAAGAAAGTTCGCCTGCAGAAGTCCCGTAGGTATCAAGACGATGCTCAGCACGTTCTTCGACTCCATGGGTATCATTCATAGAGAATTTGTTCCCAATGGACAGACGGTCACAGGGGAGTTCTACCTTGAGGTTATGAAGCAAGCGTCTGTGGGCACGAAGTCGACGGATACGCCCACAATACCGACAACAGGGCACATGGTCCATTTTGATTGACAATGCACCAAGTCACCGATCTGCGGTTGTCCATCAGTTTTTGGGCTCCAAGGGGATTGTTCTGCTTGATCATCCCTCCTATTCTCCTGATCTGTCTCTTTTCCTGAAACTGAAATTGCGGCTGAAAGGGACCGAGTTAGATGCTATTGTAGACATTCCAAGAGCTTCGACCGAGTATCTCAACACTATTCCCGTCAAAGACTTCCAGAAGTGTTTTGACAAGCTGTATGAGCGTTGCATTCTGTATATTGAAGCACAAGGAATGTATTTTGAATAATATACACCCAAGAGTGTTATTGAGTGTGCGGTTCCCGTTTTCTCGTCCTAGTCCGGAACATTATGGGACACACTGTGTACATCTCATACGGGATATACTAATATACGAAAAATTGTTAATGGCATAAGAATTGCAAACTTAAATTTACCTAATAAACTGCAAGTTCCGCCTGTTCGATAGATTGTTCTGCAAAGTACACTAACAAAGTAAGCGGATTGAGAGAATTGTGTTTTATTTTTCATGCAGATTTATTTTTCTCTGTCGATAAGACTGTGAACGCATAAGTTCAAGGGCATTTGGATTAATAAAGGGTGCGGCAGCGTTCATAGCTTATTTTGGCTTGCGTAGTACAATCAACAGCAAATGAATTAGGAGAAAAAAGATTTTCTCGACGAAAAATGAGTTGGCAATGCTGCGAACACCGAGGCAATCTTGATAAGAGGCTTGAGGAGCGTCGAGCAAACTTTCCTGAAAAGCACAACTCAACTCCAGTATCGAAGGTCATGCTACACGTGGATTGGCAACTTTCGCGAGCATGCTGTCTACACAATTCTCCCCAAATGCCTGTTTGAAGATGAACCTTCTGCTCGCATTTTATTTTTCAAATGTAGTTCTGACGTTGTAGTCATTTTACAATTATTTGTATTTGTTCTTATTTTGCTTTGCTTTTATGTCACCTTTACAATTAATCGAAACTATGAAGATGGATGATAATGAGATTAAATTGATGAAGAGACACTTAAAAAAGAGACTGCCAGACCAGGACTCGAACCCGGAACCTAAAGCGGATAAGGTGGGGTGACCGTCAATAAATCCCGGCCATGAACTGGAGTATAAAATTTGTAATTGCTCAGGAGTATTTTTTGTTCTGTTCATGACTAATACCTGCTTTCGGACACTTAATTTATAAGTGCCACACTTCGTTCGGTGGGGACAAGCCACGTATTGTTTGAGAGGAGGGACACATCTCGTTCATATAATAGATACAATCATGGACTATACTTGAAATATGACGTGCTAAACAATACTTTCGGAGATCAGGTGGACATAGCAATTTTGATATACAAGTTGCATTTTCTCTACTTATTCATTATGCCTCATAGATAATCTTGCAACAACGCAAAATGTTTTAATTGACTCGAATTCACAATAACTAATATATACTGGACCTACATATTTTAAAATCTAGGTGACGAAAATATGCCTCAACACGAAATGAAAATGCAATATTCATTCAATACACTAAAAAAGCTAACCAAAGCAGACATTTAACAACATTAAGCGTAACGTTTCCATCCTCTAACAGGGTTTTTGTTGGAGTAAGATACACATGGCGTAATAGGATTATCATTCACTACAAAGCAATAGCTATAAACATGAGATATACCTGAAATGAGCGGTTAGAATTCACCATAAGAGAAGTGCAAACACATATGTAAGGAAGAGGTGTGTAAATGTAAGTTTATATGTGAAAATTGACTGAGTGGTAGCACTAGACGTTTTTACGTCAAGGATCCTAGGTTCGAATACCGGTCTGGGCATTGGTGTTGTTTCTGAATGTTCTATTTATTTTATCTTCACTGATCTTCGTCGTCGCGATTGCCCGAAAGTGGAAGAAAAGCGACGCTAAATAAAAATAAAAAATATGTGAAAATTAGAAGGTTCATTAAGAGCTGATAGGTAAAATATACTCCATGAGCGATGTTCGATAGAAGTTCTGTTAAGATGTCAAACCTGTAAGAAGCAAATAGCGAAGTTGTGTGAAGGATTGAAGATAAGCTTCGATAACATGGTCACTTGGATTGTCTCGAGCTGAACCAGTAAATGGGCGATGTTTAATCCCCAAGGCCATTCTGCAAAACGAATGCCAAAAGAGGTTCGTGTGTGGATTTGGTCAGCATGAAATTGTTGGGTGATGATAAGTGAATGGTATTTTTTTCTGTTTTCGTTGCTTTTCTACCTTTGGATCTTGAATGACGAATAAATTAATTTGGTGAACTGATAAACACAAAAAAGCCAACCCCGTGGCTAATTGGTTAGCGCACGCGCTTCGAAGTAAGGTGAAGATGTGTCATTGTCTGCATCCCACTTCCATCTATCACATCTTCAACCTTCATCATTGCGATTATCCGAGACTGGTAGAACAGTGACGTGAAATAACAAAAATATCAACCTCGGTGTCGATTTCAAAGTTTGAAGTATTAATGTTTTTGCATTCAATAGCGGCTCTAGATTGTGACAGTGATGTGAAATACTTCTGATTTTATAAGAAATAGTAAAACGGGAAGAGCGATAGATATTCCTCTATTTTCAATTTTCTCTAAAACTATTTTCCCCGACTGTGGTGATAATGAATTCTATGTAGTATGAGAAATATACTTTAATTTATACTAATTTATGCATATGCAACTGATTAAGAGAGCCTCCACGATGGCGCAAGGAAATCGTCGCCGCATTGTAATCAAGGAGTTCTCGGTTCGATGCCCGGTGGAGGCACATAGTGATTCGGATTCTAGTTTAAACTGTAGATCTCGTTCCGGTTTGCCTATTTGTGCATAAAACTCAGACTCAGAATGATTAAAGACTTTTCGAAATATTCTGTCTGTATCGGAATGGCAACTTTCTTCAGAACGAAAATGAATTCGTAAAGCAATAATACGCACAGCACCTCTAATTACCCACTGCCATTCAACACGCTACTATTCGTAAATTCAGAATTATTATTTTAGGGTTCAAATCCTGGCATCTGAAAGAGGGACATTTGGCCCCAAAAGTTTCAGGTTTGTTAACATTTACTAGTTAAGGATATTTTTGTTAAGCTCCTGGGACCTGAGGAACAAAAATATAGATCTTTTAAAATGATTTCTCAAATTAAATGTAGAAATCATGCAGCACACTAGCCCAGGGACGCTATAGCTTATTCATGGGATGGAAAAATTGTCATTTCCTGGTCTCAGCATGGAGTTCTATCTCTGCAGTGTTTCCTTGTCAGTTTAATGTAATTATCATCCATCCTCATAGTTGCGACAAATTATAAATGTGTCATGGTAAAAACAAAGCAAAATAAGAAAAAAATATTGTAACATTACTGCAATGTCAGAACTACGTTGGCAAAAAAAAGTGAACACCAGATCATTTTCAGACAGGCATTTGGGGAGAACTGTGTAGAGGTAGACAGACAACATGCTCCCGAAAGTTGCCAATCGACATGACCTTCGGTACTGAAGTTGTGCGTTGAGAAAACTTTGCTTGTGGCTCCTCAAGCGTCTTATCGCAAATGCCTCGGTGTTCACAGCATTGCCAACTCATTTTTCGTCGAGAAAATATTTTTTCTCCTAATTCATTTGCTGTTGATTGTACAATGACGTAATGTATGAATGCGTGCCATCTCGTGCAGCATTCGTGTACTAATGAGGTGCCATTTCGATTGTTAGAGTGAGATGGATCGGTGGAGTGTACAGCATCGTGCCTTTGTTGTGGAAAGTTATTTCAAGAATAATGACACTGTAATTGCTACCCAGCGTCTATTTAGGCAACATTTCAACGTGGGACGTCATGGGAAACTTCCAGATAGACGGACCATTCTGAGGTGGGTTAGTGCATTTCGATTAACGGCCGCTGCGTGTAATCGTAAACCAGGAAAAAGTGAAAGAACTGTGCGGACACCAGAAGCCGTGGAAGATGTTCGTGCTGCAATATTGCGTAGCCCAAAAAAATCTGCTCGCCGACATTCGCAAAATTTGCAAATGTCAGATCGATCATTCAGGAGAATATTGCATGAAGATCTCCATTTTCACCCATATAAGCTGCAGATTGTGCAGGAAATTAAGCCTCGCGATTGGGTTTCACGAGAAACATTCTGCTTAACGATGCGTGATCTCCTTCGCCAAAATCCCGAAATGTTGGACACCATCATGATGTCAGATGAAGCTCATTTCGAGTTATGTGGTTCAGTGAATAAACAGAATTTGCGTTATTGGAGTGATGTAAACCCGCATGAACTGCACATCAAGCCATTGCATAGTTCTCGTGTCACAGTGTGGTGTGGAATTGCTTCGTTTGGGATTATTGGCCCTTTTTTTTCGAGAATGACCGGTCAGGCTGTAACTGTCACGAGTGAACGCTACCTAATTATGCTGCAAGACTTCGTTCTTCCTCCTGCGCGTCATTATCCTTGCGTTCTGTCCTTGCTGTGGACCACCCAAAGGGCGAGTAGGTGGCAACTTCATAAACGTCTCTCTCTCTCACTCTGCGCGGAGTAGCCAAAGCCACCCGCAAAGATACAGCTCGTCAACTCTAGGGATGTTGAATGTGGATATGGAACAATTATGGTTTCAACAAGACGGTGCAACCCCTCATACAGCCAGAATTTGCATGGCTTTTTTTGCGACAGATATTCCCAGGAAGAGTAATTTCCCGTTTCGGTGACATCTCCTGGCCGCCACGGTCACCCGATCTGTCATGTGCCGACTTTTTCCTTTGGGGGTACCTGAAGCAAGAAGTTTTCCGAACACGTTGTGCCACCATTCCTGAGTTGAAGGACCGTATAAGAACTGCCGTCGGCAATATCCCAGGGAATATGTTACGACGAGTTATGGAAAGCTTCCAACGTCGCCTGGATGAATGTATTGTGCAGAGGGGGCATCATTTGAGAGGGGTTATATTCAAACATTAATCCACCCAATTGGACAATGACTTACACTTTATCAAATGGCATACCTTTAACTATTAATTGACATAATAACTAATAAATAAAATGCATTTACTTCCTCATGGTGTGCTATTAATATCCTACTATGAACGCTGCCGCACCCTGTACAAGTTGCAATTTGAACAGGTTTTCTCGGGCAATCAGCCAGGTGATTTCCGGAAAGGCTTCCGAGCTTTTGAGAGCTAACGTCCCCGGAGAAAAATTCACGCACAATTCCCGGTGAGGATCCACCCTGTTGTCAGATCTTATGTGGTAAGTATTTTGTCTCAATTTTTGAAGCTCTCACCGAGTGAGACAACGAGAATAAACAAACTGATGACAATTTGCTTGATAATACTTTTGCATTACACTCGACTATTATCATAATATCATAGTTATTCCTTATTAATGTGAAAGTGCTAATTGTACGTACTACAGGGAAATCTTTGTGAAAATAATGGAAATAGTGGAACAGAAAACTTGTTAGTGACAATGACATTCTATTATAGCTCTTTTCAGTTGTTACGGCGTGCGCTCTAGAAGCTGGCAGGGGAAGTGGAGAGCGGGGAAACGACCTATCCAGCGCATCGAGACAGGCCGGTTAGAGAGAGAGACTGCAGCGTTGTCAGAGTAGCGGGAAAGGGGAGTTGAAATCGAAAGAACCATAAAATACAGACGTCCCATTGTTCGCGTATGGCCTGAGAATGCATATTATCCCCATCTTGTGGTCAGTAGAATACCGATAAATGTACGATATCAAGTGTATACGTTGTAGGAATTCTTTCCAACTGTACCGAATTGTATCTATAGCATTGTCCATTACAATCACTGCGTCTTTGATGTTCCTTTCGTCAAGCGGATCTAAAAACTGCAAAAACCACTGAAAACTAATTTACATTACTGTAGAAAACCAGTGTGACTGGAACCTACGTGACAAACAATAATGCGCCCACCTTTACCCACGGGCACTTTTAAACCCCCTGTACCCTCTTTATTTTGCCAGTTTTTCGTTGGAGCGTAATTCTGATGTATGTACGTTTCATCTAAATGAAATACCTATATAGGGCAAAGGTTCCTTATTTTTTAGAAGATCCAATTTTCGCAAAAACGTTACTCTGGCTGTAACTATATAAGCTCTCTCCATCAGAAATCGTCTACCGTCATTGCTCTTTTTGTACTTTAACCCCATATACTTCAGTATCCTCCACAACGACGAAACTCCCCACTGAAAGCTTATTTGTGTATGCAAATCAACGAAAACTTGTTCAGTGTTGGATATTCGCCCTTTACATAATACCCGAGGATAATTCTTCTTGTTATATCTTTATCGCAACCGTCGATTGTCTTTGTGATACTGTTCCTTTTGATTCGTTTGCGCGGTGATTCAAATGACCTGGAACCCGACGCCTCAAGACTGTCTTTGCCTTCCCTAACAATACGCTGCACAGTTCGCGTACTCACTCCAAAAGCTTCCAACACACTCTGTTGCACTTTGTGCACACTTACCAAGGGACCACTGTTTTCTGCTTCCTTTTGATAATATCCATGAATCCTACTGATTATTTTCCTGCCTTGGCTATAAACTACCCTCTTTCCTGTTCGCCATCGTACGATACTTACTGAAAGGGGCTCCGACTTGTCAAAACTATTAGCGGGGCCTCTGATCACTGAAATAAATTAATCAATGACTCACTCTCTCCCTTTTTTAAGTTTTGGCCTCAGTGTTCGGAATCTCATAAAAGCCCATGAATTCCTCAAAAATATCAAAATTTTTATTCACAGTTCGAATGCAGAATATTGATTGTCAACGGATGGATATGTCACAAGTTTCGTCAACCATAATAGCAAAATATTCTCGACTTTTAATATCTGCTACCAAGGAGCGCAAAACAGATCTTCCTAATATATCAATTATCTCGTTCTGAATGTCATGTAGCCCGAACGTCCCATTCACTACCCTAGTTCATGCACATCGTCTTTTGAAACTCTTTTTTTAGTAAAAATTTTTAACAATACTCATATACTCATACCCCTTTATATACTTAGTATATAGTAATAAGTCATGTATTTTGTTTTCTCTGGTCACAGCCCGCCCTAAGTTGATGGTTTAGCGGTCTCAGCCCCCCAAAGGTGATGGCCTAGTCTAGAACATTTCAAATGTGTATTTAAAGTTAAGTTCATGTGGCACAGTTCAGAGTAAACTTGACAAGAGAAGCAAAATAATACATTAGAACTCTTAAGCAAAATTATTTGGGGGGCTCTGCCCCCCCCCCCCCCATCGTTAACATTGGGGGGCCTCGAGCCCCCCCCCCCAAGCCCCATGGAGTTGGCGCCTATGCTTACTGCGTTAATAAGCACAAAGCTCCCTATGGAACAACGAGAGTACAAATAAACGGCACATCACATGCCACATACACGTTTATCGAAGAAACAATGCAGTTAGGTAATACACGACGCGACAACAATTACTCCCACGTATGTTATTCCTACATCCCGCTCATAACAAACAGGAATCAACACTGGGGTAAAATACCATCAGCAACGCGGTGAATTGGCAACACAGCAACGTGCAGAACGAAGTTAGCGCTGCAGCTTCCTCCCGAAACTGCGTAACTCTCGGCTCCACCGCTAGGTGGTCTGTTCTCTGGTTGGTCAGCGGCACGTTCCCCGCTCCCCACTTCCCCTGCCAGCTTCTAGAGCGCACGACGTAAGAACTGAAAAGAGCTATAGCATGTTAACTTGTCTATCTTTCTATCTACTTTAAATCCTGTAACTGCAATTTTTCTTGTTGGTAGAGAACCTACGACAGACCTGCGATTTTGCCACAAATGTGTTTCGTAAACCAAGTACTCCACTGCGGGTACGTGGAAGAAGAAACAAAGAGACAGGAAAGCTACCCAAGACTATCTGAAAGGGAAAAAAAAGAAGAAACATGGTGTCTAAAAAAATTCTTGACTTTTTCATGACATTTTTTCGTTTTTCTTAACCATTATTTATTCGACCCCTACTTAGGTAAAGTTGCAAATTAGCAATTAAGAAAATAAATATTTAATTAAAAAAAAACCTACCAAGAGGCTAATTAAGATGAAAACTGAAGCTGTACTTAAGGTGAGGCGTTACCGTTATACGCACCATGTGTGCATTTATTTTAATATCGTCGGAATGGGGCGCTACTACTGAAATAAAATCATCACGGTGTGCAAAAGAGTACTTGCTGTACCTATTAATGCATCCTGGACTGTACTTGGAAGGCAAGCGAGGCTCTGGTGTCTGGACTCGCACCCTTTTTGGGGTGTAAGGGGTACCTTCCACGTAGGCGCCCAAAAGTCAACCTCACTTCCACGTAGTGCACCCTGGACTAAAGACTAACGAGGCTCTGGCGACTGGCCCCATGGCCAGTATAATTTTGTGTGTTGTCCTGTCCTTGTGTGTGCTGAGTGCCCGTTTACAGCCTCAGCTTTTAACAGAAGTCAGAACATTTTAACGTTTTTAGTTATGCAACGTTAGAGCTGTTATTTGTAACGATAAGGGGCTGGCCCCCGTATAATGTGACGGGAGCGAAATAGCCTAAGTGCTGACGCTCCCAAAATTTTAAATTCAAATCAAACTGGACTCGCACCCAGTATAATTTTATGTTGGTCTTTCCTATGCATTTGTGATCGTCCCTTCATCCACACTATCTTACCATCATTCATGCTCATCTTCGCGAGTCGCAAAAAGGGGCAGAAAAGTGAAGTAAAATGAACTAAATCAATCAATGAGTCATTGTGATAACAAAATTCTTGACCACAAGTGTACACTTTCTTGACTTTTTCTTGGCCTAGTTGCTGATTTCTTTAGTTTTCTTGACTTTCTTGCAGGCGCGTCGCCTGATAATGTTCGCATGAGCACGTGAACACTCGTGTATCTTAAATTACGTACATATTAAATGCACAGACACATATATTTTTATTTGAAAAAAATACTATGTTTGATGTAAGAGTGGATACACAAAATTTACTCTGATACGAATTCTTTCACGTCTGATAACTTTTTTAGATAGTTTGTAACACTGATTCCCACGGTGTTCCACGGAGGGCATTGAACACAATTGCTGTGCGTGTTGCATAGAGCGAACAGCTAAGGGGCTGTTGGCCACTATACCCCAAAGATGTTCACTTCGCTGTGCGAACACTGATGCAAGCGACAATACTTCTTACATTCGGCACCAGAGTGCAGCATATACCAAGCATGTCAAGGGGGACTCGAAAAGGTCTGTTCTACATAGTTGCAAACTTTAACGACAATTCGCTAAACCTGGCAGATTTTAAGGGGGAGAGGGACAATTTCCCGTAGGTCCTTCTTGTATTACTTCAAATATAGCGTGATTTTGGGGGGAAATTGTTTAAAATAAATTGAACTGCTATTCTCGCTTTTTCAATTGAAAATGAAGTTACAAGGGACATTCAGTACAAAAACATTATTGTGAACACTCGTATGCGAACCGTACGCGACGCCACTGCTTTCTTGACTAGTAGACACCCTGCATAGCCAAAACAGGGCTATGTGGAAGGGAAAACAAAGACAGGAAGTAAGAGAACAACAATTAGGAGATTTGATGGGAATACAGGGTAAATATTACACTTAGCTACACCTGGAGACTGAAGGAACTTGATTACGAACAAAGTACAAACAATAGCATGACGAGTACTCACCGACGAGGGGTCAGCGTGCACGGGGCTCCTGTACTCGTAGCGCTCCACAGCGTTGCCTCCTGACACCCTCCCCTGGCCATAGTCCGAGCGAGGACCGTTCAGCGACCCGTACCCGCCACCGGGGGACGAACCGGGACCCCCTGGTGTGCCAGCGGCTATCGTGGACGACACATTGCTCGGGGAGATGGTGTTCTGCAGGTCGGCCAGCAGGGCGTCTGAAACACAAAGAGAGAAATGATGTTATTGCAATCAGAAATCATTATAAATACGAGTAGGAATGCACTTTATTTAAATGCTAATTGTTACCTATTTCAATCGATTCTCCATATTTGTAGTCTAAAATTCTGCCATAACTTGTATGTAGAAAGTAGTTCATACCAGCAATTTTTAAAAATAAAGAAGATTAGTCAGGAAACAAACAGAATGAAGCGTACGTGCCTTACCCAAAAACTGCTAAAATGTCTCTCTTCGGGTTTGCTTATCAAGGCGGCATTAGATGCCATTGCTTTGTTGGAAATCCGTAAATGTTTGTGAAATACACAATATCTTCATCGCTACTTCCTTTTATACATTTACTTGCATCAAAAATTTAGAATGTGAAAGGAATGTGCAGTAAATATGTATTCAGAAAACAACATTGCCACATGTGACACATTATAATGATTTTAGCCGTTCGTGCTGCACACACGGACAATCCAGCCACGGCCACTTTAAAGACAAGACCGCAGTGAATGCAGTCTCTGCATTCACTCGAGAGATGGTGGCACGCGTTCATGAACTGATTCGTAGGGAGATCATAGACATTCTGGGCATATGCATGAAACAATGTATCACATCAAGGACGAACTTCGGATCAAAAAAGTGTGTTCCAGGTGGGTCCCTCGTCAGTTGACAAATGGTAGCCAACCTCATTTTCTCTGACGGAATGCAGAAAACAAGTGCACCGATGGCGGAAGGGTATCGACGCTGGTGGGGACTACATCGAAAAGTGATGCTACCCTTTAAGAGAGGGCATTCCAAACTTTCATTTGAATGTAAAATCATAAACTTCACTGACTCAATAAAAAAAGTTACAGCCCAGAAGGCAAAACTTATTGAACAACCTACGTACTTTGACACATTTGCGTTCTTGTATGAACTGCAGTATCCGCTGTTCTTAAGCAGGATAGTATAAATAAATAAATAAATTTCGCTATATTATACTACATAAAATCCTACTCTAGTAATGTCACGCACATGTGAACATATTTACGCGTAATTCTCTACCGATGACACCCCAATGTCAACCTCCCTTCCACGTAGTACACCCTGGACTGCATTTCGCAGACTAGCGAGGCTCTGGCGCCTGGACAAAGGCCAGTATAATTCTCCGTGGGGCTCGTGTTATCTGCTGTCCTTGTCCGTTTGCAATTGTCCTTCATGCATTTCATCTTATCATCAGTCATCCTCATCTTCCCGATTAGCCAAAATCAGCAGAAAATGGAAGTAATATAAATTAAATCAATCAATCAATATTCTATAGACTCGCGAAAAGGTCACGTCTTGTACGCTCGCATGCGTGACTATCGGGCGTAATCATATTATAGATGGGGTAAAATGTCTGCATGTTGTATTGGATGAAGGGCAACAAGTGTATAAATTCACTAATTTCAAAAGTTTAGAAAGTAACTTTGTGTGTGTATGGGCTCTAATAAGGCACAGATATTCAAAATATTATTGTCTATTTTCTTAATAATAAACTGAGTAAGTAATAACCGTTTCAATATTATTAGCTGGATGTCTTGCATAAACGAATAGCGACACTAAATTGGAAATGCAATATTTAAGTCTTTTGTAATTTTCACATTTTTAAACGTAATTCGAAAATTATTGTTTTCCTTTATTTCCCTCAAATTCCTACCTTGCCTCTGTAATAAATTCTTACGCTTGAATTCTGAAATACGAAAAGTCTAGCATAATTCACTTACAGTAGTTTTCGGGGTGATAATAAACTTTCTTTAAGTTCCTTAGCAACGTCCCTTTCCATGGTGAACAACAAGCACTGCAAACTCTCTAAATAATTGTTTGATATTATACCTCTAAACATTTAATTAAAACAAGGACGATGTAAATATTTTCGCATTGAGTTTACTAATATACCTATTTGTAATTGTATCTGGGCTGAAACTCCTTATGCAGTAGAGGTCACCCATGTTTGAAATACCTTTTCTAACCAGGAGTTGGTTCATCTCTTATTGATCTGTGAGAAATATAATATATCTCGACAATCAAGAATTGAAGGAAACAATGTGTGCTGAAAAAAAAAAGCCCCTGGAAACGGTTGCTAAGGACGTGAAAAAAGGGCATTTTAACCCTTAAGCAAGGGCCGATTAAGCGATTTTTGAATTTTCTCGGCCTTTTGGGACGATTTCATGGGGGGTCGTAATCGGGCATTTTTCGCCTCCAGGGCTTCCTTCATGGAGAAAATTTACGTCAGCGAGTGGTGGGATTGGGGCTTTATATATATTAGATTTACTCGTTGAAGCCTCGTTTCGACGCTACGAACCCTCGAAAATGAACCTTTGTAGAGTCTCGTCTCGTGCCTAACGCAAGGATCACATCAACCGAGACGGTCAGCTGCTCTTTCCGAACTCCGAAAGCGGCAGATTGACCCACACGTACTCAACCGCCTGGGAGCATACGTAATGCCAGATTGACCCAGCCTTGCACGTAGCCTCCTCGGAACTTACCTATGCACAGATCACGGTCCACCGAGATGAAGGCGCCTTCAGAATCGAAAGAGTCGTAGTTGTCACTGTATCGCCGAAGCCTGCTCAATTCCATTTCTGTTCCACAAATGTCCATCCAACTTGGCTCAAACGAGACGTCCGCGACACTGGACAAAGACACTCGCCTTGGCAGGGCTGGACGCAGATGCAGGAAGTGACGAACCGGAAGTTGTGGTGACACCCAGTCCATATCTCGCCTGGTTGCGACGAATATTCCGTCCGATAAGCAACAGAGACGTGACATATTCAGTCTTAAAAGAAACTTGACGCAACTTTCCAGTTAGCCAATGGAACTGGTAGGAAAACTCGACGAATCACGCACACAGAAAGGAACGATACTTTTAGAAAAGAAAGTGGTTTCATAAAACAGGTAAAAAGGGCTTTATTATGCGACATATTCACATACACCAAGAGGGTGCTTGAATGATTTTATTGATAGATATGGTTTAATGCACACACATTTCTGTTGATAAGACTGACTTAAAGAAGTTATTAGAATGCTCGAAATGCATGTACCGGGGAGGGGGGGGGGATGGGGAATTTGGTGAACTTGTCCTATTGTCCTTCCTTCCCCTTCAGCCACCTTCTGACAACTGTTCTTTTGTTCAGTCTCTCTTCCCTCTTATCTTTCTCTCTGTCGTTTTCTCGATCTTTCTCTCTCTTTCTCCCTACGTTTTCCGATCTCTTTATCATTCTCGCTCTTTCTGTCTCTTCTTTGCCTTGCCTCGTTCCCTCTATCTTTCTGCTCATGGTTTTGAGTCTACTTTTCTTCCTGTTTCTTCACATTTTTGCTCCCTCTCTTCCCACATTTCTTTATTTCGTCTTTCTCTATTCCTCTATTTCTCTCTCCTTTGGTATTTCTCTTTCTTCTTTCCTCTGTCTCTCTATTCTTTTTTCTGTTTCTCGCCATGTTTTTCTATTTTCTAATTCTTTCATTATTTCTTCATGTTTTTTTTTTTTACTTGTTCCCATTCTAGTGTCAGTCGTCGTTTACTTCCCTATGTTTCCTTTCTCCTATTCTGCTCAGCCGGCCTGTGTGGCGGAGTGGGTATCACAGCGCGCTACGACGCTAGGGATCCCGGGTTCGAATCCAGGCATGGGTATGGGTGTTCTTTGTGAGTGTCCCTTCATCAATTTCATCATGTCATTACTCCTTATGGCTCGGAAGTTGAGGAAATATCCTTTTTTTCCCTAGTGTCCGAAGACGAGGCCCAACATAATATATGTTCATTTTGGGTCATTGTAGGCCAGAAAAAGGTGGGTTTTATTTGTCCTTTTTTTTGCCTTTTTCGGCGTTTTTTGGCTTATTGGTCCTCTTTTAGCCTTTTTTTTAGGTCTTAACGGCTTTTTTTACAACTTCACCTTCTTTCGACTACGTTTTTACTGCTCATTCTCAATTCGAATCATCAGCAGTTCACCACCTCTTAAACATCCTTTCTGTAGTAAAGAAATATATATAAAAAAGAAATATATTTGAACCATCCCTGAAACGAGGAAAAAAAACATTTTTGGACGACTGAAGCAGGTACGGTACAAGGTCCTTTAACCGTAACTTGTCTGAAGGCTCGTCGCGCTGTAAGTGGCAACTTTCTTTGTTTTGAAGCTTTCAGTTTTTTCGCACTGTGTGTTCCATACCATGAGAATTTTATATTTTCTATTCATTAAATATGTAATTAAAACTGAACATATTAATTAATTTGGATCACATTTATATGTCCTTTTTTTCGTTTTTAGGTCCTTTTTGATATTTTTAGGTCTTTTTATATGTCTTTTTTTTGGCAATTTATATGTCTTCAACTTCCGAGCCCTAGTCATCATCATCGTCGCAATTAGCCAAAAGTGACAGAAAAGCGACGATAAATCAATTCAAATCATATTCTGCTTACATGTACAAACCAACCAACTTGCGGATTTTTTTTCTCTATTTTTTGTATGTCTAGCTTTGTTTGGTTTCCTTCTCCCTACCACTTCTCTGACGCATTTCATCTCTGTTGCCTGACATGGGAGAATGTGTGTCTCCAGAACAAGCACCCAGGAAATATGAATCAGGAAGTTCGAGTTCGGGAACAAAGTGTGTTGAGCGCGAACAAACTAAACAAACAACGAGGATGACAAAAAAAACAACAGAAAAAAAACAACATGTAAATCCTTCAGCGTACACAAATATAAATCGGGGGGAAATGCTTCGAAAGCATACCAAAGAAAAGCATTAAAAATCTGTCTTGTTTGATTACGATGTCACAGGAACTGTGACTCACCAAAACTTCATATGATTATGGAGTCAGATTGAGGAGACTTCTCCAATCCTGCTTTGAGCAGCCAATGTACACTCACTGGGAGAGTCATGCTCACAATCTTTCAGTGCTCGACAATTGCACGTAAGCGGCACTACAGGAGATTGAGAAAATAACTTCCAGTTCACTATTCTGAGCCATTGCCGCCGCAAGAATAATCCTCCCTAACACACTGTTTACTCCAGTAATTTCATCTCAATTTGTCTTCATGCCACCAAAGAAGGTCTATCTGCATAAACTATACCAGGCAAGGTGGAGCCTTGTCCACCGCTAAATAACCCTCCCAGGTATTCTGATTTCTTTTCCTCTTTGCGCTCTGATAAATACCGACGCCTTCTCCAAACACATCCTGTATAACGAAAATATGGGCACATAGCAAAAATGCGCTACCCTGAAGACGGTGACTGAACTAGTCTCTGAAGGGATGCTGTGTGTGTATATGTATACAGTGGCGGCGATTAGGGGGCGAGGGGGGCAACTGCCCCCCCACACTTTTCGCACCTTTGGCCCCCGCACTATGCTAAACCTTATATACAAATGGAAATATACTGTCTTTGCCCCCCCCCCCCCCCCCGTTTTGGCACCTTGCCCTCCCGGTTTTGGAATCCAATGGCCGCCACTGTATGTATAGAAAACCATGAAGCAACCACCACTGATAAGCTACAAAGAAGTAAATTGTCAGTGACAATAATTCCCAGAATTCAAAGTTTGCCCTGTCAGTTGGCACACTGTGTATCAGTTTTGGATGTAGCTATGTATGGTAAGAAACACTGCACAAGAAAAAAACAGGGCGTGTTCACCAATAAGCAAAGATACTCAAGATAACACTCAGCGTTTTCCTCTGCCCGTGTCCATCTGCCGGATAAAACGCATTGTGCCTTAATTACATAACAGTGCGTATGTGGACGCAGAACTTTCCGTAAAAGCACAACAGGAATCTAGCATTATGTAATGCTTAGTTTAAAAAAATATTCTGCAACGCCTCTACCGGCAGGTTACGTAACTACTCGCCAATCCCTTAAACCCACTCGTAAAGTAGCAGAAAATACATTTTAGCTTATGCACAGAGGCTGCGTCCAAGGTGATGCAGTGTGCACTCAAGAACTTATTTACGCATGTGAACTCAAAAGTGTCCACTTGATCAGGAAATGGTTGCGCTTAGAACCCCCTGACACCAGCGCTCCTAATGGCGAAAATTTGAACTTCAGTGCGCCATCTTCGTATTTTCTTATGCCGACCTGCATGTTCTCGCACCAGAAGAAAGCTCTTTCAGACAGACCTTGCTTACACTAAAAAAGCACCAAAAATACATGTCCGCTAAACACAAGCAGCTGCATACGCAACAATTCGCGGCCATATTAGTACGTACACAAGCACTCAGGACTAGGCCTATACTCGAGGTCTATGTCCTACGCACTAATCGCTCAATTCCCGTCATGACTTACTTTATTCGAACCACACTTGTGACGGAAACTTATGTATTTCTCGATGGAGGTGCGATGTACAGTGGCTGGGATCCAACATTACACTGTCCAACCCTGACAGACATATCTTGGAATACTTTTAATTTTACTCGATCCGTCACTTACAGTCTATCCCTTCTCATTATTCACAAACCCTTAGCGCAGCAGCCCTTGATGACCTTATGCCTCAGAAGAGGTTGAAAAGTTGTTTTAAGTTCATTTTATGCACAGATAGGCTAATCAGAACCGGACCTCGAGTTTAAAGTTGTGTTCGAACCACTACGTGCCTCCTCCGGGTATCGAACCCGGGGCCCTCTGGAAAGACAGATAGAGAGAAGGAAAGAAAGTCTCTCTCTCTCTCTCTCTCTCTCTCTCTCTCTCTCTCTCTCTCTGTCAAAAAAGAAAGGAGGAAAGAACAACAAGTTACGGGGTGACGTGTGGTTAGCACGACGAACCCCCATTCTTTGTTGTAGGTTTTCCATGACCAGTTTGCGCTACACATTCGTAGCGTCCCAATTTCCTCCCGATGGCAACTGGTCCCATACATTGGCCGAAGTCTCAGGAGACAAGTTGTTACTCTTCCCCCAAGGAGACTCGAACCCTGCGTTCTTCTCAAGTTTCCTCTCTTGTTTCTCTATGTACAGACTGAGCATACTATCTGGTGACGTCACACTCATTTACGGCGCGTTCATCAGACGATTCTTATCGTTGATTTCAACCTTCTTCATCATACTCCAGAAACAATCAAGGAGGTAATTTTATTGAGAGTGAGGTGGCCACACACACATTTGCCTATGTATCCAGTCCTTATGCGCACCCTGTATTTATTCAAATCCCCACAGCTAGATTTATTCTACCCCTGTTTAAGAAGGTAAGTTATTTACTTAGACAACGAGGTTCCGGGTGCTTTCAGCATTGGAAAAGGTTGTCGGATACCACGATCTAATTTAAGCATGGACGCGAAGATGAACAAACCAAGAAAGGAAAAAAAAAAAAGAAGTGAGTTCCCCGCATATCTTGTGACGTCTCCTTGTTTGTCAATGTCCTTGGTAACGAGCGTTTCTGCTACCATTGAGGAGAGAAGACGGTAGGAGACGGAACATCTGGTTCACCTTGGAGGATGGACAGCGGGAGTCTGTACCGCCCCCGCAATCCGAACCGTGTTGATAAAATCATTTCTTCAAAGGAAATATCCCGGCTCGTGTCTGAATTGGCCGGTTTGATTCGGTATACGTCTTGGCTTCGAATCCCAGGTTGCTCTCAACTTGTTGCTTCCCTTGCCAGCATGTGGGCCGCCCGCCGTAAGACTCGACAAGAGCTACAGTCCGTATTGAGAAGTTAATATTAAAACCATAAGGAGAAGGGATTTATTACAAGATGCAACCTTTATCGTAATAAACTGGTAATGCAACGGGCTACGTTTTTCAAGTGCCAATGCTATTCTCTTATTCCTTGTTGGAGAAAATATTTCCCTCCCACCTTCCTCAACACTTATTAGCATCTAACCTTCAGAAGTACAAGCTTGTAATATATCGAGTTTGTGCAGTCGCCATTTTTAAAACTGACATTGTGCAGCTTTGTAGAAACAAAGATTATAAACGACGATAACCACAGAAAAAAAGCAACGAGCATATTGAAACACCTGGCTACTATTCGAACCTACAACCGTCAGCGTTGAGATCGCCGTGTGCAAAATTTGTATTGTAATTCATTCATCTTCGTCGCGATTTAACTTAACATTGGCTCAAAAGCGATGTAAAATAATTACAACAACCAAATTCGGTGGCTGAACGCGTTGAGTGACAGACTCAATATCTCGTTAACTAACGTTCGGGTTCGACTCTGCCTGCATGTGTTGTTCCTTTCCAACTGTCCATCAATTTCATCTAATCTCATACTTGTCGCGATTAACCTAAAGACACAGATATGGGACGTAAAATAAAACACACAAAGGACAAAAAAAATCTGACGTCGCTGTAGAACAGCAGTAACCAGACAATCTCCCACACCCCTAAGTTGATTCTCGCCTTGGACTCGTCCAACCAAACAAAAGAAAGCTTCCAATTTATGACTGCCAAGTTTCCATTGTTTCGTCTACGAATCTTTACCTATAATCCTAATTCCCTAACGATCCAATCGCAGATGATGTGAGCACGAGTAGAAGATCTTGCTGTAAACAAGGTTCCGATGCTATTTGGGACGTTGTCAGGCTTTTTGGCGAGCAACCATAGTTTTCTGCCAATTGCGTAATACTCGACGACGGAGTGCAACACGCGCTCTGATCAGCGCTCGGGCGTCAAGCAGAATAAACAACGCGTGAACCAGTGGCGTATTACTGCGTTCACCGCCGGTAAACCAACTTTTCTCATATATTTCTTAATGCATTTTATATATGCGAAATCGCTCATTATATATATCACGTAAACTATTAAAACAGACTTTTAAACCCGAATTGAAGTCAATATTCAAAGAACATAAAGACTAGTTTATGTACGCCACTGTTCATTTTCCATCGCACCCCTGTCACGATATGGTTTCCTCCCCGATTTACGCGGGGAGGGCGAGAGATCCGGGAAAAAAGTGGGCTGGTGGCTATTTAAAGACACGCGGCCTGATTGGTCAGTTCCACCCCTGGAAAAGACGTTGGCGAGAGAAAACTGCTTCTTCCTTTCTGATTGTGTGCCGCGCTTGGCAGAGGCAGTTTTGCTACATAAAGGGAAATTTCCCTTGGTGAGGAATCCAAGTTCAATTTTAGGTGAAAAAGAACATTTCATGAAAAATATCGAATTGTCGGACTCCTTTTTTTGTTTTACTTGCATGCCTGAATTGGTGTTTTATTTCTATTATATCTAATTTATCTAGATGGGGGGGGGGGGTTATATAATTCCATTCCATATCACTGTTTCATTTTATTGATGCGTACGAAACACAGGAGCGTATACAGAGTATGTCGGGACGCACCGAAAATCAATGTATTAGAAAAAGTCCAACATCCGTGGCACCAATGTTCTCTGGCTCCCCTCTGTGGTTCAGAGACTTGTTACGTACCCAATAGGCCAATACTTGTAAATAGTTGTTAAAGTGAAACAGAGATGGCAGCACTAGTTGGGTAAAAGGAAGATCGCTGTATTATAGACAAATGATAGTGTATTTAGGCGTAAAAGTACATTAGAAAGATGAACAATAATAAAATACAAAGTAAGAAAAAAATTATATAAAGATGACCAAATTAATAAAGATAATGGCAAAATTAGCAAAGTGCTCATATGCAAATATATGCGAAAATATAAAGAAGTGAAAAGACTGATATAAATTTGTCTCTCCTAACAGATGTATATATCTGTTGGCTTACTACGATCCTCTTTGTGGAATTTTTGTATTACATTCAGTGGTGGCGCTTTCCGATGGCTACCCACAACACTCTTTGGCTGTGCGTCACGATCGCTTCACCGACTTGGGAGTGCTTTGTCAACCGCAGCACCAAGTTTACACTTGCGATCGAGAACAGTATAGTTGGTGGCGCGTTCTAATCGACGCCCCAAGGTGGGTTACTAGATTGGACTTGATATTAGTATTGGGAAAATAAAAGGCAAAACTTTCTGGGATTTAGTCGACTCAAATAAGGCAAAAGATTTGTGATAGAATAAGATAAGCCCGAGAAGGAAATCCAAACCCGGATCCAGAAGGAAGCCCAAGTCCAGATCTAGAAGGAAGTCCGAGTCCAGAAGGAAGTCCAAGTCCAGAAGGAAGTCCCAGTTCGTATCCAGAAGGAAAGCCAAAGTCCAGATCCGGTAGGAAGCCTACACAAGTGAATGTGACGACAAGAAAATAAGAACTATAGCAATTGAAATTTCTGTAAAAGTCCGATTACTTCTATATGAATATATCCTCATGTGTTCTCAACTATAATCTTCATGTAGAAAGATATTATATAATCGATTAACTGTCTCCATTGGTAGGTTTACTGTCTGATTTCATTTCTAAAAAGAACCATACCCCCTCAAGATATTTAGCCGTGGTATATTATAAAGGATTGCACCCAAGGGAGGTGGCGGACTAATTTACATATAAATATAGTTTCGTACAGCAGATTCAAAACAACTGCACGTAAGTTATTCACACCCAATATCAGGGGAATTTATTCTGCAGACACATAGAGGTAACACAACTAACGAATAAAGTATTTGGGAGTGTTAATAACAAGAAATTTGCTAGAGAACGTGGTTGCTTGGAACTCTCGTCGGCTTGAAATACTTATTTTTTTTCCTTAAGAGCATAATATTGTTTAATAATCGTGATACGATTCTTCTACACTAAATTTCTAAGTGAGAGTATTAGGAGGGGGCAAATGTCCCCTCTTGTCCCAACCCCGTGCGCACGTCTATGCAAAGCAGTATTTCAATGGCAATCATAATGGAGAAAATCCGTGTTAAAATCTAACTCAAAGTTAGGGTTCCACGACTTTTGAAACACACTGTATTAATGATGAAAAGCAGTTTCGTAGCTAGGCAGCTTCTATGGGAGACTGAGCTCCTTCCCTTCAATTTATACGTACACAAAATGTTATGTATACACATGTTTGTTTCTGGGATGCATCGATCTCGACCAACCTGGCAGTGACAAATATGGGTGTAACTCGCATCGAAAGCCGGAGAGTGATGCGCCGTTGCTGGCGAGCGCAAGCAAACACGCCTCTTGGAAACGAGGGCGTGGTGGATTCCTCGCGCGTGACGAAGATCGCGAAAAGATCTGCGAATATTCGAGGTCTATTTGCGTCTGGACGGAAATAGAAAATAGTACGCGGGCATCATATAAGTACTCCTACGCACAGTGTTTCCATGGAGTGAAAAAAGATGCAAGGATATTCCACTTTGAAGAAAAAATCACAACGAAATCTGGAAAAAACGTAAGCTCTGAAATACGCTGAGGGTACTAAAACCAAACATGCGGATATATAGACATTAACAACCAGTAGCGCAACAGCCCGTGAGGGCCAGGGCCCACTTACGGACTTCCGGTCTCAATCCCACCACAGATGGGAGATAAAGAAGCTGGTTCAAGAAAAGTGGAATTTATTTTCATTTCCATGTCTTCACAAGACAAGTAAAATGTGTGTTCGTGTCCTTGTCAGGTTTTTCACGTATTTTCGGAATTTCCCGACATCTCCAGGTTTTCCAGATCACCGGGAACCACAACAATGAGAAACGTAGATTTTAAATACGCAAATCAAGAGGGGTGGGAGCATATTAAAAGAGTAGTTACTTGAAAGAAAGTAACATTTTGACCTCTTAGGATGGCAACACTGAGAGAGCAAAATGAAAGACGGGGCCCTACTTGGCACACCGAAAAGTAAAACGTCAACAAACGCTCTTCTACCCTGACGAGATCTGCCTTTCAAGTTTAGGCAGAAACCCAACTAGGATATGAGGTCGTCATGCACGCAAGGCACTACTCGCGTGGTGTGCAGGCTAGCCTCGAATCTGTTTCTTAAATACGATATAAGCATGGGCCGAATTGATTGTAGTGTTCACAGAGAAACTCCTTAGCCTGAATTACGCGTATCATCTTGCAGCGCTGCTTTCTGATGTGAAAGTGTTCTGGTCACCCTCCGCAAATACACCACTACAAAAACTGTTCAATAACATCAGTTACAAACTCTTTTTGGTAGTTGCGCAAGTCTGTAAAAAAAAAACAAAAAAAAACAACTGATGACGTCATTTGTTGTGCGGCTATTAACCTCAATGTAGTCATCTTGTCAGAGAACCCTCGGCAGGCCGTTCGGGGAAATGATTGATTAATTGATTTCATTGATTCGGTTTATTATACTTCGCATTTCTGCCACTGTTGGCTAATCGCGAAGATGAGGTTGAGTGATGATATGATGGGATTGATGAATGAACACTCGCAAAGAACAGCCATGTCCAGTAGAGGATTCGACCCCGGGACCTCTCGCGTAGTAGCGCGCTATACTAACCACTCCGCCACGGAGGTTAGCTTTTAGGGAAAAAGAGAGAAGATTGTAGTCTGAAGATTAGTTATGTCAAAATTCAAAAGACGGAGATTTTGATACACTTGAAACTCTGGAACCATTCCCTAAGCAAGAAATATCACAAATATATTCTAAATATTACTTCAAATGTGAAAACTCGCCTCATGCCGGAAAGTAACCCCAGCTACATTAGAAAAAAAAAAAAAATCAGCACGCACACGCATTAAAAAAAAAAACCTTTTCGGGGACATGTCATCCCCGTCGTCAGGATAAGAACAGGATAAAAGGTTACAAACTTACTCTTTTCTGGTTTTACTGAATGTTGCATGTTTCTACTTTTTATCCTGACGACAGGGATGGGATATTCCCGAAACGTCAACAGACCGTTGTGGCCCTTTTTTTCGTAGTTTTGTATTTGTTCCTGTTTGCCGATTTTAATGCTGGTAAGACTATATTCTAAATGTCTCCATATCAATAAGGATGTAAACTCACTGCACAGTCTCGCGTAATAAGGAAATAAGGCTTACCACGTAAATATGAGACAATCACGACAGAAATAAGTGATTAAATATGATTTTCTTTTTCCCTTTGACGGGTATATTGGTATCAGTGATACACAGGAAGGGAACAAAATGTTTACGAAATGTTTAAGCAACGAGTCTGAAGCACATGTGCACTAAACGATCACAATATACACTAGATTTATGTCTTACATGTTCCTTGTTTAAACATTTCGTAACCATTTTGTTTCCTTCCGGTGTATCACTGATACCAATCTTTATTATGTACCCGTCAAAGGAAAAAAATTAAATCATATTTAATCACTTATTTCTGTCGTGATTGTCTTATATTTACGTGCTAAACCTTCTTCCTTATTACAGATAGAAATTGCTTTTTCGAGGCCTCGTTAGTCGAGCAAAATAATATTTTAAAAAATATGTTCCGTTATGTATTCATAAAGAAAGTTTGTCGCTGTTGAGCGACTCAGTATATACTAACTTAAGACCGCAAATGACGCAATATTCCACAGAAGGTGCACCGAAATAACACAGAATCCCCCTCCCCAGGAAAGACTATCCTTCCGGCAGATCGTGATGGTGGTCTTTCCTGGAAGTTCCTTCCGCAAAAATAGCAAATGCATTAATGACGTCAAGAGCTAAACCACGTCAGTTCCGCGTACTATCATCATGGTAGCTGTATCATCATTCGACATCGGATATACAAGGTGTCCTGAAAATAATAACCTGAATGTAGTTGTAGTAACTTTCCAATGTTCCATCTTACTTCTGGAAATGGAGTCGCTGATGCAGATGACATTACAAAAATTAGCCCACCCTTCCTTTTCGGTAGGACTATATCAAGGATACCTGTGCTGGATTTGGACACGTCTTGTCAACGAATTACACATAGAATGAAACGAAATACTGGCGTAAGTTATAATGACGTTCTGGCATTTTGATTAGCACCAGAGAAACCCATGTTGAGTGTATGGAATGACATGAAAAAGCATCTCCACATTAGTAAGTTCCTCTGGCACGTAACATCATGCCATGAGGCATTTACGGGGGATGTGGGAGTAGAACCTCACACATTTTTCGATCTCGGCCATTTTGGAGGTGATGATGCCCCATATAGTAGCTCTGTACTGAATCAGGAGTATGCAGTAAAAACCTTTTAGTAGTTGAAATTAGGGATAATTTTTGGGACAGCCTATAGTGTCCCTCTGGTTCGGGACTTTGAGGTTCGTGAAGGAAAAGGTTTCCCTCCTCCTTGATCACTCGAAAATATGGATGGTACAATACCGAGACAGTCTCGTACAAATCGAAACGAGAACGACACAGTCCTTTGCAAAATCGCTCAGTGTCTGGAACACTCGGCCTCGTTCGAGACTTTGCTAAGACGATGGAAATTCACCTAACCTACTTTGCTATGCAACTTCTTCAGGCACACTAAACGGATATCTACCTGATTATTTATAGAGACTGTTCTATTCTATTCTATTTTGTTTATAGTAATTTCAAAGTTTCCAGGGCTCGCACATTTACAACTCGAGACGAGAACTCTATAATGTTTGCAAATTGGGCAAAATGCCTTTCTTTCCTGCTACATTTATTGATAAAAGTTTTCTTGATATGCATTTTTATGTTCTTGCTAATGTTTTAGAATTTAATTTTGCCTATTTTGTACCCTACTGCCTATTTTTTAATTTTAATGCCCTCTTTTGCCATTTTCAATGAAATTTTCGAGTTGCGGGGACACGAGACTGAGGCTCGACGCGAGTTGTAAATGTGCGAGCCCTCGGAACTGGATTTGATCCTCAATATATGCAACCAGCAAGCACAGGTTTACAGTTGCCACACACGAATTGACTTTGCAATTACTTTAAACAGAATAGAATAAAATAGACTAGAACATCAGGTAGATATTCGTTTAGACAGACCAGACAAAAACTGTATAGAACTTATTTTTATTTCAAAAAACTTTTCATTAACACATTATGGTGTTACCCGAGACAAACACAAAGCTGAAAAAAAGGGGCGAAACTCATGAAAGTCTTCGAGGAATCGGTGCAACAGCTGATGGAAGTGACAGGAGAGAAGAGGGTAACTGTTGGAGAAAAGTGCAAACGTCTAATGAGTACAATTGCGGAATTGGAAAAATTGAAAACAATTTGTGATATTCTTAAAGGTGGAAATTCCTATCTTGACGATATGAATTCGGTTACAATAGCATGTTTCATGTATGGTACAACTACTTCTGTCGAAATAGATCATTTTCTGTTATGCAAAAGCATTCTTTGTAACAGACGGCTATCTATGAACATCAAAATCTTTTAAATATAGTGGTTATGTGCAATGAAGACAACAAAGGAAAGTAAAAATGCTATTTCCATGTAGATTTTAACTTTTTGAAGCAAATTATAAAGATAAGTGACTTGGAATTAGTCACTTTCATGGTTTTATTGTGGCTATTTTTCTGCTTCCGGTGCCTATCTTCTACATTATAAATGTATTTTTGCCTGCCTACTTTAACCAAAATATATGCCTGAACTGATTAATAAGTTCGTTGGACCAGACAAGACATAAGATAAGTTTGCAAACGACCGGGGGGGGGGGGGGAAGACAGCAGATGCTGCAAGGCATCCCCACTCAACGAACAGATGTTCAGCTCAACAGGAAGACCAAGCAAGTGGGGAAAAACGGCTTAAATTGGTCCACTCCCTCCCCTCTCATGATCTCTCCGCAACTGACAAAGAGTTCAACTGATTTACGACCGAACTTATAAGTTTTCGCTCCCCGCCTGTCTCCAACTGCGTGGTCCTGAAAGGAAATGTTCGGAGATTCAGAAAGGAAACTCCAATTTCGAGACATATCTGAGCTAAAATTTTGCAATACAGTACGCAATTTAGAAGAAGCAGAGTCGCTAATTTTGTTACCACGAGGAAACGTTTGAGGAAGTGTGTGGAGAATAGTGGCAGACACATGTTGAGCATGTTTTGCATTAAAGAAAACAGTTCATCAGCTCTCCCATTGGGTCCAGTTTTTATGGTCATCTTTTGTGTGTGTGTGTATACAGTATATTCCTTTTCTGGTGTTACGACGTGCCGACACCTTTTTATAGGTGAGAATAAAACTAATAACATTTTTATTTCAACGAAAGAAATATGTGTGTGTATGGATGTACGATCACTTTTGAATATACCACAATATTTTGAGTAGTTCTTACGATGAACACAGTACAGGAGATTTCAGACCGAAGCGACAGGCGACAAGCTACAAGTGTACCAAATTCAAACCAAATTGAAAAGTACTGGAACCTTTCTTCCAGAAGAAAAGCGCCGTGTGTGTGTGTGTGTGTGTGTGTGTGTGTAATCGCTTTACATTATGTTAATAGGTAATAGTAAAACAGAAATGTTTTCAGCCAAGCAGAGAGAAACAAATGAACCTCGATGGGTGGGGGGGAGAGAGATAGAAGAAACGAAAGAGAGAAAATAAAAGAAACCAAATAGAAATATACGAGAAAAAATATGGGAAAAGAAGAATCAACAAGAGATGAAATCGGTGGAAATGTAGAGAAAACCAGAAAGGCAATACAAATACGTAAAAAAAAAAAAAAAAATTACCTCAAAGTAAAGGTAAACACTAGGGAGAGAAAGTTGATGAAATGTCATCTTTTTTCTGACATCTCGGACACGATGCGCATTAAATATACACAATATTACACTTCGTCTAGAACCCAAAAAAGGAAATTTTAAAGTGCATTTTTTTGCTTTTTTTACCAATTTTCAGCTTTTAGGCCATTCTATATAGATCACCCTGAACCACTCTGTGGGCACTCGTATCTCGAAGAACTGGTCCGTATGTCAGTATGAAATCGGCCAGAGTATTTCAATATTCCGGACTTCAAACCTGCCGTAGACTTCCCTCCGTTGCTTCGAATCTCCCTTCATGATCATCGATGTGTTGAAGAACATTTCGGCAACGCAGGGGCAGGATGACATGGCAATCAGCTGACTACATCAACCACGCTCTCCTCTCTCTCTCTCTCGTTTAGGGTTGAAAATTCGAGGATTTTTCTCTTTTTGGTTGAGCTTCATTGACTCATTGATTAATTCGGTTTAATTTACTTATGGCTAATCGCGAAGATGAGAATGAGTGATGATGAAATTGAATTGTTTCTTTGTTTGAATTGTTGCTTTAAGTTCACTTTATATACAGAAAGGCTAATCGGGACTACTACAATTTAAAGTGGGATCCAAACCACTCTACAATGTGCCTCCACCGGGTATCGAACCCGGAACCCCTTGACTACAAGGCGATGACGTTGCCACTACGCCATCGAGGAGGCCATGAAATTGATTAAGGGACATTCACAAAGAACACCCATGTCTAGGCTGGGATTCGAACCCGGGACCTCTTCCGGCGTAGTGCGATGTCAAACCACGAAGACCGGATTTCGGTCGCGCTGTAACAAAACTTTGGAAAATACACTTGGCTCTCTTGATGCGCAGAAGAAATACTTTCTTTGGAGGACTTAATATTTCGTCACAAAAAATTAACGGCACAGTAAATATTACGCTATACATATTTATAACACCCAAATGTTGACAGGTATTTCGAATTATTAAAAATTGTTCTTATATTTTGAATTTGAATTAAACATTTTTGGGTGCGTCAGCACTGAGGCTATTTTGCACCCGTCACACTATACGGGGTCCAGCCCCTTATAATAACAAAAATAAGAGCGTGTCTGAAAACTAAAATTTCCTTACCTTGGTTAAAAGCTGGGGCTAAAAAGGGCGCTCAGCACAAATAAGGACAAAACACAGGACGACACAGAATGATACTGGCCATGGGGCCAGTCGCCAGAGCCTCGTTAGTCTCCAGTCCAGGGTGTACTACGTGGAAGGAGCACCACTTACACCCAAAATTGTTCTTTTAATAAGTTGCTATGCTTATTGCATATACATACATTATTTTAAGAATGTTACTCCAGCGTTAAGACATACATGTTCCAGTATTCCAGTTTTACCAAACTAATGCTGCATGAGCAGCCCCCCCCCCCCAAAATTCTCGACCTCGTTCTAAATTCGTTCAAATTCCACGCTCGGAATGTTTATTTGCCTCTCCATTCATGAAATCATCAATTTGGTCGCTGTCCAAGGAGTATGGACGCCATATGTGCGTCTTCTGCCACAGCAACAAACCTCTGCCTATAATTTAGGAGCGTTCCGACCTTCGTTCCTAAGTGAGATAATATTGAACACGATGCCCTGACGTTTTCAATCGCGTAGTTTGAACACCCGGCCAATTGAACAATGCCATAGAACACCGCAGGTTTATTTTACTGCTGCTGTTCTATGCATGCTAACGTTGGCTTGACAATTAGTCGAGGTGCAATCAAAAATTTTCCAGACTGGGGTTATTGACACGTATCTCGGGTGGGAAACGAACCCTGGTGGCTCCATTACAATACGAGTCCATTAATCATCTTACCGTTACAGTGGGGTGCATAATTATTACCAAGCAAATTGTCCATCAGCAAGTTTAGTCTGTTTGTTTTACGCATTGAGAATTGAAGAAAACGACAAACAAACAAAAATCAATTCCATATAAACATGCAGGATGCGAGGTAAAATTCATGAGAATAGTCATGGACAATTTACCGAGCAATACATGTGCATCCCACTGAACATTTACTTTTAAATATTTACATTTTGATCGATATGCAGGCCAAATTATTACGGTTTTAGTAATTGACAATACTGAAAATAGTATTTCGTGGATGCTGCTTCTTATGAGCTCTAAATTTGATAAGAGCAACCACATAATTTCTCTATCTTTAAGGTTTTCCAGTCTTTGAAACAATGGTATATCAACTTAACAAGCACTTCTTTAATGATGCCAAGAATTAGCCAAATGCTTCCTGACGTCGTTTACTGTTGTGGGCTCGGCCAGGTTAATCAAGGGAACTCGACTGAGTGACGTCACTATGTGCACGCCTTTGACCCGAACGACATTATAACTTTAATCGTAGAACCACAGCTCTTTGGAATAAAACGGAGACTTATAACAACGAAAAGTGGTATCATCGGAAAAATCTACACATGTATGAAAATGACTGGATAATGTTACGAAATGCAGCAAATATAGAATTTGAAGTGTCATCGATAATTATTTGCTTTTCGTCGTTTTAAAATTTTGATATATTTACAGGATAAACTCCTCACATATTCCGTATAATAAATAAACTTCCATATAAACATCCTTTCAATTATGTTTGAACATCTGGGAATTAAATAGGCATTCCTGAACTCTCGTTTCCTGAAAATTACTATAACATTCTCAAATTTGGGAAGGCAAGACAAAGTATTACATTGACTCGCCTGTTATGTACCTGTCTTGAGCTATGATAATCTTAAAGAACTGGCCTCCCCGATGGCACAGTGGTAGCATCGTCGCCTTGTAATCAAGGGGTCCCGGGTTCGATACCCGGTGGAGGCACATTGTGGTTCGGATCCCACTTTAAACTGTAGGTCCAGTCCCAATTAGCCTTACTGTGCATAAAGTGGACTTAAAACACCAACTCAATCAAATCAATCTTACAGAACGTTTAACTTAACGTGTTCAGGGAGACATATTGGTTACATCTGACTCACTGACCCAACCATTTATTTGAAAAAAGGATCGTCAGAATAGTGGAAAGACGGCAAAATTGTATCCAAACCGAAGCACCGTTCAAACGAACTTTATTACCTAAAACCCATTGCAGATGCTAATAAATAGGGGTTTGCTCGATTGGCGGGGCAATAAAGAAACATGTGAGGATGATTAGGTATTTATAAAATGTCCCTCTCTCAATAATTAAAAGGTAGAAACAACTGCGCAAATAATGAAAAATAAATCATCCACAATTTCGCTTCAGTAGTACTCAATTCGATTCTTTATATAGCAATTTCCCCCAAGGTGGAGTTTAACCGACATAATGCTATTGTTTTAAACCATAATTTTTTATTACTTCATGTAATTAGTCCTTAGTTCTTTGGCATTTTTTCTAATTAATTTTACAAAGCATTAAAATGGATACATCAAAATTGTGCTGTTTAAATTACACATACTATTAACTACATGACATGCTTTTGTTTGTACTTGGTTATTATGTAACTTCGCTTTTCTAAACTTTGATTGGTCGCGACGGTAACGATATACAAGTACATGAAATACGCAAGCATTGAATTTAATACAGAATCTTCGACGGCACGATCGTGTGTTTAGAAATCAATGCGCTTGGAAAAGTGTCTCAGCATTCACTACAATAAATAAACGTGCAAAGGGAAAATGTGTACTTACTTAAATAGATCTCCCACTCTCCATGGTGCTGCATTTTGGGACCCGGCGACCCCGGGGAATGTAGGGGCCTGGGGCTCCTAGAAGAGCTCCTTGGGGGAAGGACTCCAAGACTCGACATTTCCGTAAAAAAAATCACAAATCACTCAACGTCGGAAATCACTCGCGAACGGACACGCGAAACGGTTCGCAACGCCACCGAAAAAAGGACACTTGTGAAGTTTGTGGACGGTGCAAGGGCAGAAACAATTGAACAGCGAGCGAGGTATTCTTCAGCACACAATATTTTTGGCTTGTGAACCAGCGGTTGGCAGCCGAAGACAAAAATAGCCTTTGCGCGTCCTAGGTTTGCCAAACCCACGAACTGGTCATCACAAACGTACACACGATACGTCTCCTAAACTCCCCCTCTACTCGCGAGACAACAGGCACAAACTGTTGCCGTTTCGCAATGATTCACTCTTGGCAGACGAACCTCTCTTGGCCCGGTATTATGTCACACTTTTCAGTCTGGACGACTGCCGAACTGTCTAATCCTACAGCGACCGGGCAACAAGCAATAATACGCTCAGGTAAACGCTACTGATTGGCAACGAGATGCTGCAGCCCCTTTCTTGAGCATATAAATCCAGCCCTTGCAAGCAAAATGTGTGCACAAACACGCACGTCCAACTAAAACATCGGCACACTATCGCACAGGTACTGAAACTTGAACGTTTCGTCCAGCAGCTTGCTACGTACTTCACGTCTCGTCGTGTATTGAAGGTCACAACAAAACGCGTAGACAACACCCAGCTCGACTGTCCCGCCCCCACTGGATTTCAACTTGTCACACCCTACGTGTGGCCTACACGAGTTTGCTTCGCCCACATCCAGTCCACACACGAACAGGAATTTCAGCGATTTAAACTTCCTGCACGTCGCTGGAATTCAAGTGTACACTCACAACTGCACTCGCATGTTTCGAAAACTGGACACACAAAATTACTGGATCAGTCGTCTGTGTTTACATGCAAACAATAGTTTATAAACATTGCAATTACTGTAACATAATGTTGTACAGTGGGATCCATGAGTATTACCGTGCAAATTGTCCATCACCATGTTCGTGCACTTTATTTGACCCAATAAGAGCTTCAAGAATTAAAAGAAAACTCAAAACAAGCTGTTGACAACTTCTGCACCAGCATACATAAAAATACATCGCTTAAAATCATATAGGGTGCAAGAGAAAAGTTAATGAAAATAGTCATGGACAATTTGCACGGTAATACTCATGGATCCCACTGTACTAGGTTTACACCAGATCGTGTGTACATAATATCCATTAAAGTATGGTATGACCACTCTTTCTTAGAATAAGTAAAGTTCTTATTTAACGTTGTTTTTCTGGTTCTTCCGGCTGATCGAGACGATAAGAATAAGTGATGATTATGTGAAACTGATAAACCGAAACTCACAAATGAACGCCTATGCTCGGGCCGAGATTCGAACCTCATCATTCTCGACTATCTACACGGTTTCTTTAAAATAACACAATGTTCAACCATAACGTAATTGCTTAATAAATACAATTGCAGTGTGCGGTAAAGTACTTCGCGTACACCTATTTCAATCACAGTTCCTTCGTTGTTTTTCTTGTATTTAACGTCACTTTTCTGTCCCTTTTGGCTAATCACGACAGTGCCAAGGATGAGTGGTGACTTGAAGTGGGTGAAGGGACAAAACACACATTGACAGGTCACAGAACACAATCCTCACATGTACAAGCTGAGGGTCCAAACGCCTGCCAGGTTTTATGAAATGCAAACATGTTTGAATGTGGGACGTCATTCCTCATCAACCAATGTCTGTGCACTAAAGACGACAGGACCGTCCTGCACATACGCGCCTTGGCGCGACCTTACTTTCATTGCAAGAATTTTAAACGATTTTCAAAATTTACTTCTCGTGACGTACGTTAAAAGCTACAGAAAATTTAGACAAAAAATTCTAGAGAATCTTCTTTTCCAATTAAGGCCTTCCAAAAATAATTCTATGTAAGTTAATGCACGTGTGGGAAATTAATTTCAATGCTATTATTCTTCAGAAAATCAAGACAAGGGCCTACATGTGATGATGTCATGAAATCGCCATCTCGTTAAATATCCCGAACGGACTCACCTATAAAATATTTAACTTTGAAGCAATGGCAAGTAGAATTCTAGGCGTAATATAAACTGAAAGGAAGGAAATGCCAATGGTTCGTGATCACACCACCACTGTCCTAAACAATGTAAACTGTGTACAGGTGATTTATGTATTGTACGGCAGGATAAAACTATAGTTGGGAAACGGACAATGCCCCTGAAATAGTGGGAATGCCCGTGTTGAAGGCTAGGCCTACCGTTGTGGTTTTGGATGACGCGGTATTCGTATGAGTCACGGAGCAGGGAAAATAAGACGAAAAAAATCATGCAGGAAAGTTATTTCTGAATCGGTGAGCTCATCTTCTTTCACTGATAATCTTACGGTTCTGCCTGTGACGTTATTCCCTCGCTACAGCTGAGGAAAGCGAAAAGACTAAAGCAAAAAATAGAAGCAAGAGAAAATCAGAGCGAAAAGAGGGCAAAGTACAGAACACACAAAGTGATAAGAACTGAAACTAAAGCCATAATAATAATAATAATAAGAGTGAGTGCTCAATTCATGAACTCGCCACCTACGGTTCCTGGTTCGAGTTCCGGCTCGAGCATTTGCGTGTCCATTCATCAATTTCATTTCATCATCATTCATTCTCGTCGTCGCGATTAGCCTAAAAGCGAAGGAAAGCTATGTAAAATGAAGCAAGTACGTCACTTTTCTGCTTTTACTGGCTAATCGCGACGATTACGCTGTAACGTATAAACGAGCGCTCAGAAACAACACGCGTGCAAAGATCCGAACTCGAACCTATGGTGTCGTTGCAGTTCAAAAAAGATCATGGTGAGGAAGGAAAAATACATAAGCAAAACAAAAAAGAACAAAAAAGCGCACGAAAAATCAGAACGGAAAAAGTGTAGTACAGAGCGAATATGTAAAAGGGAAATATGTCAGAAAATAAAAAGACGAAGCGAGAAGTATGGAAAAGAAAGACCAAAAGAAAGCGAAAAACAACGTTCACGAGAAAATACAAACACAAGGAAGAAGAATATGAAACATTAAGAAGAGAGGTAAGGAAACAGAATGGGAAAAGTTCTTAACAATTTGAAACATGGTAAGCCTATCGTGAGTTTGGCTTTGGACAGATATAACGTCTACGGACTGGTAAGGGGGTTGAAAACGAGGGAAGTTTATGATTTGACAGCGTCTGGCAAGTTGTTTGTAGCACGAGGGTTGCTAAGAGGGGAAGAATGGGTGCATGTTACCCCATGTGTGCCAGGCATGCGGGCGTGCAGCAATTTGAGGGGAAGGAGAAGATAAACACAGCTGCGATAGATCAGCTTCCTGTTCTCCAACAAAGCAGTTCAAGGCTTACGCGCTAAAGAAATGTAGATCGCTTTTTGTACAATTTGACCTAAAAAATATTATCTTCGTTCGACAGAACAACGGATACCGATGCTTGGAAATTGTAATAATCAAAAGTGGTTCAAATATATATTTAGTGTTTACTCTAATTATATGTATCAATTTACCAAGATTTTTGCTTTGATTGATTGATTGGTTTGTTGTTTTAAATCCACTTTATGCACAGAGAAGGCTAATCGAGACTGGACCTACAGCTTAAAGTGGGATCCGAACCACTATGTGTCTCCACCGCGCAATCGAGGAGGCCTGCTTTAAACATTGGAGAATTACATCAGTATATTAAATTATATGTTGCGTTATCACAAAATCCAGTTTCTAAATAGAAAATTGGTGCAACATAAAAAGAAACTTAGATTTTTACACAATTTCCAGGATCATTAGACTCTTCGAAAGTGTCTCACGGTATTTTTACGGAGTCCGTGAAAGGTAAAAATGCTGTAAAAGTATCAGGGAAAAGTATCGGCAGGTATCGGTAAATAAATTACAATCGATAATTTCCAATATCGATACCACTGATATCGGCCGATCCATCGACATCGGTATTGGCTCAGATAAAAATGGATGTATGTTTGTTCCGGCATAACTCTCGAACGCCTGGAGCGATTTCAAACCAGTTTGGTACACATATCACTTACAATTTGGAAAGAAATACTGTGAGGGTAAGACACCCCTAGGAGAGGAGGTGGGAAGGGGGCATAAAATAGTATTCTGTTGCGTGGTATTTTTGCGTGTCATATTCTGCAAGTTATGCTTCCCGCTACACAGCACGGCTAATTTGGTTGCTTACACAGAAGGTGCAAAATCGCCATACTTTTCGGGGTGGCTAAGATGAATAGTGACACTCCCAATGCCGTTCAACTCCAAGTTCATTTTATACTATAGTTAGAATTCATTATTTTCCTGTCTAATAGAAGATTGGGATAAATAAATATCTGGGCAACGTCGGGTAATCAGCTAGTTGTCTGTAAATTAATGAATAGAAAAAAAGTCACTTAAGTAACTCGAAGGGATGGCGAGGCGTACCTCTCCTCTCATCTCATCTATTGTAGTACTGTAGAATTCATTAGACTTACATGTACGGTCATTGGCAATAAAATAGGACACCTTGGGCCTGAAATGCTCGCTTCCCTGCATGCGTCATGTGTGTTGCATAACTTTACGGCGATAAGTGGATTTTAATAGCAAATTTTTGATGGGAACTTCTATCACCGCCGTAGTAGAATTAGGCAACACACAGGAAAGCATTTCAGGATTTAGGTGTTCCATTTTTATGGCTGTACACATGCTTCGTGGTCATGCAGACGTCTTCGCCAACATGTCAGACATGTTGAGGATGTATCTTCCCTGCATATAACAAATTCTTAACACAATCTTCAGGATTGGTACCGAGATGGCCTTGTAACATTAAGCACTTTGGTATATTGAAAAATTTACCTAGTTTGGTTTGGTTACTCTACTCTCGTATTTGGTGCGAACGGTTCCGGGTTCGATACCAAAATGAGGACTCTAAAATTTCGGTGCTGAACCGACATCGTGAGGACAAGAAGTAGTGGGCTCTTCTAGAATGGCAGGAACCAACGGCGATGATACTCGATGAGCTGACCACGCATAACCTACGCCCTCAAAGGGCTGTTCTACCGTGGAGTTTAATTTTAAACATTAGAATTACTTACCACAGATAATTAGCCTCTCTACAAAAGAGCGACACCCGCACAATGAAACCTCGAAAGATGACGGAAACTTCTCTATCCTAGAAACGCACCAGCAGCACTCGCAAGTGTACTGAGGCCAACGACGTTAACATTAGAGTAAGACTACCCAGCCGCGAATCGACATGTCATGAAACAGACGCACGTGTGATCCGAATTAGGCAGCCGACAGGGGCTGTTTTTTCACGAGAAGTGGCGCGTAAAGCTATAAAACATCTGTGGGCTCGAACAAGCAGGATCTGTGATTGAAGCCTGGTGCGTACGCCCTCCGCAGTCTTCCATCTAGGGTACTAGAGCTGGAATAGTATCTTTGATACGTCCACGAGCATTGCATTTGCGTTTGTCCTGGTTTTTCCAGTTATCTGGAGCTTTCAGTGACGTACAAGATTATTAACTATCCTCAATGATTTATCTTGGAACCTCACTGACCTTCCTGAGACTTTTGAATCTTGCAGGATGGCCCCTCTAGGACCATGAAAAAAATTCAAGCATAATTCCCGGGTTTCAAGGCAAACTTTCCAAAACTTCAAAGGCATACAAGCAGATGTTTTCTCTAGTTCAACACCTTACGTATTACCGCATCTCACCACTCACACAGATCCACACACACACACAAACATATCAACAATACAAAGCGTCTGTCACTCTGTGCGATTCCAATGTATCCAAAAAATTCTAATTCAATTTAATGGTTCAATTTTTAGTGAGCTTAGTGTAAAGGTTGCAACTTTTCAGTTAGTTTGTCACGCATTTGCAAAAATTACTTTATTTTTTGTTGCAAAAACATGAATTAGGAAATTTGTTGGTGATCTGTGTCTTGCTTGCTCGATCTCAAACTTATTTTTCAAGAAGTCGGATCATACTAAATCTTGCCTTTTACAGTTAAGCAGCATAATTTTTATATTATGTTATTTATATATATATATATATATATATATATATATATATATATATATATATATATATATATATATATGTATGTATGTATATATATATATATTTCACTTAACGTGCAGAGTTTACATTTGCCATCTGCAAACTTAAATCACAGTTACGGAATATACTAATCTACAAAAAAATTGTTAATTGTATAAGAATTTCAAATTTGACCTAATCAACTTCAAGATATCTTGCAATAATCTTCCATTTCGTAAAAGACACTAACAAACCAAACAGATTGAGAGAATTGTTTCATTTTCCACGCAGCTTTCCTTTCTTTTTATGCTTCGATACAAATAAATTCAAAACTGTGAAAAACTTGGCTCAGGACATTACTAAATATGTATTAATTGAATGGAATTTGGACTAATAAAAATTGCAATTTTTCACGTTTACGGAGAAAAATTCACGCAAAATTCCCGGAATTGCCGGTGAGTAGCCACCCTGATCTTGGGACTTAAATGTTAAATGAGATTGTCGGTTGGATAACGGATTTGGAATAAATTAGGCATTCGTCAGTTTGTTTAAAATCCACTCGATGCTCAGTTTGGGTATGGCTGGACGACCAGTGAAGCCGAAGTCGAAAAATCCCGGGATTTGTGGAGGCGAAAATTTCCTTTCGCCTCCACTCCAAATTTCGCGGAGTTCCGCAAGGAAGCGGCGGAATTTTTTTAACCTCGGCATTTTCCGCTTGTCTTCGGGAGGTTTCGTCAGTAAGACGAAGTGCATTGTTGAAGTGAGTATCAACAAGGATTTGAAAGCAAAACTTGCTCCTTTTGTAGTTTCTAACGACGAGCTGAAAATGTAAATTGATCAAATGCAACATATTCCTTTGCGCTTGACTTTTATGCTCGTTCCCTTTGCAGATGATACAATAATGACAAAAATTCATATATTTCAGAGGAAGTGACTCTCTATAAATATGAAAACACAATGATATTCTAATAGTGCTTTTTTGTTTATGATAAAAAAGTAGTTCTTACTTAATGCATAAAACATTAGTTATTTTTAATGTCTGCAAAGAATTACATAGTATATTCGGGAGTAAAGATTTTTCCTTCCTTCCCAATTGAATAGTTTCGCTTCTTTCCGCATCAGTTGGCCAGCTTGCACTTGAGGCATATGCAATGGCGATTTTCACGATAAAAGTATAAAAACATTTCTCACAATTGTAATAATCATGAACAAGTCACTTATTCAGTGATGTGCCAAAGCGGGGGAGTCATAGCATAGCCCCTCCCCCTTTAGTCCAGTATTAAAATAAATAACGTCAAAGGCATTAAAAGTAGGCAAAATGAGGAGTGACTACTAAAATGTATGCATACCGCCCCCCGCCCCTTTCCTGTTCATGCCACTGCACCCATTCCTTTTAGTTCAAGATGTTGCACAGTAAAAGTGATATAGGATTGCAAGAAAGTAACCAGCTAGTCAAAAACGTAACAAAAGGCTGCTAGAAGAAACTAAACGAAAAGAAACATTCTTGGAGGAGAGTCATGTGTACCCAAATATTTCGGTCACGTCTCGCCACTGATTCAAGGTACATGAACGCATGCGAAACAGTCAAATGGACCTTTTCCGTTTCACGCCAAGGATACATATTTAGAAGATCTGGCACTATTGTAGATCCCAGGCGGAACCTTGTGACGGGTCGACCGAAAGCTGTTTGCAATGGGCGGACTAGATTCAGGGGAGGTCACTAACTCCAAACCTTATACGGACGGCCGAAACGACGCCACTCTTTGGAGATAGGTTATGTAACTTGGAAGAGAGTCGCCCACTTTTAATTCGGAAGAAAACTCAAAAGTGGCCAAGAGTTAAAATGTGGTCAAATGTTTCGAGATTCTGAACTAAAGACAATACATCTGTACGATCTATGAACAAGTATAATTTCTGAATTTAACATATAAAAGCCACATTGTAGCATGGTTGCTTACGTAGCTAGATTTCATCTCTGCTTTGCACCACGCCATGAAAGCGTATATCGGGTGTAGAGTTAGGACAGCACGCTTTCTTGATCACGGCCTTGAACCCCCAGAGTTTCCTCCAGGTACCCACTTTATACGACTCTAGGTGGGCGCCGGAGACGTTTGAACAGATAGAAAAAATCCAAGTTTTCCCCCGCCGGGGATCGAACCCGGGTCTCTCGCATAGTAGTCAGAAGCCCTAACGACTGAGCTACCGCAGCTCAACGTTATTTTAATGTTGCGAACTGGGAATGTATTAAAGACAATAAGAGAAATAATATACAATTAATTACATGGTGCAAGATTTGAATCAGATCACAAATTAATTTGGCATGAATTAATTAGAGTGGGTTGCGTAAGTATTATCAGACATATTGTCCATCGACACGTTTACACTCTTTGTTTTATCCAATGAGGGATTCAAGAATTGAAGCCGAACACCAAACAAGCTGTTGACAATCTCTGCACCAGCATACGTTAAAATTTATTCCTTAAAAACATGTAGAATGCATGAGTAAATTACTGAAAATAGTCATGGACAATTTGCCGAGCAATACTTGTGCATCCCACTGTACAAAACTAGTTGGTAGACACGCAAATTCTTTTCTTCATACAGTGTGTTTTGTAGGGGGTGTAATATGTAACCAAAGAACTCGAATTTGTTATAAACAAATGAATTGATTATTAATAATAAAGAACATAAAAGAACCGGGGAGGACATATCACATACAACATAATATAAATAACATTTACGGCCATAAGTTATAAGTTTAGAGGGATCCCTTACATTTTTGTCAATTTAGTGGTGTACAATCCATCGAATCACTACAAAGTCTATCCCGCTCTCACCCGCACGGTTCTTCTTATTAGATGGGGCCCTTTTTAGCGTCCGTTGTTTGAGGGGAAAGGGGGGGGGGCGGTGAATAGGCACTGGCCTAGGGTTCAGGGCTCATCTTCCTTCTGTGAAGGTGTGCCTGAAACTTGGCGTACAGGGATGAAGGGGCGACGCATCGTACAGGATAGAGTGAAGTACGACTGGTGTACAGGTGGCAATGGTGAGTGGGAGCAGGGGTGCCCACAAGGGTGGATTATGGCGCAGTCTACGCCATCGAGATTTTTTTTTGGGGGGAGGGGATTTTTCCCCTTCAAATAATATAAAATTCAACATTTATATATTTTTCCAAAATATATGGAAAAATTTTACACCTTAAATGCACATTTAATCCATTAGATGAAGGAAAGAAAGTGTTTAAGGGTATTATCGAAAAGGCGGGTGGAGATATTCAAATCTTACATATTAGGCCTTTATTGACACGTGGGTTCTGGGAGGATTCTGAATTAAACGTTTGGGGGGGAAAACAGTATCCAACTCTAGGTCTTACATTATGGCGGGTATTTTAGTTAGAGGGGGATTGAGCATTAAATTTTGGAGACTGTATTTAGGGATATGGTATCCACACGTTTTCGACCCCGAACGTGTCAAAAGATACGCTGGGAATCCTAAGAAAGTATTGACACTCCATTAAATTAATATTCTTGAAAGCCTGCAAAATTTTCTTGCTCGCAATGGTCTATTACGGTGTGGGAATGCGTATTAGGCGCTTTGCTGAGGTGAATTTGAAGTTTTGTACTACGTATAACTGCATTATAAGACATAATCGATATTCTTGATATTCATTAATGACATCGCTTCTTAAGATATAATGCTTAGTGTTGGTGGTATACTGCTTAATTTAAAGCACGTGCACCATTTGAAAAAAAAAATATATATATATATATAGTGAATGCGTACATTGACGTCCGCATTTCTACCCTATTGTCACAGGATAATTTTACTTTAACAAGTTAAATTTACACTGAAGATAAAATCCACGTAATTATTATTATGGGTTACTAAAATAATTATATTTACCCCCAAGAAAACTGGGGGGGGGGTTAGTTCTTTGAAAGAGGAACCGTATTAACGTATTATCGCCCTGAGCTTAAGAATTTCTAGCTAGGGTTCTGTAATGTCTCGTGAAACAATAATTGAATCGGTCATACAGCTGGAGCATGTTATTTATTTTTATTTTCCAAGGTTGAATATTCTATCTTTATCTTAAGTTGTGTAACAGTTTGTGTTAAATGCTCAAATTGTGAGGCGCAGTGGTAGCGTCGTTGTCTTGTAATCAAGGGGTCCCGGGTTGATACCCGGTGGAGGCACATAGTGGTTCGGATCCCACTTTAAACTGTAGGTACAATCCCAATTAGCCTCACTGTGCACAAAGTGGACTTAAAACACCAAATCAAATTGTGAGTTATATAAATTCACTCACAAATACTATTTATATGCATATTTACATAATTTAATTTACTGCATTTAACCAATCACTATGCTAACTTTAAGTTTTTCTCGAAAATCTAATAATTAAAAAATCTGGACAATTTAACATGGTATTTCATTCAAATATACATCAATTTATTACGTATTGATCCAAACTATTTTGGGGGATTATGATTAAATATTTTAGGGTGGTATTAAGTTGTGCTAAGAGAAAGTTACTTTCAGTAGACACGCTGTCGTAATTAAATACTTTCTGGGGATTACGATATGGTTTGAGGCGGCGAATGATATGATTGGGGGGGGGGGGCGCATGACATGATATTTAAGGGGATGGCCACCCCTGAGTGGGAGGAAACAGAGGTTGGTACCACTCCACCCCGGCCTAGAAGACTAAGGTCGACGAGTTCTTTGGTTAAATATTACCCCGTAAAGTTCGATAAAAATGGAAGCCATCTTTTCGAATGCGTATAACTGTATTTTACATTTCTCTTGTCGCTTCTCTTTTTGTGAATGCGTACATTGACGTCGTTGGCACAGCGGTCTATAAAAATGAATCAATATGTTGTCTTATATATTTATGACGCGAACACTGATTTCGGATTAGCTTTGAGTGCCTTGTCATTTTTTTCTTTTTTTCCTTCATCCCCCTGTTTTTTTAATTATGCAGTGCAACATATATAGATATGTTTTTTAGTACTACTTACAATCTGAAGACTACGATTTAAAAAAAAAAAAACATTAAATTGCTTAAAAAAGGCTATTTTCAAGCGATTTTCAGATATGAAGGCGTTTATATTTTTCTCTGTACACAGAGTGGTATACTTCAGGTCGCAGTACTCAACTAAGCTCCTTCTAGTTTACAGTAATTCTTTTCTATTCCGCCACTTCCTCGTCAACCATTGTCCGGATGTCAACAAGGCTCTTTTCCCACGAACTGCATTTCCTCGAAGAGTGACGTCACAGATCCTCCAGCGCGAGGAGCTCGAAGATCGCTGTGCAGCCTTCGACGGAAGTGGACGTGGGACGAAACCCAAGTCCTTACGTCACAGTTTACGCAAGAAACAGACCCTACTTGACCCAAATACTTGAATTTCACGCAGGATCCCAAGGATTAGCATGCAAAGCATGTCAAGACCCGAAGCCATGGCGAAAGTTGTGGGATCGGTGATTTTATTCTCTTTAATTTGCGTTGCATTTCTGACCATTCTGGCTAATAGCGAAGACGGGGAGGCGACCTCAAAGGCCGGGACTTGAACTCGGAATCTTCCGTGACGAGATCGCGATTCGACCAATCAACGCTTGGAGGTTTTTTTTTCTTTGTTATTTTTAAGCCGCTCTTCACCAACCTGTGTAAGTCGTGACGATTAGGATGAATTGCGAGTTGATGTGACAGATAAAGGAACACGCACTATAGAACGTTCACGACCAATCCAGGATTCGCACCCAAGAGCACTAACCATCATTCCAACATGGGTGCTGGTGTATTCGTATTGGTTGTTTTGCGTCCGTTCATTTTATCTCTGAACTTTTATTCACGACGATGAGGACCGAATTGTTATTTCGTAAAAGACGGAGAAAATTACTACAAAATTTGACTCAGCTGTAGTTAATTACTAGAAAAAGTACCCTTGTTACAATTAATCCACTCACTTATTTTAAAAAAAATGTTCAGGCATTACAGGTTCCATGCATAAACTACATAATAATAATTTCATCTACAGAACAAAATACAGAATTTATTGTTAATATTGAATGCGTCGACTACATTGTATATTCTATCACTACGTTTTAAGAGAAGAGTTCTTGTCTTGAGGTGAAGAAATGTCTTTTTGAGCTGGTGGAGAGAGATGTTACAACGAACATTCACCGAAACTGCTTCTGAAAGCCAACAGAACTCAGTTGAAGCATGATTAACGCTTACCTGTCATTGTTGACATTCCAGCGCTGGATCTGGCACCACTGAGAGCAAGAGAACACAAAGTACAGAGAGGCACTTGACTCACGACCTCCCGAATACACTGTCAACAATCCCGCAACTGGATAACCTAGGGTTCTTCTGCCACGAGTGGTTGCAATATGCCCACACGTTCAAGAACGTCACCACATGCCGAATCTCAACACGTCACGAAATCTCCCATATCAACAAGACCAGGAATAAGTGACGTCACTCTCACAACACATGGAGCAAGATTAGGGCCTGTAGGGGAGCACCCGCAGATGTGAATCTATGACAATTCGGTAACACGAGAGGTCAGCGTAAATAAGCACGCGCCAAAGATGTTTCGGAGGATTCTAGGGTTTTGGGGTGTTGATGCCGGTTAGATCTGGCAACGTTGCGATCTTCTCCGTAAACCAGCTGTTTGTGTCAACGTGAAGGGAAAGTGTGCTTGCTGCAGCAGAGATCTTCGTGGAAAATGGGATAATAAACATTCACGAGAAACGAAGAAATCTAAGCGACCAGCTCTAATTTCAAATCTTCATTTAGTACTTATTCCTAGTTTTCCTTTCCATACATTTTGTTTCTTTTGTAAATGTCTTACATAGACTAGCTTTCTAACCCAATTGTGTATGATTTGGCAGCAACAAGATTGATACATATCATGTGAGTCAAGCACCAACAGCGAGCACATAATGGATTGACAATAAATGACGTCACGGAAAAGGCTGTGTACATTCATGACGTTCGGTACAGATATTCGTGGATGGAGAAAGATTGGCATATGAGCAATGAATATTAATTTGTTACTTTAATTTAAAAAAGAATACGAGGCAATTTATGGATACACGAAACTTTAGAATAGGCCGTTTGAAATACAGGGTGATTCACAGAAAACTAACACATTTCTTTCCTAATTTGTTATGCCACAAATGTAGAGTAACTTTGGGAGATTTTACCCTCTACAGCAAATGCTGAAAATAAATGTTCTCCCTGCTGCTCCAAGCACAACGCAACACGTCGTTCTCGTTGGAGAACGCTGTTGTCAATACTATTGATCTTGTGTACAATGTTCTGCTTGAAATCATCCAAAGTCTGGGGGCGTGAGGCGTAAACTCTGTCTTTTAAGTAACCTAGGGTGACCAGACATACTCTTTTTAAGAGTATTATACTCTTTTAGAGGTTCATATACTCTATACTCTTTTCAACTTGCAAAAATCCCCAAATATACTCTTTTCCTTGCTATTTAATTTCGTTCATTATTTTACGCGTAAATATGCGTTAAAATCCATAGAACGGAAATCGTCAAGATGTCAACAAACTGAGGTATTTACTCCTTGACTCAAGAATTTCCTATGAACAATTTCAAGTGTCATTTTCATATTCCATCAACAAGCAAGACATATTTCAAATTCATTGGAATTTAATGAGGGCTGAGCCGATACCACTTTGAACCGATACCGATACCGATACTCTTACCGATTCCCACCGATACCGATACTTGAAAATTGCAATAATTAAAATGTTTTCAAAATATTGATCAATACTGGTGTGTAAATATTCTCCTCCAATTATATGCATCAACATACCAAGAAATTTGCTATAGAATATTCAAGAATTCCATCAGAATATTAAAATAGATATTATGTAGTCACAAAATATAGTTTTTCGTGCAAAATTAGTGTAAAATGAAAAGAAAGTTTTAATTTTGCATAATTTACAGGATAATTAGACTGTCAAGAAGTAGCGCGGGATTTTTGCGGTCCCCGTGAAAGACCAAAATGCCGGAAAGTATCGGCTGGTATCGGTAGCTGATTTTGGACCGATACTTTCCGATACCGATACATCGGCTCAGCCCTAATAATGATATTTTTGAAACTTACTGTGCAATTTCAAAAGCCGTCGAAAAACATCTTGAAGATTGGGGGAAAGAAAAGAATCAATGATGTGTAAGTGGAGGTCAGTGTGCAAAGATTTAGTACAGGCTGGATCAAATTTAAAAGTGATTGTGCTTCTTATAAAATTCTTGTTTACTCTGCCTGTTACAAATGTTGGTTGTGAAAGACTCTTCACTGTTACTAAAACTTATTGGCGAGAGGAAAAAAGTACACTCCTGGTGTCAACACTCGAACAAGTAATGAAAGTGAAATTCAATGTGGACATGACCTGCGAAGAGTTTGGACTGGCAATAAAGTACGATTTAAACATACTCAAGAAAGCAAAATCATCCCAGAAGTATGAATGATGGTGCCCATTGGTGAGTTAGTTTTTGTAATTAGCTAATTACATTAGACCCATAAGTAATTTGAATCTGTAGAGTGTAGGCCTATTTTATAGGAGCTATAATAGAAGCAATAACAAATAGCCACCCTTATTTTCGTTTTCTTTTTATGTTTTGTGCATGCGCACCTTCATCCTATAGACTATACTCTTTTTGGTCAACAAATATCTGGTCACCCTAAGTAACCCCATATGAAGAAGTCCGGGGTTGTCAAATCCGGAGATCTCGGTGGCCACAGGTTCTTGGAAATTATCCGGTCGTGAAAAACAACTTTCAATGAGCTCCATGGATTTGTTCGATGTATGGCATGTGGAGCCATGTTGTTGAAAATATCCTTGAGTGAGCTCTAGCCTTTACGCAGCTCTGCGTCATTCTGTTGCTCAACAAACCCCATGAAAATATGAAGCACGGTACTGTATCCCTTCAATGACTGAGCCAGTTTCAGCAACGAAAGCTACCAACTTCTGCACAGCTGCGTACTATCTTGAGAATGTATGAATCTCCCAGATGTCCTGCGTCATGTGAAACTAACTTGGAGAATTGCGAGGTATTCTTGTTTCAATAAAACAACAAAGAATACACCCCTGATATAAATATCTATGATTTGTGGTTTCGTACGGTTTATTATTAGTGTAATTTATAAATACTCTTACGTTATAAACTTTCCACATTTGTGTTCGTCTTCTAGTATTACTGGAACGTGAAATGTTTAAGGTGGAGGCTACAGGGCGACGATGTTACCACTACGCCATCGGGGAGGTACAGTAATTCATGACCGGGACGGACTTTAAAAATCTAGACGAGATAGAGACATTGTGTCCAGAAGTTCTGTCTCGTTCGAGATATTAGAAAAATTTGCTTTCACGAAATTTACTCTACAATTTCTTAAGACATCCTAAACAAATATCTGCATGGTTAATTGGTGCAATATATATATATATATATATATATATATATATATATATATATATATATTTATTTATTTATTTATTTAAAATTTTGTTTTGTTTTATCCAAAGTATTCAGGGTGCGAAAGCCTGGAGAGACGGGCCGCAACCAAAAATTTTCGTGTGGGGGGAGGTTGTTAATTACAACAATAGATAAGCAATAAGTATTGACTTCAAATTAATAAGAATAATACTATTCAAGAGATCAATCATATCCACACCACAATAAAAGTAAAATAAGAATGCAAGACAAATATAACTATGAAATCTAATTAATTAATATTAACAGAAAGCAAAAACTAAACAAAAAGTTACACAGAATAAAATCATTTTAACTATTTGGTAATTTATAGACGCTTTTAACCAGTTGTAAAATGAATTAAGTTTGCTACTTTATAAATATCTGATATATATAAAAGTAACAAATTAATACCTTTACGTGTATTTAATAATAATGCATTTTTAAATATTTAGTAGTTTCATATTTAATAGTATATTTTATATATATACAGGGTGCTCCGGGAGGAAGCGGCAATATCTTGGGAACTGGTAGTATGGGTGATTCTAAGCAAAAAAGTTCATATGAACATGGGTCCGATTTTGAACGATAACGGAGATATGAACAGAAATAAAAATGATGTAGGAAAACGTAAACAAAAACAGTAACAAGTAAAACATGGCAATGTAAGGGTAATTGTGTAAGAAAATACGAGAATGGACATGCTGATACTAATCTTTATTGCATGAATTTGTGGTGTAGCAGTAATTAGTACACGATAATTAAGTAATGAAGCAAGCAATAAATGTCGGTTGATCATAAAACATCTGAATCCCACCTACCCTAATCGATGGATTGGTCGTTGTCGTCGTCGTAGTAGTGGTCTGGTTCCGTGGCGACCTCGTTCTCCCGACCTAACCCCTCTTGATTTCTGTTTATGGGGGTGGATGAAGCAGGAGGTTTACCGAGAAAGGGTGAATACAACGGATGAACTGCACATTCGCATTATGAATGCTGCTGCGTTAATCCGGGAACATCATCGGGAACTTTGTAGTGCAACACAAGAAGTCCTCCGACGCGTTCAGAAGTGCATTGATGTTGGTGGTGGTATTTTTGAGAATCTGCTCCGACTTGCTATCATTTCTGTGGTCTTTTCCCTCCTTACATTCGTTCATGTGAGTACTGACCAGCAGGTGTTAACATTTCATGTTTCTACATTTGCTGCTAGCTTCATTACTTAATTATCGTGTACTAATTACTGCTACACCACAAATTCATGCAATAAAGATTAGTATCAGCATGACCCTTCTCGAATTTACTTACACAATTATCATTACATTGCCATGATTTACTTGTTAATGTTTTTGTTTACGTTTTCCTACATCATTTTTATTTCTGTACATATCTCCGTTATCGTTCAAAATCTCACCCATGTTCATATAAACTTTCTTGGTTAGAATTACCCATACTACCAGTTCCCAAAGTATTGCCGCTTCCTCCCGGAACACCCGTATACATCCCCCCCACCCTCACACACACACCCACACTTCACTGATTTCGCACCCACAAGTAGATTGCCAAGCCAATCCACTATTGGCAACTATGAGCCTGCGCTGTGTGGTTACACATTTATTCAGGATCAAATTTTATTTTCGAGGGTTCGTAGCGTCGTAACAATGAACGTTGGTAAAAAGGTAAAGGTAAAGTGTTCCCCTGTGCATAGCACCACGCCATGAAGGCGTATAGGGGGTGTGGGGGTAACGCCCCACACTTTCTTGATCCGGTCGTGAGTGGGGGTGATGTGATCAGCATCACGCCCCTGACCGCCTTTACCCCCCAGGGTTTCCCCCAGGTACCCATGTTATTCGACGCTGGGTGGGCGCCGGGGCCGCTTCCAACGTTAGAAAAGTTCCCGGATTTGAACCGGCCGGGGATCGAACCCGGGACCTTTAGCATGGTAGTCAGACGCGTTACCGACTGAGCCACCGCGGCCAACACAATGAACGTTGGACAGAATAAAAACAACAACTTTATTGAGCAAAGTTGTTTACGTTAATGACCTACGCTGAGAAAGTTCGAGCGGTGATATTCTGTATAATGTTCATATATGATTCGAGACAGATGTTAATAAACAACAGACGAGATCGAAAAAGATGGAAGTTACAACTCGAGATGGGATTAGGACTCCACCAAAAAAACTCATCTCACTTCGATTCCACTCCTAAAGTGCAGTAAATAGTTACCTTCAGGATTGATTAAATGATTGGTTTGTTGTATTTTGCATCGCTTTTCTCGCACTTTTCACCAATGGCAAAGCTGAGTATAAATGGTGACAAGATGAAATAGAATAGAGGGACAGGACACACCACAAACCTCACAGAGGATTACATGGGCCGTTGGTCCAGCCCCCAGAACCTCGTTAGCCTGCAAGCATGCAGTCTATGTTGCAATAATAGTGTTGTTCCCTCAAAAAATTTGCTTAAATTTGAATTTATCATGTTCGTGCAATAATTACCACATATTATTGTGGCTGAAATGAAATTATGTGTGAAATATATAATTTTTGGTTGACTTTCATTTTCCAGGGGAAAATGCCCCCCTTCTGGACGCCCATGCACACCAGTAACTTTCAGAAGAGACACAAACACACTTATTTTCGAATCATGGCAACCAACAGCCTACGGTTGTCAGAAGGAAGGCAAAGTATGGACAGGTGTAGATAGAGAAGCTAAATAAGAACCGAAAAAGGAATGCGAGCAATTCGTATGCTTGTGCGTTCGAAAGAAACATCGGGGGAGGGAGGTTCATTATCCCACCGACCTCAACCTGCACCGCCCAAGGTCAGTAACGCCATCCAGCGGCCGCCTTCAAGACAAACGGGTTGGCGGGGCAATCATTTCTCGGTAGACACCTATCGACCTAGAGATACTCGCCTTGGTCCAGGAGATATGGCCACTAGGGACATCTAGCGCTTGAAATTCCAAACTACTTGTCAGCGGGTTTATCTAGAGCATTGCAAAGTCTCACGTTTCTCTAAATCCTTAATAAATTATTGCTACAAACTATCTACTTTCGGTTGACAAACTATGATAGACGTCATAAAGTAGGTAAAATAATATGTTGAACGCATTTTGATGGTAAGTTGAGAAATAACGTGAAATGGAACTTTATGCATTTTTTCTCTCGTAGATTTCACCACTTTTTCGGGCGTATGTACGGAAAAATTCCGTACCCCTCTGTGTATGCAAGCGAAAATGACTGTAAAATAAGAGAGTTACATTTCAAAAAGAGTTACTTTTGAGATAACTGTAATTTGAGTTACCTTTAAAAACTAAATTTACAAACATTGCTCAACATTGAATATATATTCGTGCAATATTGAGAAACAGATAAATGTATCTGTGATTTGGTCAAGTATCACGCTTTTTCGTGATTTGTGCTTTCTACATGGGCGGATCAGAGAGGTCATTAATTAACAAGAAGTCATAGATTAGAGGAAGAGTAAAGAGTAACTGCTCCTATCTTGACGTTTGAAATTGAAAATTCATTCCTTCGCCCGGAGATAAGATCGCTAATCCGCCACTGCCACTCAATGTAGAAACACAAATAATCTTACTACCAAGTACTGTATGCTTCGTAAATATTCTATAAAGCATGTTCCAGCTATTGTTTCGACTCTTGTCGCTTTGCATTCAATCGCTAAGCGAGTCACGAAGGACACAGTCATGTGTGTCACACAACACAATACGACCTCCCTAACTGCTCCTCAGTGGCATTGAGCAAGGACGTGGTGACACTTACACCACCTCTCGGTCAGCTGCAGAACTACTTGCTCCTGTCGCGAGCTCTTGCACGAAGATCTTGACGCCTCTGCCATCTGTCGGTTGGCGTGAGAAGCATTTGAAGTATAAAGCGTAACGATAGAGAAATACGGTTTCTCTGTGGTAAGACTGATTTCATGAGATGAGCAACTGGTCTCTTTGCCACACAATATTCTAACAATACCAAACGGTAGTTATCATGCGTTTCAATCAACATGAATTGTTGCAGGCTATGAGTCTTGTTAAATAATTTAAAAGATAAGGTCCAGAAATTCTTCATTTTATTATATATTTATTGACGGAAGTTCTGTAAATAATATTATTAACACTATTATTATTTAATATGTTTCAAACTTGATACAATTTGTTATAGATGTCAAAATAGTTCACTATTTTTTGCCAAAATTTGTTCTTAGTTGTTTTTTTTAAAGATTACTTTTTAGAAATAGTCAAAAGTACATTTAGAAAAACACAATAAAAATGATTCAAAGTTCAAATTACTGAATTAGGCTTATGTACAATTTTTAAAAACGCATTACCATTCTAACAACTTTATGCTGATCCAAAAAATGGTCAAAAGTAAGACGACACAACAGTTAAGCATTAAGTTAATCTAAGTGGAAAAAATGATTCAGTTTGATTTGGGATAGAATGCACGTAAGGGGAAATGTTCTTCCCAATAGAAACTATAGAACTTTAAGTACCAACATTAAGAAACTCTGTTTGCTGATAATTTAATTTTAAAAGTGGCGAATACTTTATGGGCGTCCTGTACAAGACCGCAACTTTCCACACTGAGGATGGCGTCATACTCGAAACAACCGGCAAAATTCATTCCTTCTCCTTGTGTGGTCCTGACAAGCGTTCATAAAGTCTGCAATTTACTGCTTGCCGTTACAATGCTTACACTCAAAGCATGACTATGTACTTACATTGCACAATTTCTTGAAGATGTATTACACCCAACTGGTACTTACCTAAAATGAAAAAGAAAAATAAGTTAGACCACAATTGCATGGCACAGATCACTATAGTGTATTTTAAGAACTAAAAGCTTTGTAAAGACAGGTTTATTTTTCAATACAGATGACTATAGATATGTCAGGGTGTCCCCAGAATAATGAAAATCTATGTCAATGACTTTCTATGATTTTCCTTGACTCCATACAAATAGCTTTGTTTCAGTTTTTCAATCAATCTACAATGGTCACATAATTGCATTGATTAAAAAAACACCTTAAGTCAATAGGATGAAGTGCTCAAACAGATTATTAAATTTGTTTATCATTATTTTTTAACCAACCTCTACCTTCCAATTTAGCCGATCAACTTACAGCTTTTCCATAATGCTTTCTTTATATCATAGTTTTTAGAATAGTTACAATACATACATTATAGTCGGACTTGTACTACATTTATAGAGCTATATTGTTTGGACTTTGCCGTAGATAAGTTCAGATACGAAAGACATAATAAGATTAGTTGATTTATGATTGATTTGGCTTATTTTACTTCGCTTTTCTGCCACCAGTAGCGTCTGCCAAAAGTCCCGCCTGGCTCAGTATTCCTATAAATAAGAACGTCAAAGGAAGGACAATATGGAAAAATTAGATCCGACTACTAAAAAAAGTACAAGTAACCCCTCCACTTTCGAAAATTCTGGCACGCCACTGTCTGCCTCCTTTCGCTAAACGCGAAGATGAGTGATGATATAATGGAAATGATGAAAGGACACTCACACAGAACACCCTTCCCTAGACCGGGATTCGAACGCGGAACCCATGGCGTCGTAGCGTGCGTGCTGTGCTCACCACTCCACCGCGAAGGTCAGCACATTATAATTGAAATAATATATATCATCACTTTCACTGCAGAACACATAGTATACCACAATCACAGTAGGATGATTGTCCATCTAAAGTTAACATCTTTAGAACAGTCTCATATTTACCTAACATGTCAAGCCTGCCGCATCAAATTTTTCATGAGGTCCAGGGAAACAGTATGAAGGAAAGGAAATAAAGGCTTGTGCCTTGGAACCTTCTAAATGACTATCTGACTTCCAATGTTCCTGAACTGGAAAGATTTAGATCAGTGTTTCTTAACCGGCGGGCCGCGGCCCGGTACCGGACTTCAATTATGCCGGACCGCGAGAGATTTTCCTGAACTGTTTTTCCTCCAGCTGTAACGTTCAAGTTGCCGGGTTCTTTTATCTATTGGGTAAACTGGGCCTCTTTTGTTACAACAATTTCCAAGAGGTCGTGGATCGAAATTATGTGCATCTCGGCATACGTCACAAAATCAAAATGGGGGAGTGATTTAGAGATGGGAGCGTAACAGCATTCATAAGTGTATTCCCAAATAATTGTTAATGCATATAATATCCAAGGGATGAAACAGTATTCCCTAATTAAGTCTTCAAAAAATGCGTTGCGCAAACCCTGCAAAATAATTATGTCACTGAACTATTACTACACAATTTCAAGCAATCTACAAATCGCTAACTACTGTACCATACACGCTCTTACGTACTAGACAGAGTATTAGCCCGTAGCAAATTGGGAAGGTACTTAAAGTAAATTGTATCAACAGAAAGTCAAAGATTCAATTTTAACAATTTAATAACAATAGTGTAAATCATTTTTTGGCATTCTAACAATCAACAATAATTTTTAAGCGTAAACTGCTCAGTAATAATCAATGAATTCAACAACAAATTCAAAAGTGACAATGCATCAACAGTAAGTCAAAAAAGCATATAATTTATTTTAACTCACGTGTATGTATAAGTTTTAAGTTTCTTTCATTTTTTTTTTGTTAATCAAAAAACGTTCATTTCATCATTAATAATAAATAACTACTTATTGTTCGTGATCACAGATTCATAAAAAATGGGCGAAAACCACCTTTTTGAAAAAAGAAATAAACGTCTCCAAGAAATTACAAAAATCATATTGGTACGTACCAAAAAGTTCTACCCCATTAGATGCTCATTCCCAAATTAAGTGTTACATTGCCTCGTTCAATTTAACAAAGTTTTAACCAAGTCTAAACGACCAAAAGGGGGGGAAAGTGAGGAGAAATGACGTTAGCGGAAACTTCGTCGCGATTACCTAATGTACCTTTTTGCGACGTGTCTTACCAAAAATGCCAACCGTTGCTCCAGTTAATACAAATGTGAATGCAAGCACATTGCAGAATAACCAATATGATACACTATTTTGCATCCGCGTATTTTGCGTTCTTAATTTATCTAATTAAAGTGAGGGACACGTATTTGCGGTATCGTCGTGAACAGTTATTTTACCTCAAGCCGTATTCAGTTCTCAATTACGCGAATTTTCGCCTTTTTGGACAAAGGAAAGTTTATTTCTGTAATATGGCGCACTTCGTAAGCAACTCTCACTTATCGTGCTCGAATATTGAACTCATGCTTTTTTTTTGTGTGTGTGTCGCACTTCTATTTCACCACTAATGTAACAAATCCACTTGTTGCCTACCTTGATTTTGCATGTTGCCACTCTCGTAGTCCAGGAAAAAGGGGGTGCACAACTTCCTTCACTTTTTTTGGTAGTCAAATCCTCGTTGATCAGCGTGCTCCTTGATTGGATTCCAACGCAGTACACCTTTTTACTTGACCATATTACTCCTAAATGCAGACTGTCGAAATGGGCCTTTTTTCACGATCCGCGTGTCCTTATTCCAACACGAAACGTAATTTAAGAAATAGTACTTAGCACCTTTACAACAAATATTCCGAAACTGTATTTACTGGATCGCTTGCAATTCATCGCGTGTTATACGTAACGTGATGCAGAACGTCAAAGTTCAAAGTTTAGTTACCGATGATGCATTAAAAGCGTATCGAAAGAGTAGTCGACGGAACCAAACGCAAAACACGACTGTTGTACCACTACGTGCACATGTCAGCTGCTCTTACCTTCCGTTGATTCCAGGGGGCGTGGTTTTACGATTTTATAACTCGAGAGAGATTATAGGAGCCATCTGTCGTAAATCATGAGAATTAAATCATGAGCGATTCTACATCGCTTATTTTTGAGCGGAGCATGACTTTTCAACAAAGTTGGAAGTTGTAAGATTTTTGCTAAGTTACTTGCAACAAATCGTTACAAATTCTCCCCCCACTGGCAATGAAAAAAACAAAATCCCCCCTTGAGCATCTTTACAAAAATTGAACCTCTAACTTGTTTGTATCAAGCAAACAGATATGAAGAATTTGAAATATTCAACAATTAGAATGATTTACGATCAAATATACAATATTAATAAAATGATATAAAGAAGATATATAGATAAAACCTAGGAATTATCAACCAATATAAATATAAGAACACATATATATATATACATGATGAAAAGTTAATAAGATATACACAAAATGAACCAAACGAGTAATTACACTTTCAAGAATGACTAGATGCATAAAGTAGACATTGATTATATAAACCTGCATATAAATAGAAAATCACACAATTGCATTGTAATAATATAAATAGATATATGTATATATATAAATATGATTTGTTGGTTCTGAAAACAAAAACAAAACAAGAAAAGACCTAGAATATACATTTTTGAATACTTCCATTTATAGAATCTTCATAAGAACAAAGGTTTTGCATACACGATGACCAGAAAATGATGCAAATGGAGTCATAATCGTATGTTGTCCCAAAATATGCCAAGAATCAATTTGGTAAAAAGATTTTGACGAATGTTTCCTCCGAAAAAATACATGAAAAGAAAAAGAATCTAAAATTAAAATATTGAAAAGAAGAGGGGATAGGAAAGAATGGAGGAAATATTGATGTTACCGAGACATTTACGGAATGAGCATCTTTACAAAGTTATTAAGGAACATGGTGAAACATATATGCAAAAATAAGTAAATTTAATGTTAAAGTCAAAATCAACAAGTATATTATCAATTATAAGATGCAATGGAATGAAAATTGATGTTTTTTTTTTTTTGCAAATTGTATGTAAATCATATGATGAAAATGACAGTACCATATATATATTATGAAAAAGAACACATGTACACATTACACATTAAATATTATAATTTTCTCATAGAAAAAACTCTTATTATATCTATACACTGAAATGGTCATAATCAGAGCATTAATTTTGCCAAAAAATTATTATATGTAAAATGCAACATTAACAACAATAACACTCTTATATACATCTTATCAAAATATGGTTGCATAATTTCAAATACAGTCAGTACCCGTAAGGACATCAAGGGTTATGTACGCATTCTGGAAAGTCTTAGTCGACAAGAATGTACTTTGTGTCCAGCTTTATGGCAGAATGAACAAATTAATGGTGGTTGAGGTCTATTTAATGGTGATGGAGTATTCTCAACAAATCGAGCATCTTGAGTGTGAGTAAAAGAAACATGAGGTAAACGTGGATTACGGTTGTCATAGAACTTCTGCATTTCCATGGGAGTAATTTCTTGTGCCATACTTAACAACTCCGGCATGGAACGAGGACGGGAGAAGAATAATAAGCAAGCCGTAGTAACCGCATTAAGATGTTGCAAAATGAAGGTCACGAGAATAGAATCCTCCCAATTAAGTGCTAAGGCCTGTGCAGAATTGTTGACATCTGATACGTAAACATGTAAAGTTTCGTTAGGATACTGAGAACGTTTTACATGATGATCAACTAAGGTGGAATAAAGGGACATCGGTACAGACTGACGCCAAACGTAAACCTTAATGTCCCACCAAGACATATGTGTCGGCAAAATTGATAACCATAATGAGTTAAAAACTCCCTTGGTACGTCGTAAGACGTTTCGCAAAATCCATTGGAGGGGAAATTGCTGAGATGTCACTAAACAGTGTAAAGCCTTCATGAAGGCGAATAAAACATCATGAGTTTGTCCATCACAGATTGGGATGTCATCAATCGCAAAATTTAGATTACGGATGTCCATTTTGTTCTCCAGGGAATTAGCGCAAGATGGAAGCGTTAGATGGTTAGGAACAACCGACGCCTGCGGAGAAGGCGAGGCAGAAGATATAGGGTTTGGGATTGCAGTTGACAAAGTTACTAGTGGGTTACTATAAGTGCAATTAGTATTCGCTCCAGATGCCTGGACTAAAGATGGAACAGGCCGCGTGAATGCCAAAGGAAAAGGAGAAGGGTAAGAGGATGGAAAATAAGGACCTTGTAGAGGTGGAGGGTTTGGGAGCGAAACAGAATCCATTGGAGACACGATAGTCACGTCTTCCTTAATGGGAGAATCCGGGGGTGCCATGTTAAAAAAAAAATTGATACGTTACAAAATTTCAAAGGTATGAAATCAATTACAAAATCCCCAAAACTTTATCTTTTTTAGGATTGATTTTAAAAAAAATTTAACAACTTTCAAAAAAAATTTTTATGTCTGTCCCCAAAAAAATTTTCCAACCAAAGCTCTGCTGCCAGAAATTTTGTAACGTTCAAGTTGCCGGGTTCTTTTATCTATTGGGTAAACTGGGCCTCTTTTGTTACAACAATTTCCAAGAGGTCGTGGATCGAAATTATGTGCATCTCGGCATACGTCACAAAATCAAAATGGGGGAGTGATTTAGAGATGGGAGCGTAACAGCATTCATAAGTGTATTCCCAAATAATTGTTAATGCATATAATATCCAAGGGATGAAACAGTATTCCCTAATTAAGTCTTCAAAAAATGCGTTGCGCAAACCCTGCAAAATAATTATGTCACTGAACTATTACTACACAATTTCAAGCAATCTACAAATCGCTAACTACTGTACCATACACGCTCTTACGTACTAGACAGAGTATTAGCCCGTAGCAAATTGGGAAGGTACTTAAAGTAAATTGTATCAACAGAAAGTCAAAGATTCAATTTTAACAATTTAATAACAATAGTGTAAATCATTTTTTGGCATTCTAACAATCAACAATAATTTTTAAGCGTAAACTGCTCAGTAATAATCAATGAATTCAACAACAAATTCAAAAGTGACAATGCATCAACAGTAAGTCAAAAAAGCATATAATTTATTTTAACTCACGTGTATGTATAAGTTTTAAGTTTCTTTCATTTTTTTTTTGTTAATCAAAAAACGTTCATTTCATCATTAATAATAAATAACTACTTATTGTTCGTGATCACAGATTCATAAAAAATGGGCGAAAACCACCTTTTTGAAAAAAGAAATAAACGTCTCCAAGAAATTACAAAAATCATATTGGTACGTACCAAAAAGTTCTACCCCATTAGATGCTCATTCCCAAATTAAGTGTTACATTGCCTCGTTCAATTTAACAAAGTTTTAACCAAGTCTAAACGACCAAAAGGGGGGGAAAGTGAGGAGAAATGACGTTAGCGGAAACTTCGTCGCGATTACCTAATGTACCTTTTTGCGACGTGTCTTACCAAAAATGCCAACCGTTGCTCCAGTTAATACAAATGTGAATGCAAGCACATTGCAGAATAACCAATATGATACACTATTTTGCATCCGCGTATTTTGCGTTCTTAATTTATCTAATTAAAGTGAGGGACACGTATTTGCGGTATCGTCGTGAACAGTTATTTTACCTCAAGCCGTATTCAGTTCTCAATTACGCGAATTTTCGCCTTTTTGGACAAAGGAAAGTTTATTTCTGTAATATGGCGCACTTCGTAAGCAACTCTCACTTATCGTGCTCGAATATTGAACTCATGCTTTTTTTTTGTGTGTGTGTCGCACTTCTATTTCACCACTAATGTAACAAATCCACTTGTTGCCTACCTTGATTTTGCATGTTGCCACTCTCGTAGTCCAGGAAAAAGGGGGTGCACAACTTCCTTCACTTTTTTTGGTAGTCAAATCCTCGTTGATCAGCGTGCTCCTTGATTGGATTCCAACGCAGTACACCTTTTTACTTGACCATATTACTCCTAAATGCAGACTGTCGAAATGGGCCTTTTTTCACGATCCGCGTGTCCTTATTCCAACACGAAACGTAATTTAAGAAATAGTACTTAGCACCTTTACAACAAATATTCCGAAACTGTATTTACTGGATCGCTTGCAATTCATCGCGTGTTATACGTAACGTGATGCAGAACGTCAAAAGTTCAAAGTTTAGTTACCGATGATGCATTAAAAGCGTATCGAAAGAGTAGTCGACGGAACCAAACGCAAAACACGACTGTTGTACCACTACGTGCACATGTCAGCTGCTCTTACCTTCCGTTGATTCCAGGGGGCGTGGTTTTACGATTTTATAACTCGAGAGAGATTATAGGAGCCATCTGTCGTAAATCATGAGAATTAAATCATGAGCGATTCTACATCGCTTATTTTTGAGCGGAGCATGACTTTTCAACAAAGTTGGAAGTTGTAAGATTTTTGCTAAGTTACTTGCAACAAATCGTTACACAGCCAACATCATCAAATTAATAGTATAGTCATCACTTATCAGTTTTGCGAGCATAATAATATAGTCACTGATTTCTCAAGTAATTGGCATATTTTGGTGTTCAAAATGCAACATGCCAAAGAAAATCACCATTTACCAATTTTAATAATACTGACCTGAAGAAACTGCAAGATGTCATTTGATCCAGTGGTGGACAATTAATTTAAACCTAATTTTATATCGCCAAAAAGCGTACATGTAATGGACCTAAGTTTTTCTTTTTACGATTATGTCATGATTTAATTATTAATACTGAATTTCATGGATGTACATAAATTAATATGAAGTTAAAAAATTAGATTTTTTTCGAGTAAAATTGTTGTTATAAAAGAACAATTTACCGGATGCGGTCTCATGAACTGATTTCGAGCACATTTTACAGCCCTCCTTCACTGTTCCGTTTCACAGCAGTGACATAAGACTAAACATATCTGAGAATTTTACTTTAAAATTTCACTTTTTATTTAATTCTCCATCCCTATTCTTACACCACCTGTTTGCCTATTCATATAACAATAATGCGTATCCTTAATAATAAACGTATAACCATCAATCGACTTTTTAATATTATTAGATGTAAGATACATGGTTAACATTCAAGGACCCCTCCCGAAATATATTTCTAAATACATGCTTGGGAGGGAAGAAGGAATAGAGAAGTATTTCACAGATGGCTGTCATATTTTCTCAATTCCCTTTCCCCACGAAACCTGCCTGTCATCCATCGCAGGAACGGTATTTTTAGGCGCCCCATCGCAAACAAAAACAAGAGACGCGTCGTTTTTGTGGACCCGGTTGGCAAGCTTCCGTTTATGCCCCTGATATAAGAGGATGCTTCAGGATTTGTTGGTGAATTCCCCATTGACAGGGTAGGGTGCCTTGAAAGTCTCGAGCGGGATTCAATTTATGCAACATAATATTTACTGTTCACTCTACGTCTGTTGTCATTTACAATGCGTGCGATATATCCAGATGAAGGGACACGACCAACACCTTCATACATACAAGGCCTGCGTCTTTCTTAACATACAACGTCATTAGTTGTAGGTCATGGGATACGATATCAGGATTATTGTAGTACTGTTTTGATCCCATTTCGAGCCTTTTTCATATATTTTTCAGTAAAAATTCTGAGCTTTCCTGCAATGTTCTTCTCTCATTTTCATCACACTTCGTGTCCTTATCGTTCATTTTTCCGCAACAATGTCACATTCTCTGCAATACAATACAGTCGCAAATTTGTGTTTTTGCACCTTCTCCGCAATTAAGCCTTGTTTCCATTTTATAAAAAACACTAGAGCTGCTGACGAAGGCAATTTTTACGTAAAAAAACACCACACTATACACGTGGCGTTTCCCTGTATCAGGGTCTTCTTCAGACTGAGAAACAAATTCCGAACCAAGTCAACATTCTGCCTATACAGCTGATGACATTATACGTACACGAAATGTCTCCGCGCAGGCCTTGTATATAAGAAGGTCTTGGGCGATGGTGGTTAGATATGAAGATGAGAACGAGATATCCATGTTCGACTTATCGATGAAACTTGGCGAGTTCTCGCGAGTGAGAGCGATGCTTTATGCAACACAGTCCGGTCAGAGCAAGCGGTGTCAGCCTTTCGGCTCTTTAGCAACTCTTACAGCAAACATGTGAGCGTTGAAGTGGTCTACGACCCAGATGCAAGGAATGTCTAGACTCTAGAGGCTGTCAAGATGGTTTGCCTTACGTACGTCCTCCCACCATCAAGGAACCAGGACCATGGAGGAAGAGCAGTTAGTAATTGTAAAAGCACAGAGAGACGGCCAAGAGGAACCAGAGAGATTCTCGTTCAGTTTTACAAGTAAAATATTTCGTTTCTAAAATTGAAACCGGTACTTGCAATAAAAACCACGATTGTAACGGTATGGGCGTAACTTGAGGCCTAATTTTGAGGGGGCAGAATCGATCTTGGGGGGGAGGAGGGCAGAATATAAAAGTTTTGCATCCCAGAAAAATAGCGTCCAGGATTTGCGAAATCACTCTTTATTATTTAGCTCCTCATGTCTCAGGAGATTAATAAAAGTAAACTTGTAAATTTTAATAAGACCAAAAATTTTGGGCAGGGGGCGCGAGGGGGTGCTTGCGTGCCCCTTAATTTTCTTCCGCACCCCCTACGTTCAACTGAAAACACTAACTTTAATCATGTCGTCATATTGAGCGCCGAATGATAGGTACTGAAGTAAGCAAGACCGTTATTATTGTATGCAACAGGCAAGCACTGAAAGAGGTGCCGATACTTTTCTGCACTGGCGGCCGCCAGTTCGTTGTTGGGGATAGTGCGGCAGAAGGGATTTTAAAGATGACACAGTTGCTGTGCTCTTCGCGGTTTGCCTTGTGGCAAACGCAGGTATAATGTACTATGTATTTTGTGCCTTCATTGGTTACATTGAAAAGGTTCAAAAATTGTGGTTTTAAGGGCAGGATGATTTTATTTTGTGTTTCACTACATAGTTCAATAAGACTGCAGCGTGTATCTTTACACTGTTTACACCATTTTCTTGGAGTAGAAGACTTAATACATATCATCATGGACGTCCAGGGGGAGGGCAAGGGGGGGGGCAGCATCCCTGGAAAACGAATGTCAATCTAAAGTTATATATTTCTCACATATTTTAATTTCAGTCAGTAATTTATGTTAATCAGTGGCGGCGATTAGGGATGAAGTTGTTCCCCGTTTTTGGCTATTTTTGCCCCGCACTTTGCTAAACCTTATCTACCAAGGGAAAGTAAACTGTCCTTGCCCCCCCCCCCTAGTCTTGGCACCTTTCTCCCAGTTTTGAAAGGTTGCATGCGTGTTTCATGTTTTCCTTATTTTCAGAATAGCACCCCCTAAATTTCTTTCCGCACCCCCTCAGCACCCCTAGATGATTAATCCTGGCGCCGCCGCTGCTGCCAAGTTGCGACTATGTGTAACGAGACACAGAAACATGACCAATGAGGCCAGTGACTACTAGTAAGAGTTGACAAGAGACGAGATGAGATTTGGCTGTCGCGGTTTCGTCTCGAGATATAAATACAAGTTTTATCCTGAATATATATGTAACCACGCAGCACGGATTGAAGTTTCATAGTAAAGTAAAATTGGTTTATGTAAATTTTTCATCATACTAGTCCCGAACGAGATTAAAAATTGTCGGTCTCGTTGCGACAAGTTTCGAAGGTTGTGGTCTCTAACACCTCTCGATTCTTATTTAGAGGGGGGTTTAGGGAGTCCAGACCCCTCTCCCTGAAAGAGCAATCAAATACTAAAATCAAATAAACATTTTAAAACAGACTTAATAAATAATAAGAAAATACTTGCATTACTGTTATTTATTTCCGCTTTACTTACACGAAGATAACATTGTAACTACAAAAAAATTAAATTAAATGCAATTAAATTAAACTTCGATCGCAACAGGCCCTTGAGAGCCAAGGCCTGGCAAGCGGCTTTTCGTTGGGTGACGTGTCCCATCCCATCGCCGCTGTTTTCTGGCTTTCAAGACAGGAGCCCGTGATTTTGTCTCACGATTGCTGGGTCACCACTGAAGTTTTTTTAGCTAACGATTTTTGTTTTTCTAAAATATTCATTTTTCTATTTGTTGACATTATTTTCGTAAGCTGAACATATTTTTAATACAAATTTTAATAGTCTTAACTAAAAATAAGCTCAATGTCGAAAGTATCCTGTTATGTCCATATCTTACATATTTTTACATTTTCGTGCAATAATAATAATAACCATTATTCTTAATTGAATGTATTATCATTAATATATTAATATTACATGCGAGGCAACCGGTTAACCTACATGCACCCTACCGAAATTAAATTTCGATAGATGCCTCTCTTCGCTATCGGTCTAGAACGAGAAGACACAAGAAACTTGTCACGGTAATATTCCAATGGTGATTTGGATGGAAAGGATGTTGTCTCCCATGGACCTCTTGCAGTCAATCTTCTCATACGTCAGAAACTATAACAAGCTCATACGAACGGTTCCTGAAGTATGCGCCAGGAACACGTACTGTATTTTAGTTTCGAAGATAATATTTTTTGAGTGGAAACTGGTGATGAAGTGGAGGAATTGCTGAAACACGGTTAAGAGATGATTCAAAAGGAATGCACAAAAAAGCATGCACAACTGGTCTGGCTACTCGAAGAATGCAGAAATGTCAAGGTGAACATGAGAAATGTAGTATACGCCAAACCGGAAGTAACCAAATACTTTTAACAATAAAAAGGTAAAAAAGCAGTAAGATATTTCCAGACAGTGCATTTCTTTCCTTACCGAGGTTCGAGCCAGAAAAACCTTGAATTGCAGGGCAACAGGCATAAGGTACGGGTTTCCCGTCGATCCGGCGTGGATGCTGCTGCCGATTTACTCGCGTCGAAGCGCTTTCCACATTGCAACAATTCTCCTGTGTGTGCTTTTTCTCTTTCCTTTTGAAAAATTCGCCATCATCCATCTCTCTCGCATTCGAACGCGAAGCTCATCCATGAAGAAAACCTCTAAAAAGCAATACAAGCACAAAAAAAACAGCTACAAACAAACGTTACATGTCGCACGCTAACACTTATTCCATGTTGAGCAAGTCAGAAAGCGGAGAAAGTCGTAATATGCAGAGGGGCATTGTCTTTTCAACAGAGATACCGGTAAGCTTTGGTAACGCCGATGGCCGGTTCGACAACCTGGTTAGGTTTTGCTGGCACAGCCCCGTATTATCATCTGCTCCTCTGACACGAAGTCGGTACAGTTATGCCTTTTGGCCTATCGCCTACATGTACGATCCTATTACCTTCTCTAGGTGTTTTGTATTAAGTAATTGGGACAATAGCTCACACAGAGCATACGGAAAAAATACGTCCATTTCCAGGTAGAGGTAATGTAGCAATATAGATTTTCCTTTTAAGTCCACATTATGCGGAGATAGGTTAGTCTAGACTGGATCTACAGTTTAAAATGCGATCCGAACTACGGTGTGCCTCCAGCGGGTAATGAACCGGGGATCCACCAGGGAAGCCCTTATGCACTAAGTAGCTGTGGAGTGATCAGTAGGTGCCTCAGAAGCACTCAATATAGTTGGAATGGTGTTGAATACCAAATGGTACACCCAGAGCAATCGAATCATTGGAATAGTGTGACTAGCAAAGGGTACATCCAGATAAATAAATAAATAGAACGGTTTTGAATAGCAGAGTGCACTTAACAATTAGTGTGGCGTTGAATTGCAATGAAATCAATGGACAGTTCAGTGAGTATTAAAGGGTACATCCAGAAAACTCAACAGTTGGAACTGTGTTGAGTAGTATGGTATCTCCAAGACCATCAACATCTGGATCAGAGTTCACTGTAGCAGCTACAGAAATGAAAGGCAGTGCCTTGAAAAGTGTATAATAGTATAATCCAAGGTCAATCTGCGTAACACAATATCTGATGTTGATCACAGAAGTTATCCTTAATATCCCTGGAATGCCATCACGCATACTTCATCCGATCCACCCAATCTAGAGATAAACGAAATGTGGATCGCGGGTCTTCATATGGCAATTGCTGTATGGTAATTTACTTCCAGATTTCGAAGAACCTGTAACAGATAACCGAACCAGTTACAAGCAAAACACTTGTAAATAAACCTTTTATAGTATCGCTTTCCACAGACGAGCGACCACTTATCCGTTCAAAAAGATGCCAGCACCAATTTGCGGGCGAGGTCTACAAGTGCCAACGTAATATCCGGCTATTACGGGGAGCGGGTGGCCTTTGGCATTTCACAGCGCAGACGAGCTGGCATTCGTCAAAAGGAGAGTTCTGTCGATGCGTGGGAAACGCGTAATAATCATGATTAAAACAATCCGACGTCATCGTTGGAAAAAGGAAGATCGTGAACTGACTGAATTCTTCTCTTGCCAGCTGTTCGCCCTCAGCCTGGAGGGCGTATCAATTAAAGGCGTTACGTAACTCCATCTCGGGGAGAGAAACGGAACTTGGTCGGTCGGAACAAGAGCGGGTGTACCTAGATCTTTCATGATTTTACAGTATTTTCATCGCTCGATTTTTAAAATAAAATCCGTTTTTGATCATTCTGTCTTACATTTTATATATGAATGGCTTATTGCAGAAAGGGACCTGAGTCACATTTTTGAGGTATCGGAGTTAATGGTATTTTTGATTTTCCTAGTTACAGACACATCTTTTAGTGCAGAAAGGACGTCAGTCACACGAGGATATAGCCAAGAAAATGCACAGTGAAAAGTGTACTTTAATGCAGAAAGGTACCTGAGTCACTGACTCGGGTCCTTTTCTGCAATAAACTTAGCCGTATTTATACGTTGTACGAACTGTGTACGCTAATCTGTAATACAGCTCGGGCGTAAAAATACTGTCAAACTTATTGACTCCAGTAACATTATTGATTTCGCAACGTGGTGGCCTTATGTCTACAAAAAAATGTGAAACACATTTGTGAAAATTACCATGTGTTCCTACAAGAATAGGCAGTATTTTCAGATATCCAAGTATCATTACTTTGAATACTGTGTTGGACATAAGGGTACTGTCAAGGTATCCGAATTCATCAAAGGTTTGACGTCTCACACCTTCTATCTGTCAAAAGTGCAATAATTGTAATTCCTACGAACGTAAGTTCCCAGTTGCACGTATGCCGATCAAGCTTACTAAATTGAAGGACATATGAACTGCCTTGTCGTATGTACAGACGACGTCAAAGGATTTTATGAAGATATTCTTCAGTGGCCCACTAGACACGGCAATGAAACAGACTCAGATGTAGAATAACACATGCATGTATGAGCTCGTACATTATTGTACTTCAAACACCGACAATAAAGTCCAGAAAGTGCAGTACACTGTCATTTATTGACGAATCTATAATTTTCTGTGGCATATACAGTATAACATAACCTAACCTAGCTTATGTGGCAACGACAAACGTGCGTTGTAGGATATATCTCGTCTTATTTCTCACAGTTTTCACTTTTATTGCAGAAAGGTACCGGAGTCACAACTTTTTCATCTCCACTGTCTCTAGCAGCATACTGCAGGGGGGCGCATTGAGGGCTGCAAAATTAACTATTCTTTATGCTGAATATTTGAGCCAACAGCGGTACATTTCTTTCTTACACTAACAATATTATACGATTTTTCTTGTTTTTCTCAGAATTGTGCAAAAGTGACTCAGGTCCCTTTCTGCAATAAGCCATTCATATATATTTTTTAAATATTTCGCACATTTTGTTTTGTTTTATTGTAATGCCATGTCATGACATGGCATGTGAAGTATCCTTTGATCAAAATCGCCTGAAATTCTGAGGTAGCCCGTAATCAAGCGGTCCCAGTTTCGAATTCTAATGCGGTTGTTTGAATACTACTTAAACATGTTAAAACAAACATTTGCAATCCAATGTGTGCTTTTTCAACATAATTTCTGGGGGGGGGGGACTTTTCGTTTTTCTAAAAAGTTTCGTTATGTTCCACGCTGCTAATTTTCTTAATTGTATTTACATTTTCATCTCTTTAGCAGGGGTGCTCATCCCCCCCCCCCTTGAAGCCTATGACGCACTCCCCCAAAAAGTAGTAAATACCTCTCCCATTATACCAGGTTCTTAATACAATTATCTATGACAGACAAAAGTTTAGGGATTTTTTTTTTTAATAAAAACATATTAGAATCCTTTTCGCGCACATACGCTCACTGCGACTGTTCGAATCATGGGTTAAGACATGGATAGTATTCTTTTCTATCATATATTTTATCCTGATAGTAACGATTGAGTCACTGGTAGAAAAACGACGTAAAATAACAAAAAATCAATAAAAAATCAGTTAATGAACCCCTCCCAAAATGTTTGTGTGAAGATAAATACAAGTGGTAGACAAACTATAAAAAATATATTTTCTTACATCAAGATTCAACTGTCTTTGTTCCTCGCCCAAAAAAATCCTATGACAACGGCGCGTCACGATACCTGCTTCTGGCCACTTCTTCTCTGTAGTACCTTCTAAATAACTCATTGTAGCAAGACTTTTGGTCAGAAAGTCTCGGTCTGGTCTCGACAGGTCTGTTAAGAATACCCGTTCGAAAAATACCTTGCAAACACTTAAGTACAAATGTGCATGACGATTTCACATGCATTTTCCCAGTTTTTCAACTATTCTTGAGTTCCACAAGCGCATCTGCTCCCCCCTCCCCAAACACCCTGTATCTATTTTTGCCCCATTCTCCAAAGATCCTCAGACGAACCGCGAAGTGTCAAAGACCCCTCCCCTATTTTTTGCCCCTAGTTTCAAATCTTCCTTCCTTCGTACAAGGGTAGGAGGAGCGTCTCTATATTTAGAGCACTTCGTATCGGCTTCATCAGACACAGACAATTCACTCAGACGTCTGATCTGCAATAAAAAAAGACGGCGGAATTTCTCCACATGGTCTCTCTCATGCGATAAAACAAAGTCTTTGTGTCTGACGAGAATATATACAGTCGCCCAGCGCTAAATATGGACGCAAACAATATTTCAAACTCATACATAAACTACTGGAAGGGACTTTGGTTTTTGGCAAATGCCGTAACACCGAAAAACGTTAATTGTCGCAATAATATGCTTACACACACACAAAAAATAGACATGTTGTTACGGTTTTGATGTACAGTGGCTCCAGAAAGTATTCGTCTGTATAGAGGAATGGGTTATTGGATGTACAGACTGGCATTAAATTACAATGAAAAATAACACAAATTGCACTCGATTACTTATTCGTTTGCACACAAAAAAATATACAAAAGGAAATGTCGTATTTGTCATACAAAGTGAATTACAACAAAAAATACATTAACACGCATCATCCGATGCCAAATAAATATTCGTCTGCAATACATAAAAATAAAGTGTGTCATCTTTACAAATGGTTAATACTTGGTGGGACCACCTTTGCTTTTAAGGATGGCTTCCACCCTTCGTGGCATTGATCGAACCAAATTACTTGTAGTTTCCTGTGAAATATTACGCCATTTAGTCATTAGAGCTTTCTTCAGATCATTTTTATTAGAAATGTTGTGTTTGCGTATGTTTTCCTCCAGCATATTCCACACATGCTCTATGGGATTAACATCTGGAGACTGTGGAGGTGTTTCCATCCAGTGTGGTGTATTATAGAGTAACCACAACTTGGTGTTGTGAGCCGTATGCTTAGGGTCATTATCTTGGGTGAAGATGTATCCATTGGATAGACCCATATCATGCACACTTTTGGGAAGGTGGGACTTCAGGATGTTGATGTATGCTTTATGATCCATGATGCCTTCCACAAAGCACAGATCCCCAACACCACTGGCACTCATGCACCCCCATACAAGTATTGATCCTCCACCATGTTTCACAGTCGGTGTTAGATTCTTCTCAGCCAGTTCTGTGTTCTTCTTCCGCCACACCATGACCCGTCCATCTGACTTGAAAAGATTAAATTTACTCTCATCTGTGAATATGACTCTCTTCCAGTAGTCATATGTGTCATTTTTATGTGCTTTGGCGTAATCAGTCCTTTTCTTCCTGTTGCGTTTGCTGATGTACGGTTTTCTACGGGCAGTTCTTCCCCGATACCCAGCTTGGTGGAGAACACTTTTTACTGTTTCTGCCGAGACCGTTTTTCTAGTTTCATTTGCAACCTCAGCTGCCAACTTTGGGTCACTCACTTTCGGATTTTTCGCAACTTTCCGCAATATCACACGTTTTTCTTTCTGTGTTAACTTTGGAGGTCGTCCATTTCTTGGGGCATTTTTGTATGTTCTTGTGTCTTTAAACCTATACACAATACTTTTAATTGTGGTGATTGGCCTACTGAGTGTTTTGCTTATGTCTGTGCAAGAGTTACCACTACGAAACAAACTCACCACAATACGCCTTTCCTCTTCGGTAGTTTCCTTCGATTTGCGCCCCATTTTTCCACACGGGTCCAACCCTGGCCTCCAGCACGCACATTCCCTGTTGCAACGGACGAAAGCTTGTACTTGCACCACACGAGCTTCACTTTGCGTCTCAAAAGCGAGTACCTAGGGGGCGTGATTTCATGGAACTATGTATCAGACGAATACTAGTTTGGTGCGTAATATGACATGATTTTCGATATTTGTGTTGTGTTCGAACACAGCAGGAAATATGTTTGCTTTTTCTCTTGATTTTCACAGAACGAATGTGGACGTGTGTCGGTATTACATTTTGCTCATGCTTTTCTTCTTTTGCAAAGTGCTATACGTGGTTTGACAGTCTGATTGTGCTCAGACGAATACTTTCCGGAGCCACTGTATACGAAATTGTAATTGGATTGTAAGGCTAATTGGGACTGGACCTACAATTTAAAGTGGGATCCGAACCACTATGTGCCTCAACTCTAAGAAATGGTAAATAACGCGAATTTGGCATATTACGCAATTTCTGTATTTGTCACAATTTCAACACATTTTACACTTAAATAGTGAGAGAAAACAGCGAAAATAGAACATTCATTGTTTCACGAACCTAAAGTAACGCCTTCATAACATTTCAAAAACATTAAAACGACCTGTGCTATATCCTCAGGTAAGTTGAAATGGATGCTTTCGGGTTCCACCCAGGCCTCCCCTATGGCACAGTGGTAGCGTCATTGCCTTGTAATCAAGAGGTCCCGGGTTCGATACCCGGTGGAGGCACAAGTGGTTCGGATGCCACTTTAAACTGTAGGTCCAGTCCCGATTAGCCTTACTGTGCATAAAGTGGACTTAAAACACCAACTCAAAAATCGGGTTCCACCCCCCCCCCCCCAAGTTGGCGAATATTTCATTTAGATAAATGTTCCTTGACTATTTTAAGTCACTATTATTTATGACAAGGAGGAGAATTTCCAACTTACCTCACAGAAACGTTGCATGTTACTAATATAGTTTGGGTCTCCCCGAGGGTGTAGTGACAACGTCCCTTGAAATGAAGGGGCCCAGAGTTCAATACCCGCTGAAGTCACACAATGATTCTGTTCCCACTTAAATCTACAGGTTCAGTATCCATTCGGTTATCTGGGCACAAAACGGATTTAACAAACTCAAACTAAAAAAACTAATAGAGTGAGATTTTGTAGCCTTGATCTGGTTGAATACATTGTTATCAACATTGTTATTTGAAAACATTATTGACACTCCATAGAAGTTTGAAATTTTCTGTGTTAAAAAAGTTTGTCTCAACAAATGCAAGCATCTTATTAATACAAGAGTTCACTTACCAGATAAGTTAACGAACATATAAGGCAGGCATAATTATGGTGCATTTGGAAGAAAATGTGATAAAAACGCAAATTTTGACAAAAATGACACCGAAAATTTGAGGTCCCAGAGTATTGGTGTTGCTTTTTATTTTATATTTGTTTTTGAAGTTGCACCAATTCCTAGATGTGTCTTAGCTCTCATACCTCGCAAACACTTCTTGCTATTATCAATCAGTTGACAGTGTTCTGTCTCTTTAATGGCCTTGTACAGTCACGGACACTCCTGGGTTGTAACAACCCCATAGAAAGTCAATGGAATCGTTGCAATCCAGAAGTGTCCATGACTATACAGTCACGAAAAAAGTTTCCGTTGTTGCGGAATCATTAGAAGGTACAATAAATTTTCCCTAGTGTACAAGCAACATGCCAATAATAAAATAGACATACATCACTTTCATTCAACGGGTAATGCAAGATTCAAGGTTTGTTTTTCAGGTGAGGGTGTAAACAGGTGTAGGTTGTATTTTCCAAAACTTTGTAACAACGACAATTTACATTTAGATTGTGCGTGTGCAAGAACATATCAGGTTGTTGTAGCACCGTAACTACAAGCTTTACATTTCTATGCACCGTCTGAAAGTTGTCACAAGTTGAATCATATGTTGCTCTTGCACAGAACCACGCGAAAACCTGCACTGCACACCTAAAACCATTAATCACATGTGTGTCAAGTTCTTGCCCCAAATACGTGCAGATAATTTCTATTCAATCGGAGCACAGCTGTGATGAACCTCCGGCATCTGAACACCTGCCGCGCTTCAGTTGCGTGCATGTGGGTACATTAGGCAACTCGTAGGTTACATACATGTTGGTTCCGTCGCTTTCGTGCGTTCGAAAACTTACCATACAGTATAGCGTCTGATATTGGTAAATTTAGTAACGTGTTCAATTCATTCCCAGCTCTGCGTTCTAAACAGGACTTCTACATTTAGGTTCTATTGGGCAACTATTTTATAACAATTTTTACAAACTTTGTCTTGTTCAATGGTAAAATCAAATTAAAAATAGTGAAAATTTTATTTACAACCGTTCCAAAAAGAAATTCTTGGACGTTAACCATAAATTTGAGAATAAACATGACATGTGCTATGACATCACTTCCTTTAAGCGTGGAATTGAATGTGTTGTTCGTGTTTCATTTCATCGTGTACAGATGGCTTAAAAACCGCGCAGTCAGCGAAAACCACGGCATAATCATTGAGTTAGGCGGCAACCTAAAAATTACAGTCACTGGGTTCAGTCTATGGAAAAGCAACAAAGTGTTTGATCTGGAAGAACGAGAAATAGTAAGGCAACAGTTACATGCTACGTGGTCTCGTAGAATAACTGTTCTGGGAATTGTGGAACAGTGGGCACAATGCATAAAGGTTCATATCAGCTCATACGGCAAGATCCCGGTGCCCCTGCCTACGAAAAAAGTGCATGCCATAAGAATAGCCCAGTAGTAGTTAATACTACTAGCTCCAATTAACAGATGGGCTCTTAAGTTTTAGACACGATCTCGATTCCACTGAAATTACGCTCTAAAAACAGCAAGCTTGTACTTTTCGTTCATATGTTAACACAAATTAATTATTTTTTCATTGGCTACAAATATCATGGAAAGCTATAAAGTGTACCCCAAAATACTTGAGAAAAATGTAATATGTGATAAATTTTCGTAGTAATAATCTTCAGTTTAAATTCAACTCTTCAACAGTACCAATTTACTGCAGAGGAAGGCAAACGTTAACCTCCCTGCCACACTCTTTTAAAAGGAAATGCTAGGTACCTGGGCTTGCCTGGTGTAAAAGGAATACAACTGTTTGGGAAGACGGGTTTCTTATTGAAGAGACCTGACTAATAGAATTCCATCACCCTATAAGTGTTCCCACTCCGGGAACTAAACAGCCCACCTAATACAAAGCTTCACTTACAAAGTCCACAAAGGATTTTCCTTTTCGGAAGATTTCCAAACCATAAGATCAGATCAACGGAACTGAAGATTACAGTTATCGGCGGCGGTTGAACTCACAAAGCATGTGGGCCTTGTGATATCATTAGAACAATATAATGAGCAGTGTTGTCAAATCAGACTAGTAGGAAAATCACCTAAAATGGAGGCAGAGTACCAAACGGTTGACAGAGTGATAACAGCATAGCAAACCAATGTCTCGAATTAGCAATCTAATTGCTGTGATTTATAATTGACAATCACAACAATGGCTGAGAAAGTGCGCGAAATGGTACCGTTTGGTTCCAAATGATACAAAATGGTAGCAGTGCGAATGCTAGAGGATGCTGTAAAACGCAACCACGCAACTGTGTGTGTTCTGGGAATCTGGAAGCAGAGCAAAAATGAGTGGTCTTTCAAGCTTGGCGAAATCAAGTCGCAGAAATTAGTTGTGGTATCTTCGATTTTATACGTAACGAATTTGCGTGCTAAATATTTTGGAGACACACATGAATTAGCCATTAGCTATCATCGTGGCTTTCAATCAAGTGATCTTCAAATGTGAGTTCCAGCTCCGATTACCATATCTGTTCATTAAGTGGACTTGAAAACACACTGAAAAACTGGCAGTTGTCGTTCAATGCGCCAACATCCTGCAAATGCATAACCGTTTTCCCGCATAGTCCCATCGCTTCAATCAGAAAGGCCTTTTATGTTGGTGGAGCCTGATGAAAAGGAACAATGAACGCCCTCTGACAATGTGCTCCAGCTATTTAAGTCCTCCCCCGTCTGTTAGCAGCTGTCTGGTCTTCGGTCCTTACCCTTTCAACCACTTCCTTTGCAGAACCAATCTCTGTGTTAGGCCCTCCATGCAGGACAAGATCTGAATGAAGCCTCTACTAAATTCTCAATCCTAACACGAATTCAAAACCTCTATTCTTGAGTAATTTGCCAACAAATATTAAACAAATGTGTAGATTATGTCTAAGGAATGTGTTATTTTGTTGTTTTCTTGAGAGAGAAAATGGTCGCCAACACTATTTCCTGGCACCAGTTCTGAAATTTGTCCGCAGTGTGGCCAGATATAGTCACGCAGAAAGATGTATCAGCAAATCCTCGAGTCAGACACACATGGCGCTTTGCTCAGTTCTGAATTCAGGATAAACCTCCAGTTTCCTTACCTCAGCATCGTGTGAGAGCTATCTTATCCTCAAGTCAGGAAAGAAATAATAACAGACTTTACAAACTATCCTGAAGTCTATTCAGCTACTAATCAGAATTGAGGAAAATAAGAACAACAACATTCAAGGACACTCCCCCCCAGATATCTGGGAAATGTTAATTTAATTCGAATGGTGAAATTGTGATATTTTATTGAAAATAGTAATATTGTTTTATGGTATTTGCAGATTGAGAGTTACATCAGATTTTTAAGACCTGTGCAAGACCTCCTGCTACCTTCCTGAACTGAGTTCGAGTTTTTACTTTTAAGTCCACTTTATGCACAGTAAGGCTAATCGGGACTGGACCTACAGTTTAAAGTGGGATCCGAACAGCTATGTGCCTCCACCCAGGACCCCTTGATTACAAGGCGGCGACGCTACCACTGCGACATCGGGGAGGGTTCTTCCTGAACTGAGAATTGAAGAGTCGAGTATATATTCCGTCCTCAATAAGCCCGTCTGAGACTGGCTTGGCAAATTTTCCCCTGACTGTAAAAGTGTTTTTGAAACATAATATATTTAGTGACAGGATTTAAAACGTACAAACCAGATGCAAACTGATAAAAGAATGCATAAACGTACTCCGCTTCAATATCCTTATTTACAGTTTCAGAAGTGACGTAATAACCCTCTCACCAGCTGTACACACAAAACTGCATTTGTCCTTCACCTTCGCGACGTCACGACACGCTTACTTTCAGTCACGACTCAATTCTCATGAGGAGCAGTTAATTTACAACTTACAGTTTATGGCTATCGCACTAAACTTGTAAAATAAACATGGCGACGCCAACGCGGTGCTGTAAAACATGTCTCCACTAAGAAATATAAACAGTTTGATTTTACACTAGTAGAAGAAAAATATAAAGCCTGTTGCTAAAAAAGAAATTCCGAAGGCAATTTCTTTTCCCTTCCTGTTATCCTGATCCAAGGTGAATGCATAAAGGAGTATCAATGAGGCACTTGCTCCTATTAATTGTTGATAGGGATGGAATCGAGATGATACTTGGTAGTGACTCTACTTGTAAATACTTGCCTCGTCTCGAAATCTATAGTACAGTACGTTCGTTTTGTCTCTAGGCCGAGATTGCGCGTGACACGTGCAGATGCCGGCATTTTCGTCCCGTAGCGTCTCGCTTATTTACGCACGTATCTTTAGCATGTAGACAATTATATTTATATTCCATAACGGGTACTAACCTGTGTTATAACAGTTGCTCAAAGTTGTCCACGCGCTATCTCGGCCCAGAGCCAAAACGAACTCGCTGTACTATAAACAACTAATCACACAAACATCCACATAGTATAGAGGTAATTAAGCGAATGTAGAATATAGAGAATGTCTCTAATTTCTAATATTTGGTATACTAACTAAATTTGGCCTTCTAATCACGAATCTGTTGTTAAAATGCCGTGGACACGTCTGGAAATCGTGAAAAAAGCTGATGTAAGTTGATTTTTTTTTTAAAAAAAAAAAAGCTTTCTCGCGTTGTTTTGCGAACAAAATTTTAACTATGCTTGTCTAACCTAACCGAACCTAACCTAACCTTGCCGCAAATGGTTCGTGGGGCTATCCGTGAATGGTTTTTGGGGCTATCCGTCAATGGTTTTTGGGGCTATCCGTGCATAGTTCGTGGGGCTACCCGTGAATTTTTACACGCGTCCGCGGCATTTTAACAACAGATTCGTGATTAGAAGGCCAAATTTAGTTAGTATACCAAATATTAACGTAATTAGAGACATTCTCTATATTCTTCATTCATACCCTAATTGTTTCACTTTGACCTTGCATTTGGAACTATGAACTCTTGAGGAGCAGAAGTATATGCTGAACACGTATGCAACCACTTGCCACTAATGGATCCACCTTGTAATTACAATGAGCAAAATATACAACTTATCTATAAGTAACCAGGGGTGGGTGTGTGTGTGTGTGTGTGTGTGTGTGTGTGTGTGTGTGTGTGTGTGTGTGTGTGTGTGTGTGTGTGTGTGTGTGTGTGTGTGTATATATATATATATATATATATATATATATATATATATATATATATGCATGCTTGGTATCAGTGGCGTGCCCAGGATGTTTGAAAGGGAGGGAAAGGTTATGTACAGTTTTTCTGGTAGTCAACCCTCATTTTGACATCTTTTCCTACCTTGACGTTGTTTTTTTAGGAATACTGGGCCAAAGGGGGAGGGGGGTTATAACCCCCACCAACTCCCTCTTGGGCACGCCACTGCTTGGTATATCTAAAGAAGTCGCACCAGTAATGAAAATGTATTTTTGATATATTTTTCTTTTTCAAATATCTTACAAAAGTCTCGAATACTAAATCTCTGTCTCGTTTCTTGAGTGAAAAAATCCATTTTAGGCATTGATAGGCTAATCGGGACTGGATCTACAGTTTAAAGTTGGATCTGAACCACAATGTGCCTCCACCTGGTATAGTATCCAGGAGACCCCTAGATTATATAGCGACGACGTTACAAGCACGCCATTGGACAGTCTTAGGTCTTGTTCTCGTCTCGAAACTCGAGGCGAGATGTATAGATTACCGATTTCTCGAGGTACAAGCTTACTAACCCACCCGAATGTATCTTCATCGGTTCTGAGCGCACTGTTGCCAGCTAACGTTATTTGTCACTAAATAAAATTTCTGGTTTGGAAAATTAATCCTTAGTAGTTCTTGATAAACAAAAATGCACATTTAGGCTTGATTGTGGTTGAAAAATTTAATTATTCGTGGGAAAAGCTACAAAAACATCACATTACTACTTACATAAGCAAATTACCTCGTTTTTCTTACCAGATAAATTTCTTGATTGATGTGGCTTGTTTTACTCCGCTCTTCTGCCACTTTTGGCTAATCGCGAAGTTAAGGTGAGTGATTATGTAATGACATTGCTGAAGGGATACTCACAAAGAACACTCATGCTCAGGCCGGGATTCGAACCGCTACCCCATGCGCACATACTTTATGCAAATATGTTAGTCTAACCACTTAGCCACTGATCTCTTTATAGATATATTTAAACGGATTTCATGTAAATACGAGATCGCGGGAAATGTACCGACAGTATAAAGTGTAATTCGAACACATGAAATAAACCTCTACTGGGGATCGAACCCAAGACTCCTTGATTTCAACTACTGAGGCAGGTAGAAAGTTTCGTATATGCATGTGCACGACTTGTACAAAAAAGCACTCTCACTCCACTGTGTTTTTGTATCGTTTTATGACAATATACACAAACGCCCTACAGAGAGTCGAACTCAGAACCTATGCCTGCATAGTGCATTACGATAACCACTACAGCAGTGAGGTATCTTCATTTTCTGCAGCTGAACTTCTTAAAATGGTATATATTTCAACAAGATAGCCACACAATAACTTTTCTTGGACTGACGATTCTGGCTACGTGTTTCTGTTAGTGACAAATAAAACGTGTAAAACATTTTTTAAACTTACATCCAGGAGACGGGACATTTTTCCTTGTACATCGATAAGGTTGGTAGGTTCCGGGCAAAACTTTGCCATACATTGTTCGATCCATCCTGATATTGGACCACTCACCACTTGTCAACGCACAAAACACAATACTCACATACGCGCACTTGACAGTCAGCTGTTCAAATTGCCGGCCATTTTAAACCCGTTTTTAAAACACTTCAAGCACTTTAAGGGTTCACAAGTTTCAGAAGCGAACACATCTCGTCACTGTTCATTGTCAACTCGCGTCGTCGGGATTTTCGACTCTGAATGACGAGCCGGGGAAAAGATAATTTTTTTTTACTCTCTTCTTTCCGTCCCCCAAGCTCCTTGTTTTTTGTATGAGGCGAGACGAAATTTAGCCGTTTAACTATTTGCGCCTGCGCGTAGAAGGACTACGACGAACAACACTGAAAACAAGCAAGCAGACGAAAGAAACACTCCCACAACTCGCGAGAGAAAAAGCGTGCGCCACTTGAATACAATTTTTACTCACCAACGAAATTAGCACAGTATTGCCCTCTGGCGATGACTGCTAGAAACTCCAAGTCACAAACAGGCAGCGTTGAACAGCATGCGAATGCAGTACTACTGGCCATGTTCACAGCTAATTGTACAACACTTTCGTTTTCCACCGAACCAGAAATAAGAGCGAGGTGCTTCGGAGTATAATATTACAACCTTTAATATTAAAGAAACATCAGCAGCGATTTTTAGCAGCTTCTTGGACTGTGTTGAGTCACACATGACACTTGCATATATTTTATCTTTTACTATATCAGTTAAGTTAGATAAGAGCTGTGGTGAAATATACTCAGGTGATTCCGTCCTGGATCCTTGATTTAGTTTATTTAACGTCGCATCTCTTCCATCTTTTTGCTAATCACGACAATATCGACGAATAGTGATAGGATAAAATGGATGCAGGGACAATCACAAACAACGTACGTATATGGACGACACAACACAAGCACCACACCACAGACGACCATATCGGCTGCGGTTCCAGGCTTCAGAGCTTCGTTAGCCTGCAAAAAAGAACCCAGGGTGTACTACGCGGAAGAGAGATTGACAATTACGTGCATTCCGCGAAGATCGCCCTTTACATACCCATCGTAAAGGTTGCATCAATCTGTACAACCCGAATGACCTATAACGTCAGAAGACTGGTCTAATGTTTTAGAGAATTACATTATTCGAAACAGAACTTCAGTAAGAAGGTTACTTCAGGGTAATAATAATATATGTGATCTTACAATAAAATATATCGCAATTACGAATCTGTAATACAAAACTCAGACATTAGCCTAAGTTTTTTTTCAACTCGCCAGACGTACGCTATTTAAGAAGTGAACCCAGCTAATTTGTAAAGACGGACCCTGGTTCTTCCACAATATTCAACAAACACCATTACATGACGCGGTTGCATTGAGACCCTTCATATTCCGAAGAATAATACTATTGTAATTGTAAGTTTTTAATGTCAATATTCCACACATCCGTTAAATTATGTTGAATTGTACTTGCAAAGACTCGATTGAGAAAAAACACTCTCTGGCATTGTTTCGTTCAAATTTATGAACCTCTAATCTACGTCACACGAAAATTCCCGAATTTCATTGTAAAGTCATATAGATTGTAGCGACGTGCAAGCCACATGATTCAAGTTCTGTATCCTTGTAATAGAACCATACGAACTTCGATCGTTCCAACGACCAACTTGAATAAAATATTACACAAAATATGAAGGATCCATGCTTGATTAAGCATTATTCACACATCCAGTTATGTAATAGCTCACATGTTTCTGCACTTTAGCCGTGTAATGGCATTAATGGAAGGACCATGATTCGTAATCAATGAAGTAATAAATAAATTAGAACATTCCACAACCTGATGAAAGAGCAGTTCCGACTACCCGTTGTGAATAAAATAGACATTTCCACATATTCATTATTTTCATACGAGGGCAATGATTTGAAAGTCAGAATCTACACGTTATCATTGAGATAACATCTTGTGAAGCACGCATCTCTCATATCTGTGACGTCAAAAGCTGGTCACAAATTATGTCCTTCACCCCACCCCTCAGTCTTCTGAGTGTGAGCCAATCATTACACATGTCGTTTACTTTGTAAATAACGATCAATCAATCAATGCCATATGAATATGCCAAAGAAAAAAGTATGACCAAGTTCCAAGTTAGCTTTAAGGGATATTTCATACCGAAACGTAAAACTATACGCCATGGGAATCAGCCAACTTATTCTCGTACAATATTTAAGATATTGTACTGTAATGCAGTTATGTTAAAATTGTAATATTTTATATTGATGGAAGTAATTCAAATTATTAAAACTTAATTACTTCCATCACTATAAAATATTGCAATTTTAACATTAACTGTATTCAGTATGTACTAGCATTCGTACAATATCTTACTTACCATTTTACTAACAATTTACGTTTCGATTCAAAATTATTTTTTTTATATTACGTACGCGTTCATAAATTCATATTTGAAACATCACTTACAACTCAAGTCACCATTACAACCTTTGTGCTCGTCACAAGTTTGTGCGATGGCACGCTGTAGATGTTGTTTATTTCGAGACTCAGGACGAGAACGAGATTTGACCTTCGAGACTGCGACGAGAACGATACAGACGTATGTATATTAATCGAGACCGAGAACGACACAGACATTTACAAATCCAGACGGACCGAGACAATGCCAAGTCTACGCTGCCTTTTCTTTCACTTAAACAACGACTTTCTACAATTGTTTAGGCTAGTAACAAAAAACGGCGGGTCAATACAGTAACATATGCATACGATTGCATGCTCACCCTCAAACATACACATACATGACCTCGTGCTTTAATTTACACGAGATACACAACTCACATTATCAATCTTGATAAATTTATTTTTCTATTTTTTGTTATTTTACATGGGATGAATAATGAAGCGAAAATGAGGATGGGTGGCAAATTGAAACACAATGCCTTATCGCGGGTTCGAAACTGAGACCTCTGACATAGTAGCTCTTGATGCTAACCACTCCGCCACATATGCTGGCTTGATCGAGAGCAAGCGCTGGCTGGCAGTGTCCAATTCGAACAAAATTTTATATTATAAAATTAAAACCAAAGAAATTTAAAAACCGCGACTCGTGACATAAATTATCTAGATACCAGGGTTGTTAAAGGTCCAGGAATTTTAAATACATTCAATTCCGGTCCAGGAGAGAAAATCAGCAAGCGTAAATGGTTCTGGACCGTAGAGAACCTTTTTATATATAAAGTATTTCAATTCGGTCCAGGAATCTCTTTTCAATGAAACAATATACGCAACTTGGACCGAATTTAAATTGTGCGGGAAAAAGGTTTCGGTCCTGAAGCGGAACCCATTAGAACTTTATGGATTCCTGGACCTTAACAACCCTGCTAGATACCCTAATACTACAAGCGGATCTTTCACCGACAACATTTTTTTTTTCTGAGAAGGTAATTCGAATCGTGGAGATAATTTTCTGCTCGCTTCTCACTCGTTAACCTCCTACAGATATAAAACAGACACACAGACATTTTAACGAAAACCACATGTGCAATGTTGCCAGAATCATGTTTCAAAAGTAGCACTCGTTCACACATTCGAAAATCCTAGCCCAACCAAAGGAGCCGTCATTTCCAACTCAATTGTTATATTGCTAAAAAGTTCTCTATACTGAATTTCAGGAAAATCGGTTGCGCAGTTTTGCTTTACTTGTTTCTCTTAAACCTGAATACCATTTACCGCCATTCCTCGTGCTCATTCAGTGATCGTCTCACCTATAATGTATCTACCTTGGATAAAAAATAAGGAATTGTTCGCACGGTGTGGCCAGATATAACGTAAATCATAATCGGGAACCAATAGAAAGGAACACATTCGTTATATTACGAAACAGCATGTCGTGCTGCAGTTTGACACCAGCGGTTATACACGCACCAAGGACTATAATTATTAGTTACAAAAATGGGAGAGAATGGGGTTGGTGAAAGATTGCTGTTATAATTTATTGCCTTGTGCGAGTCGATTGCTTAGCTTTTGTTTCTCCGGCAACTAAACTCTCGATTGAGTCACGCTGGGTGCAATACAGAAAACAACGCGAACTCACAAGCTTACATTTGATTTTTCAATTTGTCCCTCACCACAAATGCCTCAGAACCATTTTTGGGCTTAAATTGCATCGAAACTGCTATCAATATTCTGCCTTTATAATTCCAAAGGACATCTATTGTTTTCAATTAGAAAAAAAATAAAGATGCAACAGGTGTTGTGTATGAGATGAACGACTCAATAGACATTGGCGGGTTCACACACGGCCATCTTTATTAAGGCCGGAATGCTGAAATGTGGCAACGCTGTCTCGCCCTTTAAAAGATGGCCATGGTTCACCATGTTCCCCTCCCAAAATGGATATTTATTATAGATAGCATAATCGGGACTTGTTGCTTTACATTTGCACATGTATGCTTCATGTAAAATTATTTTCTTCTACTCTGCTTGTAATTCTACAGGGTGAGTCATAAGTCTCCATACAAATGGTGAAAACAGTGACTAATGTTTATTTTCCTTTTCAGGCAGGTGAACCAATGAAAAAGAGATGTCACTAACGTAGGAAGAACGGATTGACATCATTATGTTGGCTGGGGGGTGGTACCATCAGTCATGTAGCACGTACATTCAATGCAACCCACAGAACACAGATAACACATGACACCGTGGCACCTGCGTTACCCTCCTTTCATCTGTTGCTGTGATTGGTCTTACAGGCCTGCGACGGAACCTGTCCATCTGAATTGCTTGGTAAGTTTGGCCACGGTGTCATGGGTTTTCTGCGTTCTGTGTGTTGCATTGAATGTACGTGCTACATGACGGGTGGTACCACCCCCAGCCAACAGAATGATGTCAATCCGTTCTTCCTTCGTCTTTTTCATTGGTTCACCTGCCTGAAAAGGAAAAAATAAACATTAGTCACCGTTTTCACCATTTGTATTGAGACTTATGACTCACCCTATATATTAATTTATTGCGGAAGTACAATAATAAAACATCTAATACGAATATTCTCTGTGTATGTACAGTGGGATCCATGAGTATTATCGTGCAAATTGTCCATGACTATTTTCATGAACTTTTCTCTTACATTCTATGTTTTTAACCGATGGATTTTTATGTATGCTGGTGCAGAAGTTGTCAACAGCTTGTTTTGAGTTTTCTTTTAATTCTTGAAGCTCTTATTGGTTCAAATAAAGTGCACGAACATGGTGATGGACAATTTGCATGGTAATACTCATGGATCCCACTGTACAATGCTAGAATCAAATTTTAGTGGGAAAACTAATATTTTTTAATTTGTATATAATCTCTCTGTTTGTCATTCAAACAAAAATAATACATGAAATGTGCTTCTTAAATTATAAACCCTTCTTTCTAGTTATATGAAAGCAATCTGATTTCGGGATCTTTGCAATCATAAATCCTACCATCTCGAAGGACATGTCACACCATATTGGTCAATTTTTGGAAATTAATATAACGTACTACATCAATTTCCCTGCCCCTTTATCCCCATTAGTTTATCTGACCACAAATGGGCCCACACACACACACACACACACACACACACACATATATATATATATATATATATATATATATATATATATATATATATATATATATATATATGTGTGTGTGTGTGTACGAGGGTGTATTAATATGTAGAAAAATTGGCATATTATATTTCTATGATACGATGTGTATGATATGCTTACAGCATAATCTGTGCCTCTCCCAGAAAATAATTCTAGATTCGCCTATGCCTATAAATCTTCGATCACGAAATGTCCACGACTGAAGAAAGGGTGTTCTTTGTGAGCGTCCCTTCATCAATTTCATTAATCTAACCATCACTCATCCTCATCGTCGCGATTAATCAAAAGTGGAAGAAATGCGACATGAAACAAGAAAAATACATATTCATGTAGTTACATTTTAACGATATAAAATTGAAAACTTCAGGGTCTTCCAACGGTGTAGGAGGAATCGGTACCGTCTGACTAGGGACTTGATTTGTACAGCATGAGGAACTTGGGGGTAATAACCGGAAGAGGACAAAAGATCCTAAAGAGAGCGAGTCTAATCCCTAATGAACTCTTTCACAGACTACTCCGGGCGTAACTGACAGCAAGATTAAAGGAAGTCGAAACGGTTTGCTAATAAACAGTGATGTTTAGAAGCAAGCACTGGGGCTATTCGTATCTTTCCACCCGCATTACGACACAGAATCCTCAATGCCAAACGCATCCGCATTTGCCCAATTAATGTAGGTATTTTTGAAGCCCAGAATAAGAATTCTTTGATGCCAAGCGCATTCTGACAGCGGGCAGTTAGCCAATGACAAATGTTTTGTTGTTCAGCTGCCAAAGACAACCGTGGCTGGCCGACGAGCCTCTCCCGAGCCGTGACCTAGAACTTGCAAGGCGGTGAAGCCAAAATCCGTTACTTTCAGAAGAACGTTCTAATCGGTTCAGAACTTAACACTTCGAATGAGTCAACTGTAAACAAACGCTTCTGTTAAGGTCCCTTATTGTAACAAGATTTTTATACCTTCTCCGAAACACCTTCAACCCCCCTCCCTGAAATTGAGGAGGTGCTGTCAGGTCCGTAGGTTTGAGACATAACTTCAATCTTAGTCTCGAGTGATCCCTATTACCCCTACATAACTAACAGAAGACACAAAACATTTTCATATAGATGAGTAGTACAAACTGTCATAACTAACGCAGATTATTATTATTATTATGATAATTACGGCCATAAAATTGAGTTCTATAATAATTAGTTCTTAGAAGAGAGGGATCTTATACCGATGGAATAAAACAAATCACTCTCAAGAAGTTCTAAAAGGCTTAAAACTAAATTCAGGAGAATACGTTTATTTCGATGCATCACAGCATGCTTCCATTTTGTTATATCAACAAGAATGCAAAGAGAAAGAAAGATAATTAATCCTGTCATTGATGCGGGAGAGATCGTTGAATCGGTCAATTGATCCCCGCCCCTTGACAATTGCCATCGTTTAATTTCAAATTTGAAAAGAAAAAAACATAGTTTTGATATTTGGTAAGTAGTTTTCCAGAAGAATAACCGAAAAAAAAGATCAGTTATCTAGCTCGGAAAGTAGACAGTAAAATGCACGAATCAGGTCATTGGTGATTTGTTGTTTTAAGTCCACTTTATGCACAGGAAGGCTAATCGGGACTGAGGAGCCGGGTCAAATTTTCATGTTCTCATATTCTACCACTTAACCCAAGGAATAAATGATTCATCGAGTTTTCAAAGTTCCAAAAACGGAGATTTTATATGCGAGAGGTCACATAGGTGAACTTTCTGACTAAAAGTTTCGCCAAAAATTTCAACAATTTTCCCTGAACAAGGTGCCCATTCAGTGGCTAAGGGCGTAAAGTGGTGGATTTTGATCTATCCACCGAAGCTCTCCAAGTGTCCTTTCATCTATTTCCACTTATCATCATTCATCCTCATCGTCACGATTAACTAAAAGTGGCAGGGAGCCACAAAAAACAACAAAAATACAACACAACAGGTATATTAACGGCATACAATATGGAACAGCAAAGCAAACAGTTGTACCGGATATTCACTCATCCGATGTAACGTTAACGAGTACAGAGTCTGGCCAAGGACAGAGAGAACGATAATAAATTTGCAACAAAATAGTTTATTAATATAAGTTTATAATATTAATAATTGTGTTTCATAAAATTATTATTTGTATTCAATTTTATAACGGTCTCCATTCTTCCTTTCAAAATTTTCTTTAGACGTCCATGGTGATCGTCTCTTTGGCTCATATGCGTATTATTTGCATCAACATAACAGCAGTTTTCCAAATTATTATACAAATTAAACCACTAGCACGTTATTTTTCAAAATTGCGCTACTTTCAGATTTCGTGTATTGGCCGAAGTTCACGCTTAGGACTTTCTTATATTATCACCTTTAGCTTTACAGGTACTGTTAGGTCAGTACTCGAGCTTCAGTTTAATAAGGCCCGTAGCTAGAGGGGGCAGGGGGCAACCGCCCCCTGAGAGCCTGCTTTGCCCCCCTGTGAAAAATACAGAACACATTCCTACCTGGAATTCTCACTAATCTTTGCCATTATATCTTGTAATACTTGTAACGGTCGGATTGACCATTACTGGTTTTGGTATATTGTAATAATTAATTGCTGGCCAGCTACAAGGTGTAGGGTTAATTAATATGTTTCCATGAGTGTACTTTTATGTTATTATTGCATGTAAGTGTATATTATTGGATTGTGCTTTGCTGGATGTTAGATTCCCCTGTTTTTTACCTCCCCGGTTGGGGGAGCTAGCTGTCTTACAAAGGACCGTTGGCAGTGGAATTTTCCAATGCTACGGGGTCCACGTCCACGGACGTTTACCCCGACTATAAAAAGAGCCAGTGGGCTTTAGCAAAGAAACAGTGTTTCCCCATTGATCGACGAAAGAGGAACGTCTCCTCAAGTTTAGTCCACTTATGGTGGCTAGACTGGATATAACAATGTAGCATCTGGTTATGCCAGCCCCTGTTGCTGTCCCAAGTCCCCTTTTAGAAAAAGCTTTGATTATGTGGATATTTCCGGATTTGATTAATTGATGCCCAAAAGAAAGAGAGAAGGCGTAAGAAAACGCATTTGTAACGGAATATCATTTAAGTTGAGGATAGGCCCACCGAGATAGTTTTGCTAACTCGGTGGTAAGGGAAGTGCCGATGGTTATGCCATAGGTGCGAAACTATATTATTAGAGATTTGGTAATTTTGGTCTATGCAAGACACTCATGGAAACGTTCTGTAAAATATGTATATATATATAACTACGTATAATAAACCAATATATCCTACGAGAATGTTATAATTTCAAGAACTACGGTACTGTCCATTTAACCAGTTGTATATTCACTTGCTGTATATGTGTAAACGAACCAGGGACATACAAATATAAATTGTTATGTGAAACCCCCCCTTTTTGTAATTCCGGCGCAAATATAATCTGCTCGCTTGGCACCCAGGGTGAGGTGAAAGGAGAGATTGAGGGATGAAAGTAGGAAGTAATCCAGAGGGCCGGATAGAACCGAGGGATAGGGGGCGACACTTTCACATACTCTAGCAACATAACAAAGACACTTATTGATTTTGTGATTTATTAACGTGTGTAGGATTCCTTACAATGTCGTACCAGGATTGGGTGGGGGGATTCCCTTCAAGATTCAGACTTCGGGAAATAATTTCGCAATTTTCAGTGTCTAGAACAGTTGCGACATTTTGAGTAGTCTTGAATTAAAGGTGTCTAATGTGTTTGGATGTTTTCTTGGATGTGTTGGTATGAAGTTTCAACTGCTCAATTTATTGTTTCCCAAGTCTACCTTTTTGTAAAAGTGATTCTAGTGGTAGAGAGAGGGAGTGGATATTTGATTTTTGTTTCTTAGCGTGGCTTTTCTGCCACTTCTAGCTAATCGCGACAATAAGTGATGTGAAATTTATGAACAGACATTCACCCACAGTGCCGAATTACCCTTTCCCCAACCTTGGACGGAAGTCCATTCTAAGGGGGCAAACACTGAAGTAAGGAAACAAGACTAGCAGAATCTAAGAATAATAGGACAAATGAATACTCAAGATGGAATTAGTTTTCACGTGTTTCTTGCATTTTTCTTCCAGACGACCAAGGGCACTTGCAGGGGACATACAGAGGCAATTGACCCCCTCGATTTCATATTTTACATTCAGAGTGCGAATTCCCATGGCGGAATTCTCTTCCACCTTGCCACCAACAATCTTGTTCTATTCAAATTTTTCCCCCATTAAAATTTTCCGAGGGTAAGAGTTCGTGTTACAACAACAAAGATAAGCAACTAGTTTTGGACTTCAAAGATACTTTACTAAGAATAACATCATAAACACATACAAAGAAGGAATAACAAAGAATGATGTCTGCCTGTGTGTGAATGTTGCATACATCTCTTGTTCTCTCTCTCTCTTTTTCTTTCTTTAGGGCTGGTAACAGGGGTAAAAACGTACTTCTACAGTAATAGATAATATTTTAAAATTATATCAAATTGGACTACTAAGAAATGGAACCGTAGCTGCGAAGGTGGTTGTTATTGTCACCCTAGGCCCCTGGAACATAGAAATTAGACCGACCTGTACCTGTCATTTCTCCTCCACTTCTCGCCTCCCTTCGTCGGGAATAAAACATACATATTACATGTTAATTTAATAGGAAACCAATGTCTTCTTAATGTTTCTCATTTTTTGTCCCTCCACCTAGTTATCTTTAAATTGCAATCGATTTTGCAGATGTGAACAATAACACACACTTCATTAAAAATAAATAACTAAATAATATCTAACACTTACTAAAAACATTTCACCTATCTTCTAATTTCTTGACATTTTGAACCAGTCATTAAAGGAATTAATTTGCTAGTTTATAAATGTAGCAAATTAATTCGTTTATAAATATATAATAAACAAATTAATTAATGATATTAATTATTTAATAATTGACACACACACACACATATATATAACCAAGATTTTGGGCTTGGCTCCCCTTTCAAAAAAATCCTGGGTACAGGCCTGCTTTCCTGTCACTTATCACTTTTGGGGAAGGGGGGGGGGGCAAGTGCTCCTGTGTACCCTGCTATATCTGCCAATGCGACACAATATATTACAAATTCCCCCCCTACTAAGAATTCCTGGCTACGGGCCTGAGTTTAATATGGTGAAACGTTGGACACCTTGATCAAGAGCGACGCACCTTATATATCAAGGACGTATTTAGCGGGTGGGGGTCCGGAACCCCCTCCCCGAAAGACTTGCCAAGTACTAAAATTATATAATGAAACAAAACAACTACAATTCAATAATAAAATAACTACAAATAAATAATGAAAAAATACTTGTTGTTTAATCGAGGGTTATTTATATATTATTGGAAGGTAAGGAATATATTGGGATCATACGACTTTCAATGACTTTAATTACTACTCATAATAGTATGCATAAAATATTACAAAGAACTTTACTTTTCGTCATCTGGATCTAACATCCTTTTTTGATATCCAATTCTTTATCTATTTGACATTAATTTCCTTGCCAGGGTTTATTTTTTTTACAAATGTTGCCGACCTTAACTATACGTAGATAATGAATGCGTGCTGTCATATTCAGTGGCGAAGCGTAGAGTTCCTAACAGGGTAGGCACAAAAGTGCGATAATTTCCATTAGTTGCTTAAATATGTAAAAAAGAAAAAAAGGAGGGGGGCTATGTCATGGAGAGTGGTTCAATGTCCCTCCAGGCCGCTTCTTTACTTGCCAGTGGCGTGACGTTTTCAAAAGTGTTGTTACCGGCCATCAATACGATAATTATGTCTTAGACGTTCTCCTCCCACCCACCAGATGTCATCCATCTAGATGTTTGTTCATTTCGTTTTTTTATTTGTTTGTATTTTTTCAACCCCTGATTTATGCACACACCTCCAGAAAGAACTACCAATCATGGGACATCGCGAAAATCCAACGAATAGTGCTCGAGCCCTGTTGTCAATTCTTCATCGCTTTTTTCTAAATGTATTTATTTATTTTGCAATTGAGGTGAAAAGGGCTAGAACCCCTCACCCCCATAATTTTCGGGTCAGTCTGACGTTTGTGCCGTGAGCAGACGACAGAATTCCGCACTTTCAGCGAATGTCAGTTTGGTACGTTCTACTGCTGCCAACTTCGTTTGTTTTTTAGCAAGACTTCCTCGCGCCGAGGAAAACAACATTGTTATCTGTTGTCTACCTAAAGGAATGGTTGTAGTTAATGCCAGTCTTGGCTTTCTAGATAAATGAATTTCTGACACCTGTATGTGCAAGTAAACATAATTTAAATTTTGAATATTTTCGTCTCATTTGTTCTGATCTATGCTAATCGTGACGATGAGAATGTATGGAGAATGAATTAAAGATGATCAGGAAACATTGACATGACCACAATTAGATCACCTGGCTTCGTAACGTGTTAGGATGAACACTATGGGGCTTTCAAGAAAAAAACGTAAGTAAAGGTGACCTCTCTCATTCAGTGTGTATACTTCGCATCCTAGTTTGTTCTACCCCTTGTGTTAGTAGACACCTTTACGTGATAATAGAACATAGGATCCTTGTTTGGGACCCGGCAACACGACAGGTTACTATGTAACATATAAACAGGTTATAATAAATGTAGTTGCTTGAGAGAATAGAATCCCAATTTTTAGGCGCAATTCAGCTCTTTTCTGCCAATCCAAAGTGACAACACTGGCCTGTTCCGCCAGACCTGAAACAGACATGGCCTCCGCAATAACCCCATAACACTCTTTGTCCTAAACCCAAAAAAGTCTTCCCTTACATTGTACTCTCATTGACCGCCCTCTTCTCTTGTTATCCCTTCAGGGTAAACGAAACTGCCTACCTCTTCGCTTGTGTCGGCTGCATAAAAAAATGTCTGCTTGCAATATCTATTCGACGACAGTGTTAACGCATTAAATAACGTTTCAACAACTTTTAATTTTTTTAAAATTTTGCTGACACTTGCCACTGCTACTCGCAAAGGAAAATAGAGTTGAAAACATTTTAGAAGAAGGAAATATGAAAGACCAAAAGTGGGTCCTACCTTACCGATGATTACATCTTCACTCAATTAAGAACTCAATTGTTCTTGTTGTTTTTGCATTTTAGTCCAGCACTTTCTTGCATAAATCTCATCGCTGCACGACACGAATCACAAACAAAGCTCTACCGCCAAGAACCTCGCGCTCCGAGCCACGCTCCCTTGTAGCGTCCTGAGCAGGAGGCAAGTTTTCACAGAGAGGGAACAAGCGAGGGTAATCCCCGTTCACGATAAAAATAAATTATTATATTTCCAGTGAAAGGAAAACTACTTTGTAAATATAAGGCGTAGCTATCAATTTAATTTACATAATTTGGTATGAAGACTTACTTTACAAATATAAGTTCTTTAGACTTTCCGTTTACGCTACGGTGTTGGGTGAATCGACAAGACCATCAGCACTCTGACCAGAAAACGAAGTCGAACTACAGTACTCCGTAATTTTCAATTTCAATTACTCTCGTCGATGAAAGGAAGGAAAACCTAAGTTTCGTACAAAATATGGAGAATGTACAATGAAATAGAAATCTCTCTGCACGAACACAGGCTAATGTTTATATAAAATGCTGGTACACCACAAATTTCCAACCCTGGCGGAAATGCAGCGTTGCTGACATTCTGTTCGTCCTAGTGGGTAACACCGCGAGGCCGGCCTCAGGAGAACGTTATAAGCATACGTACAGTACTCGTAAGATTAGGCTTCCCGCATATACGACCGTACGACAGAATGTGAAGAGAAGAGGCCCCAGCAGATGTGCCTCACTCCGTGGAAAGTTCGTATACTGAACAGGGTTAGAATTTTTTTGTAATTATCATAAATGAAAATTCCAAACTTTTCCATTGCATTACATGTGTTTTGACGAAATAAGTAAATACAACTTTAAAAGAGTAATGGCGTGGGTAGGCCCGGCCTCCTGGCCTCATAGGACGCTTCGCCACTGGTCATATTACTATTCTTATACCATACTTTAAGCTATTCATGCAATAAAAATATATTAATTAATTTGAATATTAATATAATTATTTTAATTTAAACATTATTCTTGTTATTATCATTATTTTGAGACTTTTGGTTTGGACACCCCCCCCCCCCTTCCCGAAATATATTTCTAGATACGTGCCTGCCTTCCGCCTTGTCAGACCTAATTATACACTGCAATGAATCCTGCCTGTACTTTGAATACGAACTACACCAAGTATTTTTGTAGAAACTACATTTCTTTATTTTCTTTTCCTTTTTTAGAGAGGCGCCACTGCATGTTGGCAGAAGACTGCCTCTCGTTTCTAAAAATTACGTGTTGGGTATGTCTTGATGTCCATCCCCCACAAGTCCGTTAGAACTTGTGCGCCATCAACGGCGAACACCCTTTTTTGGTGAAAGAGCTTACAAAACCTTCTTTATACTATTTCTCCGAAAATATAACTGAGAGAGTTTCAGGTATGGTTCCTTCTATAGCCTAATAAAAAAGAAAAAAGAAGTTGAAATGTAATTTGGATATTATACAACATTTCCTTGTAATTTTACATTGCGATACGCTGAACTTACAGTGAAAAATGTATCCACAGAATAGAATTTTACCACCTTGAATGTGGTGCTGCCATCTACTGAGAATCTGGCGTACTAGGATAAAATTATAAACGAGGTAATAGACGTTGACGACTTGTGGTTTAAAATTGAACCCGAATCACTGTAACATGCCGCCACCAAGAACAGAACCCAGAAGGCGTCGATTACAAGGCGATGCTTATCGAAGAAGTCCCTCGTAATACCACGCTAGATCTTGGCAGGAGGCAGTAAATTCGATTTCGGAGATTATTTTCCGTTCGAAAAATCGCTAAGATATTCCAAATTATTAAAATTTTGTGTGTTGCGAATTTCCCCTAGTGCAGCGATTCTAAACTTGTGGTCCTCAAACTGCCATACCCTCTTGAGTCCGCGAAGTCTTGCAAATGTTGAGGAACTTCGTCTCACGAATGTTCGCGTAGACTGATATAATTATTAAACAGATCGATATAAAAAATATGTGTTCCCGGATTGCTAGAGGCAAAAACTTGACAATGTTCTTATCATTTTCGTTAATATCAGAGACTGTTTACAAAGTTTCTTAATATAAAATCCACTATACCTGTACATGGTTGAGGAGTGGCGTGCCCAATGGGGGGGTTGATGGGGTTATAACCCCCCCCCCCCTTTCGCCCAGTATTCCTAAAAACAAGAACGCTCAAAGGTAGGAAAATATGACAAAATGAGGGCTGACTACCAAGAAAAAGTATACATAGCCCCTCCCTTTCGAAAATCCTGGCCACGCCACTGTGCTTGAGCTAATATTAAGGAACAGTTACTGGAGAAAAAGTTCGCTTCTCTCAATCTCGCTCTGGCTGAATGAATGCATGACGAAGTGACCGTAATGTTTTTCTTCTCCTTCTTTTGCATTACACGTGTGCCTCTTGTAATCAAGGAATCTCGGGTTCGATACCCGGTGGAGGCATATAGCGGTTGCGAACCGATCCGACTTCATCCAGTCCCGGTTAGCCAATCTCAACATAAAGAGAACTTGAAACGCTGACTAATGTTTTGACATTAGATATGTGCACCAGAGAACTGTTGCTCGCCGTAATAAATTATTGTATTGTATTATCTTTAGTTTTTCTGCCACCTTTGACTAATCGCGACGATGAGGATGAGCGATGATTAGATTAAATTGATGAATGGGGTACCCGTAAAGAACATCCAGTCCCGGCCAGAACTGAGCTGCTGAGAGGGTCCTCGTTTTATACCTGATTTTACCCTGCCGCTGTTTTACTGTATGGAATTGTCCCTGCCAGTGCTACTGTTGCTTCTGAAACACTCATTAAGGCATACTGAACTAACCTATCCTGGATTCGTCCGATTTTTCACTGAAATTTCTACGTAGTGCATCTGCGTGTGGCAAATCATAAGGTAATACACATATCCACGATAGGAGAAAATTCAATTCGAAAACTGCTCTTTCCTCTCTCTTTTTAATATAAGGAAATCACAATACATGTAAACTGCACAGGGAATGTTCAAGTGTAAAGAGGATGGGGCCAGGCACGTATTTAGAAATACATTTCGGGAGGGGGGGGGGCGAACCAAGTATCTAATAATAATAATGTTTAAATTAATATAATAACTATATTATAATAATAATAATATTAATATGTACATTAATTAACATCTTAATATTATTACATTAATTATTGCATTATCTAGCGTACGTGTAGTTAAGATTGCCAAATTCTATAAAAACAACTGCTCTGGCAATGAAATTACATATCAAATAGATAAAGAATTGAATATTTATGGAAAAACAAAAGATGATAATGTACCCAGTTGACAAGTAAAGTTCTTAGATTAATATTTTATGCATAAGGTCCATAAATCATCTTTGGTACTGTAATTTAAAGCAGTATGATCCCAACTAATCCTTGCCTTCCACTAAGGGGAAGAAAACTCGATTATACAAAAAAAAAAAGTAAAAAGTATATTTTCAATATTTAATTTTAGTACTAGGTAATTCTCTCGGGTGAGGGGGGTCCGGACCCCCTAAATACGTCCTTGGTTGGGGTTTCACTCAGCTAGGAGCATCATCCAGTCAGATGGAGAATTCACATTTCGTACATCTGAGCACTTGTCGAAGAGTGGAAGAATGCATCACTTCCTGTCACCCGGATTTCCGGCTGTAATACTGGTACGTCTCCTCAGACGACTCTCTCTCTCTGAGGCGAAGATATAGTACAAGCAATGCAAGCACTGCTTGCATTATTCGAATATCATTTAATGTACTTAATGTTTTAGCCTTATTTCGTTTCCATCGCACTCGATTTCGCGAAAAATTACGGCCGCAAACTCCCTCAGCAGCTCTGTAGCAAGCACCAGCCTCAATGCTTGCGGCTGCTCTGCGGGAAAATAACGCACCCGAAGGAGTCACATGGCGAAGCGTGAAATTCGAGTGGAACCCGTCCACAACGCTTATACCAAAAGCTCTGCTTGCTGAGCTTGCGTGATTCCCGAAAATAGCCGAGCTCAACCGAAAGCAGAAGGATATATTACCACCAGAAACTACGAGTAAAGAATTTGTGTCTTCATGAACACGTAAACAAGATCGCGAATTTAAAAATAATTCTTAGTCATAAAATAACTAAAATAAGTTATTATCATTGTTCTAAATTCCATATATATATCATTTTATATTACAATTTATTTTAGATTTCGCGAATTGTAAAACGCGTAAAAAAATGGATATTGGGAGTTCGAGCGAGATGGTAAAGGGCGGGGGTTTGTGTTTCCAGGAAGTGAAATGTCTGCACCCCCGTGAAGAGTTTCCCCAGGGAGGGAGGGAAGATTCGACGGACCTTGGTCTGCACCCTGTGTCCAGCTCGGTCCAGCTCAAATTACGTCGAAAGTGTTGACCGCACCAGTGTTTGCAACTGCCTAATTATTTACACAGTAATTCAAGTGAGCTGTTTCACAAATTTTACAACCACATTCAATAAATTGACTGCTTTTGAATAAAACTTGGGGTGAAAATAAAGCTATCTAAAAAGAACTCTCTGCTGATATTTACACAGCACAATTAAATCGTATACATTGTACACATTATGAACACAAGAACATGTTTTAAGTTTTATTATTATGACACAAGTGGTGCTCCCAGGATTTTTTGTAGTAGTCTCCTCATTTTGTCATCTTTTCCTGCCTTTGACTTTCCTTTTCTTAGGAATACTGGGCCAAAGGGGGGCCAACCCTCCCCCAGCCGCCCGACCCTGTGGCCGAGTGGTTAGCACATCGCGCTGCGACGCCAAGGGTCCCGGGTTCGAATCCCGGTCGGGCTTGGTTGTTTGTGAATGTCCATTCATCAATTTCATCATTTCATCACTCATCCCCATCTTCGCAAATTAGCCAAGAGGCACAAAACGCGAAGTAAAATAAACTAAATCAATCAATCAATCAAAAACCTCCCCCGGCCCCGGCTCTGTATGACACTTTATTACTTAAATATTATGTATATACTCTTTCTGCTGTAATGATTCTGATTCCACCACTTAATTTCTATCTCCATACTGATATATCTTTCCTTCCCATGAGGGATAAAATTAAGGAAATAGGTTGGTATCACTTTCGGTCGTTTCAGAGATTTCCAAAGTGATCTTGCGTGGATGCTTTCCAGTTGTGGAAAGAGCATGGGAGTGTCTTCACGTTTTGAGAACCTTGAGGCCCTAAGATTTGTTGAATTGTTCGATAGCGGGAAATTTCCTATATATGCAAAGGAGTTTGGAATTTATTGTGGTGAGTACATCGTCTATGCATGTGTTTCTTTGGTTTGAAATGAAATTTTTAAAGTTTGTGTTTAACTTTTTATTTTAATGTTTGACTCCGAATGCGATTTTTAGGGTGCCCACAAATCCTAAATTACAATCACGCAGTGTAAATTAAATAAATGAGTTATTTTACCTAAATCCGTTTGGTCACAGTTTGCCCACATTAAAAAATAATGAACAAATAAAAGTACTAATAAATAAATAAGAAATTACGTACCCCTTTACTCGTATGCGGAAAGTTCGCATATGTAAGACGTTTACTACCATACGAATAACGTTACCTGGAATTTCGAAAGTAAATGTGACGTTTGAGGATCATATGGTTTATTTTTAGAACCGTCATTTTATTATGATATTTTGACAAATCCAGCGACCGGGCCAATGAGGCTATAAACCTTTAATCCCCCTCTTGGCGTGCCATTGTACTACATGTTTTGTTGTACTGAAACATTGCTTGCCTCCTTCGTAAGACTACGCTTCGCTACTGCTCCACACACACACACACACGAAGTCAACACGGCGGAAACTGGGAGAATCATTTGAAGCTATTTCTGACCCATCCCTCTCTAGCATGTATCGCTAGTAAGGGGAAAACAAAACACGACGCAAATCTTCTTTAATACCCTTATCTCCTCTTCTGTCCTGGGCTGCAGCCAACGGCCCCCCTCTCTCGGTGATCCTCACCTCCGGGGAGAGAGGGGGTGGGGGCCTGTGCAACAAAATAAAGGCTTCCTACAAACAAAAGTACTTGAAATTACGACACGTCTTCAAAGAGCTTCCCTGTGTACAGTGGAGCTCAAACATAATCGAATTGGCCATCAACACAAGACTGTGTGTGTGTGTATGAGAATATGTGTGTGTGAGAGAGAGACAGACAGACTTTCACTAGCCCATAGCCATTAAAATTACACTTCCTTCATTTTATTTCTTACTTACAAAACTAGAGTTAAGGTACACCCAACCGCGAAAGAAACAGTAGACGAGTTATCCACCACCATTTTCATTCGGTCTGTATTACACAATGTGATAACAATGAATTGAAATAATGACGTCAATAAGCAGAGAACAATGACTGCTTCGAACCAACGTAGTTTCATTCCTTAAAACAACACAGGATGCAGAATAAAAAAGTAATGAAAATAGTGGTGGACAATTTGCCTACCATTATCTTTGCCGTTGACTGTACAGGCCTTTTCTTCCATTCAACCATTTATGCTTTGTAGAAATACAATAAATATGTAAATATAATTCTATAATCAGACACACATTCATCATATAAAATGTAAAAATACATTGAAATACAAAAGAACATATTCACCAGATTGCAGTGACAATAAAATACTTTTGTAATGAGTTTCAGTATAACTATGAGCTTGATTAAGTTAATTGTACATTCAGTTCAATTTCATCTTGAAAACAATTATTAAAACATTAATGTTAATTTGTGCATAGAAATTGTTGTGTTTTTGTTATTTTATATAGAATTTGTGTGTTCGGCCAATTACGATGAATTCATCTACTCCGTAGTTTCATGGCTGACACTTTCGTCTTGTAATCCAGAGGTCCCGGGTTCATTTTCCATTGGATACATTGCATAGGGGCTCAAATTTCAAATTTAAAACCTGCATACACTCCCGATTAGGGTATCTGAGCATAGACTGGACTTAAAATGTTGAAACTTTTTTTTTTAAGTTTGCAAGTTCTCTCCTCTGTGACAATATATTGGAAGTATGAGGTATTTATGGAGCTGCAGTAGTCTAGTCAGTTCGGTGTCTGACTCCCACATGGGAGAACTGGGTTCGATTTTCATGGTGGTTCAATGTAAGAATTTTTGTGGCCTTGACCCAGCATAAAGTGGCTCTGATGTTAAGGTGGGGAAAGGGGGGAAAGACAGCTGGAGTGTGGTGTGCCAAGATAGAGAAAGTGTGGGTTTCTATAGCCACATAATTTAATGTAATCATGAAGCAATTATGTGTTGATTATAAATATCACATTAATGGGATTGAAGAGAACAAGCTTGTCAACTGACAAAATAAATTTCCTAAATACTGTTTTACAATTATTTGTTTGATTTTTATTTAGATATATCAAATGAAATGTTTACACTATCAATGGAAGAGGTTTGGACTAGGGATGGGCAGATTCGAATCTTTGAAGACTCTGATGATTGACATCAGGAAATGGAACTTGGAACACTCATCCACTTTGTTTTGTGAGGTTTGTCAACTGAACTGTCAACAAAGACAGCAGTGTACCCCATTGTGGAGGGGAGATTTGGTAGGGGGTTATAACCTTTCCCCTCCCTTTCACCTGCTATTCCTAAAAAAAATGCTAGAAAAAATGGCGAAATAGAGGACTTACTACCAAAAAAGAAGCATTCAAACATTCAAACATTTTGGGTAAGAATATTTGGTGTCAAATTAAAGTGGCTAAAAATATTGATGGGCATTTTGTAGCCACATATCTCTGAAACTGACTGTACAATCAGCAGCAAAGATGACAGTAGGAAAATTGTCCATGCTTTCATACTTTTTTTTTTAACACTTCTGAACTTCTTATTTGACTACCTTGAAAAAATTAGAAGTCCTACATTTGTAAAATTGGCAACACAGCATTTCACAGCCAAGAGATAGTAGCCAACTTTAAGACAGATTCTCCTACTAAATGAAAAGAGAAAAAAACTGTTGTGAAAAATTTACATTCTCACATTCCATGAAGTTAGAAGCTATAAGTCAGTAATATCATACACAGTCAGACAGAATTCGTAATTAGAATTAAGAATGTTGGATGACATCTATGATTCTTTATATTCATATTGAAAAGTGAAATTTATTGAGGTATGAAATTCTGAACCAGTTTTGCTCCACGAATATTGTCAAATTTGAACACAAAGAAACAAGTTTCTAAGGATTTGGACAAAATTTGAGTTAAAATACCTTGCACAATTCCAGACATTTGTGTAAAGTGCAACTTTTCCATGATCTATGATGAAAAATCATTCGAAGCATGGGCAGGTGGTTGCTTTTACAAACATCAAGTTGTATTAGAACTCCTACTAAGCAGTTTGTCTACCAACATGAACAGCAGGGTCTAGAGAGATGATGTTTGTTTGTGAAGTTGAAAGTCTTCTTGACAGAAACTTTTTCAGAAGTTAGAGTGCCTCGAACGAAATTGTTATCTGGGAAATTTCCATAGATCTCTCTGCAATTCACAGGTTATGACAGAGTGAGAGTTCCATAATTTCTGGGAAGACATTTGCAAAAGGTGATACACTCAGATGCCACTTAGTTTGATTGAGTTTATTTAACAATGAATGATTTGGTTTATTTTACTTCTCATTCTGCCACTTTTGGTCAATTGTGATGATGAGGATGAATGATGATGTGATGAAATTGATGAAGGGACAATGACAAACAAACAAGTCCCATAGAGGATTAGTATACTGGCCATGAATCTACATGTCAGAGCCTCATTGGTCTGCAAAATCCAGTCCAGGATATACTACATGCAAGTGACATTGATGTTTGGGTGTCTATGCACAGAAAGGCTAATCTGGATCCAAAGCACTATGTGCCATCCATCACCTGGTATTGAACTATGAACCCCTTGATTACAAGCAAGACAACGATGTTACTACTACGCTATCAAGGCCAGATGCAACTTAGAATGTGCAGAATCATGTGAAGTAGCATAAATTCTGAGGTGAGCAGTTTCAGATATTGAATTTCAGCTGTAATTATCATGAGACCTACTTGACATTCAAACTGGTTTAGGTGCACAGAAAAGGGCACAGACAACAAGTAAATATTAAGGAGAATTACTTCCTACATCCTGTTTAAGAATAAATATTTATGATACATAAATTACTCATAATGTGTGCTAATGCAACTTAAAAAATACAACTCACTTCAGAAGTGCAAGTTTCTGCAACCCAAAAAGAGTTGCAAAACTAGTCAATGAATACTCATAATTTTAAGAAAAAATAAAACAATACATTGCTTGTCTGCTGGATCTATTTTAAAAAATACATGAGCATTAGCAGGTATTTTCAGAAATTTTCAACATTATTTGCAATAAATGTTTGTAACATAATGCACTGAAAGATAATTTATACTGTTATTGTGCACCCAGCTAAAATTACAATTAACCCTCCCCCCTCCCACGTTGGCATATTCATGAGTAGACCTCAAATTTTTAGGTTCTAAAAAGTGTGCCTTTAGGTTCATAAAATAGGTTCTAAAATCCTAAAATAGGCCATAATAGTTAAATTAGGCTCGAAAATCCTAAAGTAGGTTCCAAAAAAACTGATTAGGCACAATAGTCAAAACAAAATTTCAAAAGATCCGTAAGAAATTTTGATAGTTATACATATGGACCAAACATTAATTTTCTAACCAAATTTTCATTTGTATACATCATTTTCAAAGTTATCAACAAATTATTGTATTGTGCTGTTAACAAAATATACTTGACGATATGAAGAATGAATTACGTATGTATAATTTGCTGCACAATATGAGAGTGGTTACTCACTGGGAATTCCTTGAATTCCTGGAATTATTGGCTCCAGGAATTATGCGTGAATTTTTCTCCATAGACGTGAAAAATTGCAACTTTTATTAATCCAAATCCCGCTGAATTGAATGCCTGAGGCAAGTTTTTCACAGTTTAGATTTTATTTTTATCAAGGAAGGAAAAGAAAATAAATTTACGTACAAATAAAACATTCTGTCAATCAATTTACTTTGTTGGTGCCCTTTGCAGAACAATCTATCTTACAGACAGAAGATTATTGCAAGATATTGAAGTTGATTAGGTAAATTCCAGTTTGAATTTCTTGTACAATTAAAAAAAAATCGTATATCCCCTATCATTTGAGACTTTTGTTTGTAGACGTATTTTGATTCTGAGTGTGTAAAATGGCAAATTTAAACTTCGCACCTTATATTGAATATTTTATATATAGGCTATACTGTATAATTGAATTTAATTAGAATTTTTGGATGCATTAGAATCACATGGACCCTTACATTTTTAATACATTTGCATGTGTATACGTGTGGGTGGTTAGAGGCAGTAATACATAAGGTTGAAATAGAGAAAACATCTGCTTGTACCCTTGATTTTTTGGAAAGTTCGCTTTGAAAACTGGTAATTATCGTTACCCCCACACTCCCTATACGCCTTCATGGCGTGGTGCTAAGCACAGGGGAGCACTTTACTTTATACTTGAATATTATCAGAGTCCTAGAGTGGCCAGGCCACCCTCAATACATAACAATCTTTTTCATGTTATCCGCAGTAAAACTCCACCTCTTATCAGTGAGGATCATCTTACTTGCTGAAAATGATCTTTCAACAAAAACAGTCAGTGGTGCAAATTTCAATGCTGAAACATTACTTGGCAAGGCGTGAATACCACAAAGCACCGAAATGATGCAAAAGTGAGCAAGACCACACGGATGAGAAGCTTGTACTTCAGGGTTTGCCTGTGCAGGTAACAGTGCAGACAGACATTTCACTTTGTATCTTAAAAATATCATGGAGGGAGGGAAATCGACAGAAAGTATGTTTCAAACAATTTAGCCATTGAATTTTTTCGGTACGAAACCGAGCAACTAAAAAAAGGTTTGATTTAGGCACATACACCTAAAAAGGTTCTAACAAGCAAAATAGGTTATTTTAGGCACTATAAAACTTCATCAGTTTTTTTTAGTTTTTAATGAAATGCTGACATAACTTGTTATTTCTTATTTACCTGCACAGGAAAAAATAGGTTAAAAACCTCTATTCATGAGGAACGAAACTTTGGGGTGGAAAAATATACATTACAATTTAAAGGCCTATGTTATTCAAGTAGTAAAATTTGTAAGTGGAAAATTGTCTTTGATGGCCAGCGGCAGCGCAGGAATTGATCATCTAGAGCCATTTAAATTTAGGGGGTGCAACGTTGAAAATAACGAAAATATGAAACATGCATGCATGTAGCCACTAAATCAAATACCAATGACCTTTTAGTAGGCATCTATAATAACATGCCAATGAAACTGTAGAATGCTAGCGACTTGCTTCATTTTGCTTGATTTTAGCACAACAATGACATGTTTGGAAATCTGAAAGGAACAGCCTGTTCAAGGTAGGACAATGCTATACATGAATGACCGGAGGATTTTCCCAAGTACAATAACAGCAGCGTCACTTCAATACCTAACATTCGGCGCTCAATATGACAATGGCATATAATTGATTGATTTGGTTTATTTTACTCCATTTTTCAGCCACTTTTGGCTAATTGCGAAAATAAAAATGAAGGATGATATGATGAAATTGATGAAAGGACAGTCACAAAGAACACCCATGCCCAGCAAGGGAATCGAACCCGGGACCCCTTGGCATGGCAGCACGCTGTGCTAACAACTCCACCATGGATACCACCATGACATGACATAATAGCCCCATCTAGTTGGCTGCAATTTTTGACTCGCTTTGACTCTCTTTGCACCAAAGTGTCTAGTTGGTTGCACGGTGCAATACTGAGTCATCTAGTTTGTTGATTTCGAGTCAAGTAGTGTATTTGGTGTCCTGCACTACCTTCCGGACCAGTGAAGGGATGGTGTATGATCATGTGGTGTGTGCTAACTAATCAAATGACCGTTTAAAGCAGCAGACAAGCATTTGTTGAATATTCTGAACTCGAACACCGCTCTCCATCTAGTTGGTTGAACGTAATTTCCTTGCACCACTCTGACACTGAATACACCTGGACTGCACCGAGTGTAAAAAAGTGCAGCCAACTAGACGGGGCTAATATGACACTCTAAGAGTTAGTAATTTCGGTTTAACGTAGGTTTTGAAAATGGGGTGCGGGAGAAAATTAAGGGGTGCTCTCTGGCACAGCCCCTGTTGAAGACCATAAGAGTAACGATGGACATGCCAATATATAAAAATAATTACAAAAGTGGCTTTTCATTACATGAAATTAGTATTACTATGCCAGATTCGTCAAGTCCCATGCTATATATCTGTTACAGAAGGTAAAGAATCAGATTATGAAGGCTTTTATGGAATATGTATTGAACACAAACACTTCAGGATTAAGCTTCACTGTACTTTCATATGTTTGTATGATTTGGTTTATTTTACTTCGCATTTCTGTCACTTCGGACTAATTATGAAGATGAGGATGAGTGATGATATGATGAAATTGATAAAGGAACATTCACAAATAACATGCACATGTTGTGATTCAAACCACTGGTTGTAGCTAGTTGTGTTCACCACTTCAACACAAAGATCAGTATATTTTCATATGTGTTAAATATTAATGTTTATTTACATTTTATACCATTTCAGTTTTATATCCAAAACACTATTTCTACCACAAAAAATGTAATGCTTTAGAAACCACTTGTATTGCAATATGTCCCATTTTGACCGGGACAGTCCCGTTTCAGAGGTGTGTCCCATATTATTAAAAAGCCACTATTTGTTGAAAATTGAAAGTCAAGTCTAATATGAGACACATTTCATGCTAAAAATGATGTTTTGTATGTGTTCCATTATCTGTAGAGGAGTGAATAAGCATGCAGATTCTTTACGTAATTGCAACAAGAATTTTAATTTCCTGCATCATGACAACTCAAAAGAAAAATCTAGAGTTGTGTATGTCTGATATGTGGAGCAAGGGTTTAGTGAAGATTTAAGTCGGTAACCTGTCTGACTACCATGCTAAAGGTCCCGGGTTCGATCCCCGGCCGGTTCAAATCCGGGAACTTTTCTAACGTTGGAAGCAGCCCCGGCGCCCACCCAGCATCGAATAACATGGGTACCTGGGGGAAACCCTGGGGGGTAAAGGCGGTCAGGGGCGTGATGCTGATCACATCACCCCCACTCACGACCGGATCAAGAAAGTGTGGGGCGTTACCCCCACACCCCCTATACGCCTTCATGGTGTGGTGCTATGCACAGGGGAGAGCTTTACCTTTTTTTTACCTGGGTATTACTCAACTTCAACATAAAGGTTGATCAGAAAAGATGCAAAATGCTATTTAAAGTCGTACCGAGATTACAATAATTAATATCTTTTAAAAATGGGAGATCATAATTCATTTATTTTTTGTGATGTATCAATTATGTAACCCATCCTTTAATATATAATAAAAACATGTTAATAATAACAAAAATTTGATGATTAGGCTTAACAGATTTTTCATGAAACGAAAAAAAAAGGGGGGTAAAATGACCCTCTTGGGATGTACTGTTTTTTGGTTAATAATTATGGTCACCCTAGCAATATGCATACATTTTTTTCGAGACATGTGAATTTATCGAAAACACAGTACTAACATGATTCTCTTGAACATGTAAGCATTTTGCTTGTAAGTTAACACAATTGCTTGTCTAGGTCACTTGAACCAAAAACGAGGTAATGGTTGAGATTGTTTTATGATATTTTTTTTTCAAATTCTCCTAGCAGGAAGACTAATGATCATAGAATTTTGGCAATCATTGTTACACGAAATTTGAACCTTCCTTAAAGTAATGCCCATGGATTTCGAAAAAAAGTTATTTATGTTGAAAAAAAAAAACAAATTAGTATGCAAGCATCCACACTTCCCATGGACAATGTATTTTCTATTGACAAGCGACTGTAAGTATCGTAGATTAGTGGAAATTAATGTAGAAGTAAATCGGAACCTTAGTAGAATGCATTTAGGGACTTTCTTTTAATGCTGAGAACAAAACTTTGCCTGCCTAACCTAACTACGAAAGCACATATTGAACAAAATCTACGTCTGTGAAGTACAAAATCTTAAGTAATCATTAAAACTCTGCAGTGTGTGTTAACAGAAGTAAATCGAAATCGAACCATGTTAAAATTGCATCGTGCCATGATGAAATCGCAATAAAGAAAAAGGAACTTGGGCGGAAAACGAAAACAAATGCAGCACAAACAACGTATTGTTGATGGATGGATTGGGCAATACATAAGATTTGGCAATACTTCATGTCAACCTTAACGACTTATTATGACGTTAAACTGTCCAAAAGATGTGTCTGAGGTTGAGAGCATATATACATTATTACAGTGCATGAACTTTAATCAAGTAACGGGAGAATAAATCTCCCTTGCACTATTCGCCTTTGGTTTTTCTCAGGATGAAACACGGAAATTTCTTCTCACTCTTTAGATATACTATCACATACATGTTCTTCTATCGGAGGACTCAGCTGTTCGTGAATCAAATTACTTTATTATGTGAATTAAATTACTGTATTTACTTTGGTTACCTTATCGTGTTGGGAACGGATACGCCCTTCTCGTGTCAGTATGTTGGACTTTTATTTACATTTCTCTTAAAACTTGTATGCAATGGTACGATCACCCTTGCCTTTTCCAAAACATTTTATTTTTTACACGAAAGAATTGTAATATTAATCTCAGCGATAATAATAATTAGCAATCAGGCGTTTGTTGACATTGACAAAACACAATCGAATTTTTAAACACACGTGCCAATTACGTTTCACTTACCTAAATCATCCATCGTAGCAGGTGGTTCCGACGGACCCGGCAATCCGTTTACTCTTGATGATTATTTAGTCGATATTCAGTCACACTCTCACAAAACACTACGAAAAACACATTTCTCACTAGAACAATAACAAACTAACTTTGTTTCAAGATAAACATGGCGGTCGCGCATGGCCATCCAAAGTGCGCATTCCTTTTTCACTATTACGAAATGCGTGTTCCGTGTAAATATTTGCACTCGGCAATTGAACGTGATAAGCCACAGAGTAACACGTACACCCAACAGCAAAAGAAACAGTAGGCGAATTGACCATCACCATTTTCATTCAGTCTGTGTTACACAATGTGATGATAATGAATTGAAATAGACATTAATAATCAGAGGGCAATAACTATTTCGAATCACCATAATTTCATTCCTTAAAACAGCCCAGGATAAAAGTAATGAAAATAGTGATGAACAATTTGCCTACCACATTATCTTTGCCGTTGACTGTACAGTGGTAAATAAAGAGGCAAAAACTTCGACATGTGGATGATTTGTTACAAATATTTATTTTACACTGTGGTATTTTCTCAGATATTTGGAAAGCTATAATTGTTAATGAAAAATGCTAGTGCACACCCATTGTTTGTCTTTAAAAAGTCCACGGATTTAATTTCTCCATTTGTGATGTAATCAATGAAGGTCTGTTGGTCTCTGCCCTTCCAGAAAAACAATACTCTATAACAACCGGGGGAAGCAGACGACTTTTGCGGTAACTGGGGCGACACTAGAACTGCGGTGGCAGGCGGACGAAACTCGAATTCCAGGATTTGCGAGAATCTCGGAACTTGTGTGAATATCGGGAACTATGAGAATCTCGGAGAGCCTACGCGTTACCGACGCAAAGAGTTTTGAATTTAACTTGCAACGTCTTCATATCGTTGAACCTGCAGCGAGTTTTTTTTATATAGTGTTTGCCGATTTTCCTCGAGTTTGTTTGTTCTTTGGTGGATTTGTATCTTTCAAACATGTTACGTAATGCAGCTAGAAGTCGAGAGTTCTCAAATTTTTAAATTTCCGAAGATCTGGCAAGGTATGTACGATAAAAATTTATATATTTTTTTCTATGTAGAATTAGTTTCAGAAATTTATCTAACTCTGAAAGTTATTTTTACAACTATGCCTGATACCATTGAACGTACAGTAAAAATAATATTTATTTTGCCTAATTTCATGTTCACCTCGTGCTTGGAGGTGTACTAGCTCGAAACAGCCTTTCTTTCTAGTAAAAGTCGAATCTTGCAACAAAATTGAGGGTGGGCTTATGTTTCCGTTATTGTCTAAAAAGAAAGCTGTGTGTACAGTCACGGCACGATGTAATTTTTGAATAAATGCCAAGTGTTTCGTCTGTTTTGTCCATAATTGCACCACGTAAAAAAATACAAAAAAAACTGCCTTGTATATTTCCTCTATCATCGAAAGTTGCATATATTGGCTAATTTTAAATTCTACCATGTATACTTGTGTTTAGTCAAGGCTTGCATGAGATGGTGATAATGAAATTGGTTGTGTGATGCTTTCTGCAAATTATCTTCACACATCTCTCTCTACTTTTGTGCCCAGCTTGCAATGTTGGCTTATGATGCAAGGAGGAACAACTCCCTCATTTTTCAACAAAAATGGAGAGGAAAGATGTTTGTGGGCAAACATATGTATGGTAATCTGGGGGAATTTTTTATGTCTTTGTAATTAAATTCATTATTATTTGTGCTATGTGCTTGACTTTTTAAACTTCAAAACTAATAAACATTTGTTCTTATTTTCAGATTTGCATCTGGTTACCAACAATCAGAATGGAGGATGCAATATCTGCTTCCCTGCTTTTACTCTGAAGTGGCACTTCACAACTGTTCCCAGTTTAGATGCAGCAGTTCAGTTTGAGCCACAACCAAAATATTTCAAGACAAGTGATTTATGTACTAATGACATTCCCCTGACAATGTTTAAAGGAGATCTCAAACTAATGCACATGTGTGATGTCCTGCTTGGCACAATCGAGCGCAGCGGTATATAACTGCAGTGAAACTGTTCCGAAATAAATCTTGCAAGATCCCTGTGTACTTACTTGCTTAACAAAGATGAAAGATTTAAGTGGATAAAAAAAATATAAATGTCAGTATCAACATTATTAACGTTTAGTGAAAATATGTTTTGAAAAAAATTGTTATTCAGTGATTTGATCAGTTTATGGTGAGACAGATTCCTTGCAGTTGAAAAAAAAAGTGTATTCCATTTCTAGTTTTATGCCATACCCCAGTTTTTGTCTAATGCTGCTAAATAATATGAATGTTGTTGGGGGGGGGGGGGATATGTACTACAGGTAAGTTATGTGAAAACAGTACAGGCAGATAGTGAAGACATTTTTTTGTCCCCAGTGAAAATAAGTAGTTTTCCCAGGTTGTGTAAATGATGTGCTAATGATGTATGATGTTTACCCAGCATTGTGAGGACAATCAGTTTCTACTTAAAATTAATAATTTTCAGCATTTGTGTCTGTAAGCCAGTTGGTATGCCTTGGTTTTCGAAGGACTGTTTAGTTTATGGAGTGACTATTTTCACCAGGTGGTGAAGCTAGCTTTTGAGCAATTTTCAACAAATTTTAAGCTGCATGTCAGGGTGTCTACCAAAGTAACAAATCTAAAATTTTTGACCTTATTTTCCTTTTTCTTAGCATGTATTTAATCACACCGTACCTAGGTATGGTTGGAAATTAAGAAAAATAGATATTTTTATTCAATGAAAAACTTCTACAACAAGGCTGGTTAAGATGAAAACTGAAGCCGTACTTTAACAAGAGATTTAGACTTGCTTTAATTATTAATGCTTCAGACTTCATCCTGGATGGGGAATGGCCACATTACTTTAAAATATTTTTACAAACCTTTACGCATGCAACAATGCAATTCGGTAAAATTTTCAAAGCCGGGAAACTGGTTTCTTCAAATTTACAGGAGAAAGTACTTATGTAATTGAGTTTCTGTAGACTTGTGATAGGTCGTACAAGTGTTCTATCTCATCGGTAAAGTTATTTCACCGTTAATTCATGTTTGTATGCGAGTGCTAATGGAACCTAACCTAACCTCGTAGGCATACCTCGTCCCCGTGATGGTTCGTGGGGCTATAGTAAATTTTTGCCCTTCCGTAGGTATTTTTCTATGAAAATGAGTGCTAATGGAACCTAACCTAACCTCGTAGGTATACCTTGTCCCTGTGATGGTTCGTGGGGCTATAGTGAATTTTTGCCCTTCCGCAGGTATTTTTCTATGAAAATGAGTGCTAATGGAACCTAACCTAACCTCGTAGGTATACCTTGTCCCCGTGATGGTTCGTGGGGCTATAGTGAATTTTTGCCCTTCCGTAGGTATTTTTCTATGAAAATGAGTGCTAATGGAACCTAACCTCGTAGGTATACCTTGTCCCCGTGATGGTTCGTGGGGCTATAGTGAATTTTTGCCCTTCCGTAGGTATTTTTCTATGAAAATGAGTGCTAATGGAACCTAACCTAACCTTGTAGGTATACATCGTTCCCGTGATGGTTCGTGGAGCTATCGTGAATTTTTGAGGCTAAGGTCAATGGTTTTTGGGGCTAACATCAACCATCCAGAGTAGCCCCAAAAATTCACGATAGGCCCACGAACCATCACGGGGTCGTGGTATGCCTACGAGGTTAGGTTAGGTTCCATTAGCACTCATTTTCACAGAAAAATACCTACGAAAGGGGAAAAACAAGGAAGGTTAATTAATATTGACTGGTGGACATATGCATGTGCATCATCTACAATCTGGCTTGGCCTGCTAAATGGACATGTGTATTCTTTAATTGCTGATGTGTTTGAAGCTTACATCAGTGTGCATTTGCTTTCATTGTTAGGTTAGGCAGGTCAGGTTTATGGCTATTAGCATTAAAATTACTTCTGTAAATACTTTCCAATGCCTGATCATGTAATTTCTGGTCTTGAGCACTTTATACTATTCTCTCCACCTGGTAACGCACCCATTTTTAATTTAAAATAAATTCTTAGAAGTAAGTTCAGCAACACTTCTTTTGTTTTTAGTTGAACAAATTTCTTTCTGCCGTCATGGGCAACATGATTGTAAAGAAACAAATATATATTTTTTTCTGAAATCGGACTGAATATTTATGCTGGCAACATATGCATTCAGTCATGTGTTTGTTGCTTTAAAAAAATGCAAGACACCAATGAAATGACACTTAAAGAATATGGTCACCCAATTTTTTTTTATTGACAATGTTCTATGAACATCACCTACAGTACTAATTCATGTTGTAAACATCTTTTTAAAAATCAGTATTCCATGGTCAATTTCCATTTTTTAATATTTATACCTAATCAGTGGTGGTTGATTCATGATTACTGTTATTGGCTTTGTAGGGGAGGCAGATTAATACGAAAGGCAGAATGCCTGGTTAGGGGTTACCGAGGTTCCAGCTTGTTTAGTGGCCTGGACGGTCGGACATATTCTCAGTCTAATAAAGAGCCAGCCAAACTGAACAATACATTTTACAGTGTAGTATGTGGACTAGCCTATGGAGGTAACTGCTAATTAGTAATAGTAAGTTCTTTTCTGAACTGTGTTGACTGCTGGTGTCAAAAAAGCAGTTTTTTTGCTTTTTTTTTGCAACAAAGTGAAATAACAAACTTTGCATGCAAATTGTCACTTGTTCTTATTTTAATTGCTGAAATCCTGTTTTTCATATTTACTTTAATGGTGACATAGCAGTATTTATTTCAAATTGAATGGGATTTTTCAAATTCAAAACTTGTAGCAAAAATTGCAGTATAAACACCTCCACAAGTTGTAATGTAATATCAAGGGTATATTTTTCACAAGGGATGCTTATAAGGTCCTGTGTTAAGCAGTGTTTTGTGTGAATTATAACAGCTATGCATTTCCTTATTTTAAAAATAAAATCGAACTGTTACGTTAACTTGTCTGTTTTTGCCCCCCAGAAGAAATAAGTTCATTATGGATGGATATTGCCGCTCCAATGCCAAAAGCACGGAAGTGCTAAATCTTACTTTTGAGATGAAAACATTTTAGTCAATATCCCAGATTATTAATAACTTTTGCATTTGATTAAATGTTGTCACTGGGAAAATATGCACCCACTTGTGACTGTTAATTACACCATGTAAATGTATCAACAAATATTGATGAGCAACTGCACTAGGTTAAATAGTCAAAATTTGCACACTCGTGGTTTTGGCATTGAACGACAATATGTGTTGCGCGTTGCAATATGTTCTGCATGAGGTTAATATATGATATAAGCGATTTGTTGATTTTAAGTTGATATGATCGTAGGATGGAAATAAAAATGTGCAATGCACTTTGCTTCTTATGTTTTGTTCTTTGGCATTGTAGTTCAGAATTATGGAATTTTGTTTCAGATATTTGCCCCATAAATAACCACAATTTCTAAAAATCTGATGTAGTGATAGCAGTTTTGGTCAACTGGAGAGAAATTGTTATTCATTTCAAACCAATTGCATAGCATAGAATGTGATAATTGAGAATCAGAGTGGAACCATGATTAATATAATGGCAGAGTAGCTAGGTATACATATTTTCACTTTCTATCCTTCAGCATCAAATATAAAAAAATACATGCAGATGGGGGGGGGGAGTAATTTGGAATTATTTAGGTAGGAATTGCTATTTTTGCTTTGTTGCATTACTGAAGGTCTGTCAGCAAATTAGTTTTCAAAAATTTCTCTTCTTTCAAAAACCTCATTCCAAATTGTGAGAAAATATTTACAATTCCTTCTCGGAAATTCAAGTTCCATCTTTCTGTGGTTTGTTTTCAGTGAAACAGATGAGGGAGAGAAATTTTTTAATAGTACTTTGCTGGCATGTACCAAAGGCCCATTGCACTTTTTCCACAGCAACATATTCCAAGCGAATCTTAAGGAGCTGCCGTGAGAGAACACCTTAGTGATCAGCATCTATGGTAAAAAAAAAAAAAAATTGCAAATAAATTCAATTCATGCCATAATGTGTGCTGTGAATAAACTGTAGAGGTGAGTAACATGAAATATCTGTATGAATTCTGTTTTGAAACTGGTACCAACTATGATGACAAGTGCAGTTTCTCTTGCCTTGACCTTGTTCATTTTGTGCAAATGAAATTTAACATTTCCAGAAGTACTGCATTGATTTTTGCAAGTGCAGTTGGATGTTCATGTAATTACAGGTATCAGTAGACAAGGGACTGAAACCTATGTTGCCTAATACTTTACAAAATTTTCATTTCCCCCACATTTTATTTGTGAGTGCTTTCATCAAATGCAGTGATTTTCTGTTATGAGCATGTTTCACCTACGTCACAAACTATTGCATTGTCTCTTTGAGAAGCCATTATGGAGGCCACATTCAAGCAAGTGAGCTGGAGATTTGAACCTTATTGATGATGTACTTGGTACAATATTCACATTCTTGAATCCTGAATTCAATGCACTTTTCTGCCATTATAGTAATTATTATTCATTATATATAATGTTGTTCAAACAAGTTCACTATTTTTTCTTACACATGGCACAAAATTGGCCATGAACATGGTGACTGCAAATCCTAGCATCACATGAAACCCACCTGTTGAATCCTGTAATTTTTTCATGATAGATTCTGCTAGTTTTTGCAACTAGTATGATCAGAAATTGCATTCTGTTACTAACGTAATGTAATGGAGTCTCACATGTTTTATTTTACAGTACAGTTCTGCAAACATACAATTATAGTCTGTACAGTTTGTTGTAGGTTTTTTTTTCTACCATGTGTTATGAAGATACACATACTAAAGTTCAAAACTACGAAATCCATACTCTTGGTTAGGGTTGCCAAATATCCTTTATTGTGAAATTTCGTTTTGTTCCTGTGAAAAATTATATATTATTTCAATGTAATGTGAATTTAAATGTATGAAATATATCACCTGTGTGTTAGTGTAACTGGTTTTTATGTACCCGTTCTGTGTGCAAAAAGAGAAATATGGCAACCCTTACCTTGGTGTATGTGTAAGTATTTTCTTCATCTAGAATATTTCTTGTGCAGAAAAAGAAAATTGAATACATTATGAACAGAATTTTTCGGAGAAATTTAGCTATTTGTTTTTGCCTAAAAATGTATTTTAGGAACTCATTGAAGACAAAAGATTATTATTACTACTTTTCACGAAATTCTAATTAGTTAATAAAAATAAATTTATTTGTCTATAAGATAAAATATTGGCCTATTTCTTCGAACAAAAAAAGGCTTTCTTTGCGAAAATGGAAACGCATGCAGACGATCGGTGGTTCCGAAAGCAAGCAGACGAACGGTGGTTCAGGGAATGCTGTGCGTTGCCATGGTAACTGCATGACGGAACCATGTGACGTCACGCTCCTGGCGATACTAGCGCTGCAGCGACAGGCGGAAGAAGCACGCTAGCAGACGACAAATGATTTCCACGCGAGGTATAGGAACATTCCCATCTGTAAAACCTATTTCTAATCTGTGACTCTATAATCTTTGCATTACTAAAAAAAATTGTTGGGAAATTTCGAAAATAATGAAAAAGTAATAAAATAATAATAATGTCTGCATTAAGGATCAGTTTTCACTTTTAAATCATTATTAATTCTACAAGAATTAGGATGACCAACCATCCCTGTTTTGACCTGGAAGTCCCGTTCCAGATAATGCTTTTCTAGAATGTCTGATTTTCTCCAAAGTGATTTTGACATCTCTCAACACAATCCATAAATCTCAAATAGTAGTGCAGAAAAAATGTATGAATTTGTTAAGTCAACTTTAAGCACAGAAAGACTGAATGGGGCTGGACCTACAGTTGAAAATTGTGTCTGAATCACCGTGTGCATCCACCTGGTGTCAAACCTGAGACCTCTTGATCACAAGCTCATGGTGTCGGCAAGCACTACAAGGGAGGCACTGAAATATATAAAGTTGGAACTATTAATTAATGTTTAGTAACTTTTACTGAAGGATGAAATTCATTTGATTATACTGGAATTACAGTTCACTGGTAATTGATCAAAATAGCACTTGCAAAAAAAATAAGAAAAAATACAAAACAACATAATTACACCAGAGGTCACGAAACCGTCAGTCATGAGCTACTGGTAGCACACACAGATACTTTCATTGGCCTGTGAATGTTTGGTTATACACTTAACGTGCTGGCACTGGCAGCTATATACAGTATGTAACATTCTTATTCGTACACACAGATTTTCAAAGAAAATGCTTTAATACCTGAAAGGAAATCCACTCTTTTGAAATTGTTTCTTTACAATTCAATAACTAATATCATTAGGAACATAAAATCTTACCCAAATTCTGTATAACCAATGACAATAATAAATTAAATGAAACTGAAAGAGAAACATGGCATTTTTTGTACAAGTTTTCTATTCGTACACTTAATAATATAAAAGAAAAAAAGAGCAAATTGACTGACAGTTCTAATACTTTGATGCGTATCCTTTGGCTTTAATTACTGCTTGACATCTGTTCTTCATAGAATTAACCAGTTTCCGACATGTTTCAGAGCTTATTTTATTCCACTCGGCTTGCACAACAGTTTTCAACTCATGTTTGGACTTGACGCCTGCTTTATGGACTCGCCTCTTCAAAATTGCCCATAAATGTTCAATGGGATTTAAGTCTGGACTTGGAGCTGGTGTTTGTAGTAGTTTGGGCACATTCCATATTAGCCAATTCATGTTAACTCTCGCCTTATGCTTACTGTCATTGTCTTGTTGCAATCTGTAGACAGGCGAGGCGGCATGTCCATTTTTTGGGCACTCTGCTTTACAATGTTCTTCAATATGTCCAAATAGACATATGCATCCATGATGCCATCAATAAACTGGATGGTACCAACACCTTTGGACGACATACAGCCACAAATCATTAATGACCCATCACCGTGTTTAACTGTTGGAACTGTGTTAATGTGTTCATTGTCTTTATTTGATTTTCTCCAGACCCTATTTATCCCATCTGACCCGTATATACTAATCTTGGACTTGTCTGACCATATGACACTATCCCAAAATTCCTGGTCCTTGTGGATGTGCTCTTTCGCGAATGAAAGTCTATTCCTGAAATTCACCTTATTTACATACAGCCACTTTTGTGGTATTCTGCCATGATATCCATGCTTCCACAAGGCACGTCGGACAGTTTGATCGGACATCATCTTGATAGCAACATTTTCTACTAACGGTCGTAACTGAGGAATACTTAGTCGGGGGTTTTCTCGCACTCTTTTTAAAATAAAGCATTCATCACGTTTATTCAACTGTCTCTCTTTTGGTTTTCTCGGCACTTTCTGTGTTGAACCTTCCTCTCTATAAATTTGTTTACTATGTATTGAACTGTGGAGTGTGATTCATTGACTGTTTGTCCAATTTTTCTTAACGAATAACCTCGAAGGGCCAAATTTATAATAACATCCTTCAGATTGGAACTAAGTTGACCTATAAGCTGGCCCATTTTGAACAAGCTGATAGATAGACGATAGGCCTACAACAATACCTACGCCAGCATTCCGCTTGACGGGGAGCGCGCCTGCATGTTCAAACCTGTTACGAAGTTGCAAACTGCACGAAATCGCCCGAACAGCGGTGGCGCTGTATGCGAGGAAGATTGAAACTCTTGCCTGTACGAATAACAATGTTGCATGAAACAGCGTGTTTTTCTTTTCTCACACAAATTATATGCTCTGTTTATACACTTTGAACATACATTATTATTGACATTTGTTGGTGAAACCTTCATTAACATTAATTTCCAGGTTCATATGAAAATGATTATACAAGGGTGTTTCAATAATTATTGTCCCTGACATATAAGCAGTATTATTTTTCCACAAAGTTCCCCTTCACAGTAATGCACTTCTTCCACCTATGCTGTAAAGCCACTATGCCAGCTTCAAAGAATGTCTGTGGCTGAGCCGTGAGCCATTCTTCCGCAGCGTCCATAACAGCAGCATTTGAGGGAAAATGCGTCCCCTTGAGGTGCTCCTTCAACTTCGGGAACAAATGAAAGTCACTAGGGGCGAGGTCGGGTGAGTAGGGAGGGTGTTCCAACACATGGAAACCAGCAGCATGGATTGCGGCACCAGTAACATGGCTTCTGTGTGCTGGAGCATTATCATGGTGAAACAGCACTTCTCGCCGCAACATCCCACGCCGTTTCTCCTTATTGCTTCGCGTAACTTAGGGATTACGGCTGCATAATAGTCCCCAGTAACAGTGTGTCCCACCAGGTAGTCAATAAGGAGCACACCCTTCGCATCCAAAAAAAATGTGGCCATAACCTTGCGTGCTGATGCTTGCACCCTGAATTTGCGGGGGGGAGGTGAATTGCTGTGCCGCCACTCCATACTCTGTCGTTGGGACTCGGGATCATAGTGATGGAGCAATGTCTCATCCACTGTCACAAATCTATCACAGACCTGCTTCAGGTCTACCCCCATCAGCTCCAAACCAGCCCTTGAACATTGAACTCTGTCTTTCTGTTGTTCACGGGATAACATTTTGGGGACCCATCGCGCTGACACCTTTCTGAATCCCAAGTGTTCATGCACAATGGTTTCCACTGAGCCTACAGAGATGTGCATGATGTCTGCTAACTGTTGCACCGTGATTCTTCTGTCAGCCATAATCATGTCATGCACAGCATCAATGTTTTCTGGGGTGGATGCTGTTGTTGGAGGACCAGCACCAGGGGCCTGTTGACAGCTTTCCCTGCCGCAACGGAAATCGCGGCACCAGTTTTTTTACCACTGGTAGGTAGGAGCCCCATCACCCAACACACTCACCATGTCCTCATGAATCTCCTTTGGGCTTAGCCCCTTTTTCTGGAGGTACTTGATGACAGCTCGTTGTTCGGTTTTCTCCATTTTTCAAACTAAGTGCCACCTCTCACACATAAAAAGAGAAAAACAAATTTACTGTAGCACCTACGGTTCTGAAATTTTGCATATAGGCATCTAAGACATTAGGCTACAATATCCCCATCATTCATTGCAATTCATATCCTCTAAGTATGCCGGGGACAATAATTATTGAATCGCCCTCGTATTTACTAGTAGATATGATATTATTTCCTCGGAAATTCTATGTGTACGAATAACAATGTTACATACTGTATATATTGGGGGAGAATGTTTTGGAAATTGCACCTTCATATTGATTGCCCTTACACAATGACCAAGTAAGCCAAGCCACTGGGGATCACTCATGATAAACTTAACAACTAGTAACTCAGACAATATCTGTACAAATCTGATCAACCTGATTGGCTGAGACAAGGATCAAATCAATCCAAAGTAATTTCTCAGTGTCTGAGAAGCTGGTAAATGTGAGGACAAAGTGAAAGATCTTGCAAATATACGTTTAATATGGCATATTTCTTAGTACCTCATCAACCTCCCAATTATAAAGGAAAATTTCATTAGTTTTTACTTGCCACGTATTTTGAAATGTTAGAGAGTTTGGTGACCTCTGGCTTATACTTTTTACATGGCCCATTCTTTCCCAGTGGTAAGGATATGTTCTAAATTGGTGTCACCAAAAATTGGTCAACTTACTGTCGATACAAATTCCTAACAAAGCTTCCTAAACAAGTGTCATGCAGAGCAGGTGTACACTTGAAAGCATCGTGATCAAAGAATGTTCTACACCGCCGGTTCTCAAACTTTTCAAACCACGGAGCCCTTTTCATGCAAAGACGAGGTCACAGAGCACCAATATTTCTTTTCCACGCACGTCAGAGCACAATCGTATTTTTACAGCCAATGAGAATTCAGGAATTATGTTCCTGAGAAGTTTTGGTTTTAGCTAATACCATACATACACTTTTGGGGTTTCTGATATTCTAGGCATTGGTAATTTAAAATAAAATTAAAAAAATCTTCACAATATAGTATCATAGAAAATGATCTTACAATTGCATGGTAAGTGTGTGGAATCTTGAGTTTCCTCGTTTTGAAGGGCCTGGCACTGGCTCTAAAACATCCACTGTGGAAGGAACTTCCTTTGGTGAGAGTTTCAATGTTGAGGCACCATGGCATATGTATATGGTATATGTTCAACACCACCACAAACATGCGGACTTGTGATTCAACACTTTCCCCAAATTAACTGAAGAGGTGGTAAAAAACTGGAGAAACTATCATGATGCAACAAGACAATTGCAACAATCAAGCGTCAAAGAACAGCACCAGGGAAATGCCACTTTGCAGCAGTTTAAGGCACTTTCTACAATGTAAAATAGAATTTCAAGATTTATTTTCTACAATAATAACGCATAGCAAACATCCAATTTATGAAATTTCATATGATCAAATACCGGTAAGGAATGTTTCGTTAACAAGTTATGCAAATATTCAATTATATTTACAAAATTGGGAGAATTATAGATTCATTTACACAGATGCATCAAAAAATAAAGAAGAAGTAGGATGTGCTTTTATTGACTCTTCAAATGGAAATATTAAAATGTTTAGACTACCTGGAGAGTGTTCTATTTTCTCGGCAGAAGCATATGGAATATATCGTGCATTGATGTACATTAATAATATTCCAGATAAAAGGATATTAATATTAACAGATGCTAAAAGTGTTTTGTACAGTGTGCAATCTTCACATAAAAAGTTATAGAAGGCATCAGCATTGGTACTTTACATAATAAGATTGTATGGTAAGTTAACTACAGAGGGAAGGACAATTCATTTTGCATATATACCAGCACATTCAGGGTTTCATTATAATGAACTAGCAGATAAAAATGCTAAAGAAGCAAGAATTATGGATCACAGAACGAATATATTATTATCATATACAGATATGTTACCAAGAGTTAAAAACAAAATTCAACAAGATTGGGAGATATGGGTCAAACAAAAATTTACATATATGGGCCATTCATATAAAAATGTACTAAATTTAAACAATAAGACTCCGTGGTTTTATACATTTAATATACCCAGAAAGTTTTTAGTTTTAATACTAAGATTGAGATCAGGTCACATACGTTTAAATCACCATTTATATAAAATTAATTTAGTAAATTCACGTATGTGCAAGTGCAATCTAGATCAGGAAGATGCTCATCATGTTATATTTCAATGTCCACTTTATACCACTAAAAGGGAGATGTTATTCAAGAATCTAATGAAAAAAGGAATACCTCTTCCAACTTCTTTATCCTGTTTAATATCATCACCAGATGTAACAATTGTATTTATAATTTGTAGATTTTTTCATGATATTAATATAGCTAGACATATGAAAATTGTAAATATTCAAAATGTGTAACTTGATATAGTCACCAGATATAACAATTGTATTTATTATCAATTTTAAATTTGTATGATAATGATGTAGATAAATTATGTATAAGAAAACTGTATATATTCAAAATTTGTAATTTGTGTAACAGTGTCATGCATGACATATTTTTAGGACACTTGGTGTAGAGCTGGTATAACAGCTAAAACCAATAAAGTATGAATGAATGAATGAATGAATGAATGCTAATTTGCAGCAGGGACTCGGGATGCTCAAAAATAGCTGCTGGAGTAACTTTGAAAGTATGAAGGTGTGACGAGGAATTTTTCACAGAAAGTGTCGCGGAGCTCCAGGGATGTGCAGAGCACACTTTGAGAATCGCTATTCTACATTGAGCAGTCACTGAATAACAACCATATCATAGGCAAGGGGTCTGCATATAGATGAGAATTTAATTTGAATTGTTTTCAAGTCCACTTTATGCACAGATAAATTGGAAGTGGACCTACATTTATAAAGTGGGATCCGAACCTTGGATCTCTCGATTAGGCGACGACATTGCCACTGTCATCGGGGAGTCAAATGAGAATGTAAGTAGTTGTAGGAATGCAGGAAATAATGAATGGAAAGATGCAGGCTCTCACATTTAAGCACATGTCCCAGCTTAGCATGGGTACTAGTTTAATTCCATTCCACTGCAAAGCTCACCCATAATCAAAATGTCTCAGAATCAGAGGGAAACAGGCAGATTCTGCTGTTTCATGCTGCATAAGCATCCAATTTTCATCACCGAGCATGAGGTTTTTTTCTCTACATGGTTCAATCTTTCTCAAAACATTTATCCTTGAACTGTGATTTAAGCCTTGTAAAAATTTCCTATTTTCCTTTATCAAAAAGTTAATGGTAATCCACTGTCCACCATTAGATCATATGGTAAATTATGAATGTCTGGTACAACATAAAGGGATGCCATTGGTGCTGATAACAAGTTGCAGCATATCCTTACATTCAGCAATAAAATATCTTCAGAGTATATGGCCAATTGGTCATCAAAAACAGAAAAGTGGACCAATTTGCCACCAACTAATCTACGCAGTTTATCGTACCTGGCACATAACTCAAGAAAAAGTGGAAAATATCCTTGTTCTCTTGTAAATTTGATTTTTCCTATTGTACTTCCTTTTATATTATTATTTGTTTCTGCTACAAGGGTTGGACTCTACAATATGTTATGCTGAATGTGCCAACTATCAGACATCTTTATCTTCCCAACTTCTTGTGATCTACGAGGTAGTATCCAAAAATTTTTGGGACTGGTCCCGCCATCTGGTAGTTGTAGTAGCTTGATGCAACGGTAGATGGTAGAACTAGCATATCTTTGGAATCAGCATACAAAATTTTACGCAGGTGGATGAATTCACTGACCTTTTACTTGGAGTCTTGTATTTGGCGATGGATTTCAGGGTGTGCATCAAATTTTGTGAAATTCTCACAAAAAGTGGCACTATACAAAAATCAATACGCAACATTCACAATTATGTTAAACAATTTGTTAGAAAATAATATATTTTACATTTTTTACAATTACACGACATAACCACAATACAAAATTTATACGTAGCACAGATGGACATTTTCTGCTTCACCAGTTACTGAAACTGCCAAACTCATACCCTATATCCTTCTTCTTCTTTCGAACTGGATCGTTGAGTGAATCTTTGGTGCCCCTGAGAAAAAGGATAAATGTATCAAAGCAGGTAACAAAAAATTGTAATAATAATAATAGTTTATAACTGATACATTGAAAGCAATGAGTGGCCCATCAAAAATTTCATCCACTCATCATTCAATCTTGTCACTGCAATATGCCAAAAGTGACAGAGAAGTGTCATCAAATAAGGAAAATACAAATGCAGCTGTCAGACGTAATGTTCCCTAATTCAAATGTCAGTGTAAAAGCTTGGTTTTTACAACATTGTGCCTCAAATAATGCTCTAAAAATACTGTCACTTTGGTTTCTTACACTTCATAAATACAGTTTAACCCGCGATCGGTTGTGGATGAGCGCCGCGCTCACTTTAAATTTTAATGACGTGCCATTTTAACAGTATTTAAAATATTGGCTTGTGGTGCTCTCTAGTTGACGTTAAGAGTTTCACGAGCGAACTGATCACATTTTTATGAGATGACGTAAACAGCATTATTAGAGAGACCATTGTTGTGGAAATAATATTGTCAGAGTGAGTGCAGAGCTTACACGCAACCGATTACGTTATATATATTTTATTTACATTTGTGCATTATTTAGTCAATAGGTCTATCCTGTTTCTAGTGAGTTTTCGTACCTATATGTTCTTGTCGTGTTAATAGAAAATTTGAAAAAAGTGTCGAAGTGATTTTATATCATATCAGATTTCTGGAGATCAGATGGAACTACCTCAGAGGAACATGCGTTTTTTATTAACGCTGAGACTTGTTGGCTTCGCCGATGTATACTACACTGTTTGAAAACAAGAATGAAACAAAAATGTAAAGAATAAGATGAATTATAATAAATAGATCATTACAAGTACAAAAAATAAATTCAAAAAATTAAAATATGGTGAAATATGCCTGAAAAGCAAGGGTGAGTGCCGCACTCACACGCGATCAGTGACGTGACTACAGCGAGTGTGGCCGATCCCGAGTTAATAAAATATGACAATTTAACAAGAATTTTGAATGCCAGCAACATAGCAAAAACGATTCTTTGTCTGTCACCTTCAAATGCTTTGACAAATTTTATTCAAATAAAATACAGATCAGTCATCACTAGGAGTAGACGATATCGGAAATTTGATGTAGAGGCAACTAGTTTTCGGAACAGCTCTGAGTTCTGTCGAAAATGGTTTTCCTCCTTGTGACGGCGTAGCAGGTTGCGCAGAATGACATGCTCAGAAATCATTCGTGAAAGTGATACCGAGGTGCGAGGATCTGGTGCTAGGCTTGAGCTTGCTGCTGAGTGTATAGAAGTGCGATTTTGTAGTGTGTTCCACACATAAAATATGCCTCCTCTTCACTCCAAAGTTTACCATAGAACAGTTAGGGGACAAACGCATGAAGTTGTCGCAAACGTCTTGCAATTCATGCAAGAAGAGCCTGACAAAAATTATGTGAAGTTGCCTCTTAAAAAAGTTATTGACCGTATTTGTGCTGCGACAGGTTTATCTTTAAGTACGGTAAAATCAATTAAGAAGGAAAGTTCAGCAGTTCGCTCTGGATCATCATCATCATACAGCATGCCCCGTAGAAATAAAAATTGTCCGCGGTCGTGTACAGATACAGATGATTTTGAGATGTGCATTATTCGGAGAACAATTAATGAATTTTACACCGCAGACAGGTAAGTCCCAACAGTAAAAATCTGTTCTTGCAAAATTAAGGAAAACCATTGGATATATAGATCTTCAAAAAACTTGGGTTTAGGTGGAAGAAAGTGGAAACTAATAGACGCGTGCTTATTGAGAGGAATGACATTCGGAATGCAAGGATTGCTTATTTACGGGCCATCAGTAGATATCGTTGGGAAGGCCATCCTATTATATATTCTGATGAAACATACATCCATAGTTCCCACACAACCACAAAAACATGGTGCGACGATAGTCTAGAGGGCCTGAAATGTCCAATATCCAAGGGGAAACGTCTTATTATTGTCCATGCAGACAGCGACAAAGGGTTCATTCCTAGCGCCCTTCTGACATTTAAATCAAATCAGAAAACTGGAGACTACCCACGGAGATGAATTCCAGCAATTACATGTGGTGGATAAGAGAAATGGTCATTCCAAATTTGTCTTCGTAATCGACAATGCATCCTACCATAATATTCTGAAAGAAAGATGCCGTTCGTCTAACACCAGGAAAAAGGAAATGCAAGAGTGGCTATTATTATACCATTTACAGATGATATGTTCAAGCCTGAACTTTACATCTTACACTTTAGATGAACTGATGAATGAACATGGCCACACTGTCCTTCGCTTGCCTGCATATCATCCCGATTTAAATGCTATAGAGAAAATTTTGGGCATTTCTAAACAATGGGTTGCAAATCGCAATGTGACTTTCAAATTAAATGATGTGTGGGAACTGTGTAAGGAAGCATTTTCGGTGATTGGAGAGGAGGAATGGGAGTCATATTGCAGCAATGTTAGAAAAACTGAGGAACAATACATTTGGACGGAGGGTTTTGCATCTTGCTTTCAGTGTTGGCGACAGTAGCAACAGTGTGGACAATTTATTCTCGAGTGCAGAAGATTCATGTTCGATTCAGATTCCGAATTTGACGGAATCGAAGACCTGGAATAAATCATTTGTGTCTTCATTTGATGCCCTTCACAACACATAAGGTAAGCTTATCGTATTGTTTTTGTTAGCGAGCTTTTCTTGTTGTACAATTCTGTATTGGGTCATTGTTACCAACCGTTTCTTTCTTCACTTGCAACGCTGCTCGAGAATTGTAAGCACGTGCCAACAGTCACGTGTTGCAACTCCCTCCCCAGCTGATTCGGTTTCTGTGCGACTCGCTTTCAACCTCCACATAAGAACACCTCAGAGATGTTCTGAAAATGCGTTGCCTCTAACAATATATTGTCAAGAAACTATCCTCACAGACGATACAATATTTTTTTCCCATATCGTGATATTGGTGATATCCCATCTCCCCGATATATATCACCAAATATCGTGATGATATATTGACACAATATACATCTGGATGATATATCGCCAATACTAGCCATCACAAGACATCACATCACTTTATGTGGATGGAGGAGATGTGTACATTAACACATCCAGGAAAATTACTTGGCTGGTGGGACATGACCAAGTGAATTTGAGGGTGCTGAGCTGATTGAATTGGTTTAGGAGAGTGAATAGGGAAGGTTGCCCATGCATCCAAAGCATGAAGATGGCATCTATGAATGTGAGGAATGGTTTCATGGTACTCAGAAACTCTTGTTCAAGTCTGCCCAATGAAAAGGTTGGTGTATGAGGGGGAGGGGGGGGGGGTATTCTGGTGTCCACAACCGTGGTGTGCGCATATTTGTAGGTGAACAAAGGTGTTACACCATTCAAACACTTGGCATAACTTTCGCAAGCCCAGGATTCATTGATTGATTTGGTGTTTTAAGTCCACTTTATGCACAGTAAGGCTAATCGGGACTGGACCTACAGTTTAAAGTGGGATCCGAACCACTATGTGCCTCCACCGGGAATCGAACCTGGGACCCCTTCATTACAAGGCGACGACGCTACCACTTAACCATCGGGGAGGCCGCAAGTCCAGGAGTGTGTTGATCCTGTGTTGGGTGAAAAATGAAATCTCACACAGCTTACAGTTACAAAAATGTATTGTAATAACTCAGATATTACACAAAAAAGCACAATTTGTAAGATGACGAAGTACCACCACTTGAGGCCATGCTGCATTCACTCTCACACACATGAAGATAATGAATCCAGTTCTCTTACATTATACATATGAGTAATCCTTCACATGGCAGCATCTTACTGCCATCTAGCGAGCAACTTGAAATTAATTTATAATCATATTACAGAACTGAACAGAAGGAAGTGTAAGTCTTTATAGTGGAAGTTGTTGCAGGTGATTAGACATGGGCTAGTTGAATCAGGAAGTGAATGCGGGAAGTATGATCGTTTCGATCAAGCAGAGGCTTGCACGCACACACAACAGGGCACCTTCAAACACACACATATTTGTGTTCTACAACTCAAGATCAATGCATGAAACAAGGTCCTGGTCTCGGATTACACCAAGAGGGTATCATTTACTGGATACAAAACTTTCCCCACAAGTACATTTGCAAAAAAATAGTAATCATTCTGATATTTAAAATCTTATATAGATGCTGATCAACAAAACTATTAAAAATGGTAGGCCTGCCATGGAACAACTGTGCATGTTCAAAACTTGGTGCCATCTTGCAAAGGGAGAAAGCTGAAATTATGAATGCTACAGTGTGGATAGATTATGGCCCGAATTTAAGCAAGAAACAAACAGCGACTATCAATCATGGAACAGAGTTGCTGAAATCAAGTAACACAGATGTTTTATTACTTTGTACACAAAAGTGAGAGAACTTACTTTGCAGCTTCCTCCAGGTTGATGTACTTGCCGACACCTGTCCTGTAGACCTTCAACTTTCCATCGGGATTTCTCTTTGGTCGCTGGCTGGCAGCTAACTCCTCTCGTTTCCTCTCTGCTTCTTGCGCTCGCTCCTTTTGCAGCTAAAAAGAAAGACAATATCCTTAGTGTTAAAATACAGTGCTATATTTACATGCCAGCAAATAATATAATACAACAGACAATAAAAAGCTTATATCAGTTTCAGTTCTACATCTTACCTGCTCATTAGCCTCCTGGTATGGATCCACAAATATCTGAGCCTTCTCAATCACTATATCTTCAATGGGCCTATCCTTGTTGTCTGTCTCCACCCTTTCAATGGCTGTCAGTGTATCCAACCCACCAACAACACGACCAAACACAGTGTGCTTCCCATCCAAATGGCGACATGATCGGTATGTGATGAAGCTACAAAATAAAATATAATTATTTAGATTTCTACTTCTGTATTTAAACACATTTTTGGATGTTACATCTCACAAAAACACACAATCTCCCTTCATTAGACACTTATTTGTAGCTTGATCAATGTTACAGTTATGTATAACAATATGATACACTTATGCATGCTACAACTATAAACTAGAAGAATTCCACAATGCAAGCAACACATACATACAAGAAGTAATTATTTAGGTAAAATCATTTAACACACATACATTATAATGTGCAATAGGAAAGTATATTTAGTTAATACAGTGGAACCTAGTTTTCCGTTCTTCAGGAGACCAAGCTGATAAACTTAAAATGCAGGAAAATGTACAATCAAGGAAAATTGTATAACAATTTGCTATGTTGGAACAAACAAGACCAAATGTATAAATATAAAATATAAAATCCAGGAATGTACTAATAAAAATAATTTCATTTTGTCAAACCAAATTCCAGAGCCTCCCTGATGGCACAGTGGTACAGTAATGGCATTGCCTTGTAATACCTCCTTTCCATCTATATCATTATACTGTACGTCAAAGCTTTCGCAAGGGGTCCTGGGGTCGATACCCGGTGGAGGCACATGGCAGAATGGTTCAGATCCCACTTTGAACTGTAGCCTTTCTGTGCATAAAGTGAACTTAAAAGAACAAATTAAGTCAAATTCCCAAACTTTTCCAGGTATTTTCAAATATCTTTCCAGAATGTATAATTATTTGAAGGACATCCACATGAATTTTATTCGGATCCAAGTCAGTGCGTGGATGTTCCCTGTGTTGATTCTTTTTTCATGTTTTATTGTTGAAGTTTCTTTGAAAAAAAAAAAGATATGTACATGTGCCTGGTGCTTTACTATGTACCAGGATGTCACTTAGATCTTTGTGTGCAATGCACTTTATAGTTTGAGCTTTGTTCAAATTGACATGAGTTTTACATAATGAGCTGAGTTTAGTATACATATACAGTCACAGACACTTCTGTGTTGCAGTGATCCTATTGGCAGACAATGGGGTTGTTACAAGCCAGAAGTGTCCGTGACTGTACATATGAAGTGGCATTTTGAAAAGGAACATGGAACCCAATGACAAAACAAAAAGTATTGCTTTAGGCATAGCCATTACTCTTCAGTGTTCCTACATGAATTTCACATAATAATCATTCAACCTTATATTCATGATTAGCCCAAAGAAGCACCAAAATGATGCAAAATAAATAAAATACAATTCCTAACGTTTCTGTGAATACTCTGCAATTGACTCAACCATTCCATCTTTAGTTTAGCAGGAAAAGTTTTACGAATGGCACTTTCTTCCTTGTATTGATGTAAATAAAGTAAGTGTTACTCACAACTGGGATCCATTTGTGTTAGGGCCTGAATTGGCCATAGACAATATTCCTCTTCCATTGTGTGTGAGATTAGGTTTGAATTCATCATTAAATGGGCTCCCCCACAGGGACTCCCCTCCTGACCCTGTTGCAGTTGGGTCTCCACCCTGGATCTGGAAACCAGAAAAATTACACAGGAAGATTAGCACTCAAAGGGCCATGAAGATAAAATATGCTTTGAACTGTGTTTGATAAATGGACCAAAAGTTTTAAAATGTACATAAAGTTAGAAGTGTACTTACATGTGGTTTTGATCCTCAACTTTAATGTTTCAGTACCATTTTCAGGAGTTTGTTTATTTCAGGAAGTTAAAACATTTTATAAATTGGGTTAAAAAGGCAAAAATGTGTAAGAAATGCTGCAATGGGAAGTTCTAGAGGAAATAAAACTGAAATGCTGAGATTTAGGACCAAAACCATATGCACAGTCCATCTGCATTAGTCATGACCATCAACATTAAACTTGTTTTAATAAGTTGAAAATAACTCACCATGAAATTCCTGATAGACCTGTGGAAGATGAGACCATCGTAATATCCCTTCTCGCACAACTTCATGAAGTTTTCACATGTCTTGGCCACCAGATCGCAGTGAAGTTCGAGATTGAGGGGACCAAAATTTGTCAACAGACGAACGTAACCTGGAAAAAATAACATTCATGCGAACTGGAAGAGTTATGGCACATAGAAAAAGTTACAATAAAACTCAACTCAACTGCAATATTTGAAAACTTGATTTAACTTTAAAATAGTGTAATTATCTCCCTTATTTTATATTGTTAAAATCTGAGCTGAACCAAATCTGACCTAATATGTAGGAGGTACATTTATGGTTTATATTATTTATTTATTTATTAATGCCTTGTTTTAAATGGCGGAGTTAAGGCTGTACAAAGCCTTTTCTTCCACTCAACCATACATTTAAAATTATACATTATTATATTATACACAAAGTACACTAAGTCATTTCACATAGGTCCACACACACATTATACTCATACACACACGTCTTTAAAGCCTTGAATATAACACACAAAATACAAAATATATAATACACAAAAAACTAAATATGGAATGAAAGAATGCAAAATTTAAAATTGTATTTAAGTAACTGCAAGGTATTTTAAGAATTCGTTCACTTGCACATGCTTTTGAGTTTGCTTGACAGGGGAAGATCTACCGACTACTCTGAAGAGAATGGCGAACACGTCTGCTAAAGGAACCGACGGAGCTTACTGTTCTAGTGCTTTCTGGCAGCTGATTCCATAGTCTTACAGCCGATACGGAGAAAGAGTTGGAGAAGAAATTTGATCTGTGGACGGGGATAGAGAGAACTGAGGAGCTGGGTGATCTGGTGTCGCGATCGTGAAATTCGTGAAGAAATTGGAAGCAAGAGAGGAGATAGGAAGGTGACTTGAGGTTGAGAACTTTGTAAAGTAAAATCAGAGTGTGCAGCGTTCATCTTTCTTGCATACGTAGCCACCCCAATTTGAGAAACTAAGGTGATAGGTGGTCCCAATATTTTAAATTAAAAATGTATCGTACGCAGGCATTTTGAACACTCTGCAGACGTCTAGCTGACTCACCTGTTAAGCCGGAATACGCTACGTCACAATAATCTATATGGCATAAAACTAGGGACTGACATAGTTTGGCCTTGATAGAGGTGGGGAGGAACTTGCGCATGCGTCTTATAGAATACAGAGATCGAAAGCTTTTCTACACGCCGAACTTGTGTGATGTGACCATGATAAATTTCCGTCTAATACAATTCCCAGATCTTTAACAGTTTGGTTAAATGGAATGTGAGTAGAATCTACAAGAATGGAAGGCAGAATGTTAAGATCTACGTAACGTTTCAGTTTATCGGAAGCAATCAAAATTGCTTGTGTTTTATTAGGGTTAATATACATGCCATTGTCTAGCGACCAGTTAACAATCCTCTCTATATCTTCATTAACCTTGGAAATACCATCGCTAAACATTACTGGGGGTGCAGAATAGTACAACTGGAGGTCATCGGCATACATGTGATAACGGCAGTGTTTCAAGATATTTGGCAGGTCATTAATGTATAAAGAAAATAATAAAGGGCCAAGTACACTTCCTTGCGGAACGCCACAAGTGATCTCAGATAGTGCCGAGCACTTGCCATCATAAACCACCCTTTGACTACTATCAAGGTAGTATTTGAAGTGGGGATGATAAAATTCCTCTTCTGGTTTCTGCATCCTCATGTATTTTTGGAGCTTGGTGGGAGGGAACTATATACGAGGGCTGACTGAAAAGTTCTCGGCATATCCATTATGCATTTATCGTAGCTAAATGTTACTTTAGCTAATCATAATATATGCCTTTGCAAAGCCCCATACCAAATTTTATAATACTATCTTTTTTTGTTTTTCAGATTTTGATGTTTGAAGTGAGCATTTTCTGAAAAATGGATAAAGTGAGCATTCGTGCGGTTATCCAATACCTCCTGAAAAAAGGAATGAGTGGACAGGACATCCACAAGGACATGATGGAAACATTGGGGGAGGATGCCCCATCGTATTCTGTGAAAAAGTGGGTGGCGGAATTCAAGAGGGGGAGCATCTATGTCCAAGATGCACCTCGCAGTGGAAGGCTGGCAACGGCATGTACTGAAGAAAACATCACAATACAGGATCTTGTTATGGCAGACCGGCGAATGACAGAACGTTACATCGCAGAGAAAGTGGGGATGTCCCAGGAAAGCGTTGGACACATACTAACAGTTGTGCTGGACATGCACAAGGTGTCATGTCGATGGTTCCCGAAAATGTTGAGTGCTGAGAACAAACCTCAGAGACACCTCTTGTCTGCAGCAAACTTGACCCTCCGTCAGGCTGATCCTGAGACATTTCTCCAACGTTTTGTAACCATGGACGAAGCATGGGTCCACCACTTTCAGCCAGAGTCCAAGGTGCAATCAAAACAGTGGAAACACCCCTCCTCCCCCACCCCCAAAAAGTTCAAGTCAGTGAAATCAGCTGGCAAGATGATGGTCTCTGTTTTTTGGGATGCGAGGGGGGGTCATCCTGGCTGAGTATCTAAAAATTGGTGAAACGGTGAACGGTGCGTATCATGCTGCTCAACTGAAGCGTTTGAGGAAGGCCATCAAGGTGAAACGTTGTGGAATGTTGAAGAAGCGCATCCTTTTCCACCAAGACAATGCACCCGCCCACACGTCCATCATTGCAATATCCGCCATCTAGTCCTGCGGCTTCGAACTGCTTGGACACCATCCCTATTCACCAGACTTGGCTCCCTCAGAATTTCATCTGTTTCCTAAACTCAAGCAACACCTCGGTGGAATCCATTTTCCATCAGATGATGACGTCATGGCTGCGGTGGAGGACTTTCTTGCAGTGCAGGATGAAACGTTCTACAAGGAAGGTGTCATGGGCCTGCAGCACCGGTGGCAAAAGTGTGTGGCGCTGAAAGGGGACTATGTTGAAAAATAGCCATGAACGATTGAGCTCCTGGCAATCCTTCATGGGTAGGCCGAGAACTTTTCAGTCACCCCTCGTAGATACAGGGTGTCTGGGCTAGAGGTATACAGAAATATATGCTTAGACAGAAAGAACTATACATTTTACGTTGTTGGGTAAATGCTCAATTGATGGAATATCTCCCCGAGATTTGATCATCACCACTTCAAGGTCAACACCTAGTCTTCTAGATTACACGTGCGCACAAATGTTCAATGTGACGTGCTCTGGCAGGTCTAGCAGCGTACGCCTGACAGTCAACATGCGGACGCCACAACGAAAGGTGCAGTGTGTGCTATGGTTAGCAGAGTTCGAATCAGTAACACATGTTCAGCAGCGTGCAAGAAGAGAATGGAATGTGGACCCTCCCACTTTTCCTGGGCATTGGATCAGAAGAGGAGGTCCCACTTCCTTGAGCACTTACCCAACAACATACAATGTATCGTTCTTTCTTTATAAGCATATATTTTTATATACCTCTAGCCTGGACACCTTGTATATAATATAGTGGTGCTTGAGAGTAATTAGTGGAATCTCCCCATCAGAAATTTTTCAATATCATATTGATTACTCTTATTTTCATATGGCACCTCATATGTACTTTGAAACTGTTGAATGAAAATACCAACCTTTCTTCTTCACCCTCTCATAACGAACCAAATCCTCTTCAACAATTGCAGCTTCATGCCTTGTTTCTGGTTCCATTGTTGTGGACGTGAAACCAGCTGCCACAGCACCTGTTGAGTAATGGGCCTGGAATGAAAAGTATTTGATATTGAATTGTGCAGTGGACATATGGTTTTTCAGGTGTTATTTTGTTTTAACATATAGTATTCTCAGTACTATTTTTTTCCCTAACAAAAGTAAACTATTACTAGTCAACAACAATACTAGTATATCTATAAAATTTATATTTTTGCCACAAATACATATGTCTGTACATATAGGGTGATCCAATGAGAAAATATGGCCAATAATGACAAGATGCCGATATAAAATGGCAAATATTTGTGACCACATATGTGTGTTTTTATCTATATATTTCTGTCACATGTTTACTCATTTAATACACAATATTTCAAGTGTATCAAAGAGTCATCATCAGATGATTTATGAGGTATATCTTCAATACAATGATTTGTTACCTTGTGATTTGGCACATACAACAGATGTCTTACATAAAAATTAGGAGATAGTAGGTACAGTCACCAGCAAAAAAAATGGGACATTTAGATCCTGAAATACTTGCTTCCCTGTGAGGCGTTATGTGTGTTGCCTAACTCTACGGCGATAAGTGGATTTTAATAGCAAATTTTCAATGGCAACTTCTACCACCACTGCACAGTTAGCTAACACACATAATGCCTTGCAGGAAAGCAAGCTTTCCAGGATCTAGGTGTCTCATTTTTTATTGTCGGTGACTATACCATCAACATCATTCTGGCAACAGATCCCACTGTGGTGTCTCGGATAGAGAAAATTCCAGTGAGATAAAACAATGGAAATGAAAAATTGGGGGAAACCAGGACTGATTCAGAAGCTCAACTAGAAGAACAATGACATGATATCAAGACCTAGCCTGAATTTCTTCCCCTTAGCCTTCTACGAAAAATAAAATTTCTTATTATTATAATAAGATGGCTCCCACATAGACAAATTGACCCAACATTGTGAGGACAATTGGGAGCTCCTTGAAAAGTCTTGAATGTCAGAAAACAGGCTTGGCAGACTTTATAAACTCTAAATTTCATGTTTAAGAGTCTATTTCGCATTTTGCAGTTCATTTCGCATCATTTCGTGATAAAACAGGGTAGGAAAATGCACCTCACACCTTTCAGAAACATTAAAAATTAACATTAGAATGTGTTCACATTTCATGTTTTTATCAAAAACGAAATATGCATGCCCCTACTAATTGAATACTGACGTCCTTCCTAAAAATTTGCATCACCAATGTCAGATATTACAAAATAATACACAGTAAATGTTACTATTTCGGCCACACAAGGTTTGATGGATGTGTTTATCTTGGTAGTGTATGAAAGAGTTCTTGGGAACTAGATTGAAGCATCACAACAAGAATAAAAAGAGCTTTAATATTAACATTTACTGTATTGTCTTGCAAATGAATACCGATCAAACTTATTACAATTTATTAGAGCTGTTAGTAAAAAGTGATCACTTTACACATTTTTCACAAGAATATCGTGATATACAAACACTTAGTTTTACAAAAAGTTCTAAATAATATGTATAAAAGTATCTTCTAAATGATGGAAGAGTGATATCAACCTCCCCTCCTTTTCTTGCAAAATTCCTGCACACATCCATGGTGATCATACATCTAATGACGACAGTTGCATTACAATTGAACTGAAATACAATTTTTCTTGTATGTACGCATTGCTTGCATTGTAGCGGTTATTACAAGCATAAAAACACAGTTTTTGGTTGTGACATTTCAGGAGGACACACGCTCCCTTCATCAGGCATTTATTTTTAGTTTGATTAAAGATAGTTATAACAATGGTTAATTTTTTTAAACAAAAAAGAATCAGTTATACAATGGATGTTGTTAATGTTACATTGTTGTAATATAGCAACTTAACTGTGAAAAACAAGTAGTCTGTTTTATTTTTATTTCACATAAAAATTTTGATCACATTATTTTTCATTTAAAAATTATGAATCCCAAATATCATCAGGCAATTCAAAATCATCATTGCTTTCACAGAGTTTCTTGGTGTTTTCCGTTACATTAAATTTTAAATATGGTGTCTTACTCCACTTGTGAAAAAGAAAACTCCATAGTGGGTCTATGTTACCATTTTCAATATTTAATTTATACAATTGTAAAGAGAAACTAATAAATTACAACTTACGGCATTGAATTTATCAGCTACTTTCTTCTCTGCCTCCTTCTGCTCTGGAGCCTTGTACTCTTTGTTAAGCTCACTCAGGGTCTCTTTTGCTTCGAGGCTGATCGTCTTCAGGTAAGCACTTGGATCATTCTTCGACTGTTCTACTTCTACGCAAAGCAAGAAGAATAAAAAATTACAACAGTCACTAGAACCGTGATCTTTATGTACAGCGGAACCTCAATTTTACATTCCCGGATATTATATCTTTCTGCATTATATAGGGTTAGCCTAAAAGAAATAGACATTTTCAAAGTTTTACAGAAATAATAGTTTTAATAATAGGGCTGAAATACTTACATGGGTTGAAGAGTATGTCCTGAAGTTTACACTGGTAAGTTACAAGTGTTCTATGTGTGACCCTTTTGTAACACGACAGATATCAATGCAGTAGTCCTGTTCACCCCAAACACTACTTTACCCCTTGCACAGACAACCAGTTTCCTTAAATTTCTTGCTCCAATTGTAGATTGGCTGCCTTGTGGATGGTTGTTTACCATACCATGTTCTAAAAAGACGCTTGATAGTAACAGAATTTGTTTTTGCAAATTCAATAACGCAGAAAGCCTTCTCCACCTGGCTAGCGGCCATACTGCTCGACTTACGTCAAGGGTGCTCACGTGATGCTGATGTCACGAAGATAAACGAAATGCTTTCTGATGTAACAAACAAATTTCAATTTATAAAGCATTTAAACTGTCTATTTCTTTTAGGTTAACCCTGTACATTCAACCTTGATGGTCCCACCATGGCAAAATGTTTTAAAATTTTCCTTGATTTTTACATTTTCCTGCATTTTAAGTGTTTCCAGCTTGGTTCCATGAAGACGTAAAATCAAGCTTCTGCTGTAATTACACATTTTATTAGTAAATTTAGTTGCATAAGAGCATAAAATATTGAAGAATTGCAATAGCGTGTTACAGGAGTAGAGGCCAGGTCAAGTTTCTAGCCCCCACTCTGAGTCATGCCTCTCCCTTCTCTCAAACTCTCCTCTGAAACCTAACTGGTGTTACCTAAAGCGTAGCAGTAATTCTCACTAGCTGAATTGCTCAGACTTACAATTAAATTATCAATTTTATTATATTACACTGAAATATGCAATAAAAAGTGCTCCCCTGTGCATAGCACCACGCCATGAAGGCATATAGGGGGTGTGGGGGTAACGCCTCACACTTTCTTGATCCGGTCATGAGTGGGGGTGATGTGATCAGCATCACGCCCCTGACCGCCTTTACCCCCCAGGGTTTCCCCCAGGTACCCATGTTATTTGACGCTGGGTGGGCGCCGGGGCCGCTTCCACCGTTAGAAAAGTTCCCGGATTTGAACCGGCCGGGACCTTTAGCATGGTAGTCAGACGCGTTACCGACTGAGCCACCGCGGCCACCCTGAAATATGCAATGCTGAATCTAAATTTTATTGCCACAGAATTTCATGTGATAACCTTACTGATAAATGTTTGCTCACGGTTACAGCCAGTTTCTCTATAAGAACATTACAATTTCCCCCACCGGCTGCTCCATTACATAAAATCTCTCCTCCGTGGAGTTGTCAACATTACGTGCTACAAAGCAAGAGATTTTGGGTTCCAACCCTGGTTAAGGCATGGATGTAATATTGTGTCTCATCAGCAATTTCATCTGTTCGTGGAGCATCCCCATCATCACTATTAACACAAGAGGTAGAAAAGCAAGGTAAAGGTACCAAAATAGAAACACAAAAATTCTATGTGACGATTGGTAGAAAAACGAGACTGGCAAAATTGAGTGGCAGTGAGGGAACAATGGTTACAAGTTGCTGATTCTTAGGGTTGGAAGAGGGAGATAGAAATCTTCACCTGTCCATTAAAATGTAAAATTTTTCACAGGAGACTGAGGTTAAATTTGATTTGCATATTTTTATGTATGTCAATCAACTCTGCACATTTCTATCTATTTCACATTAAAAATATATTTTTAGGGTTTCTTCATTAAAGTTGATTATTTCTATCCCAATTTGTGTACGACAAGCTTGAAACTTATGAATGCTGTGCCAGGAAAGTTTGGGATGAAAATAAAAAATGCATAAAGAAGTGGAAAAGGAAAATGAAGTATTCATGAAATACCAATGATTGAAACCTATGACCCCAGTTGCTAGGCAACCATTTCTCCACAGAGCATATGTAACATTTCACTATTCTGTTTTTTATACTGAAGAGCAGTGCAACATAATTTCATTGGTGTACATGCATATTATGTAAAACATAATTTTAATAGCTAATTCCTCTTACTTTAAAGGAGCTTTCATACCATAGTGACAAGCATCACGGGTACCTCCCGTCTGTAGAAAAGCAGTCAGGAAATATGCTCGACCAACAGACAACACTGATAAAATAGCCCAGTCTGAGTGATACGTAAGTGACATGTGCAGCTTGTCATGTCAATTCGGTACAAAAGGTTTCCTTTATTTCTGAAGGTTCATTTCCACATGACACATGTCACTTTGGTCTGAAAACTCTCTAAATGCTAAAGAGGCACTGAAGAAGCTCAATGGTCCAATCCTTCCTGTAAGTAATGTATGTAACTAGGTAACTTTAAGGACTTTGCCCTTGGAAAACAAAGTTACCTTCCTAGATTTAAGATTATGTGAATTAGAACTTTATGTAAATTTAAACAATAAGAAAGTAGCAGGAGTATACAATGAACTACAGGATATTTTGGGAAACATCAGATTGGTAAAATTATATGACAATTTTACCAACAATCCATTTTGTATCTACTATATAACTGTACAATTTATTTGTTCTGTCTTACAGTTTAGTTAAATCATTGAATTTCACCTATTATAACCACAATCATTATCAACTGCAATTTACAAATAAACAGGGCTATAAGACCACTATATTCAAAATATAGGACGTGTTATTCTAAATTAGTACACAAATATGTACATATTATTATGAAATATTAGCAAGTAATGTAAAATTGGCATATTTTAAGTTAAAAATTAATGAATTTTGTAATGAATTCTTCAATACAAGATCCACACACTTACAATTAATTACACTACATCTATTTTCAAGCATATTTCTCCAAAGCATCAATTCTTCTCAAAATTTGGTCAAAAGATAATTATAAAATATTGTACATGCAACCTTCCAAAAAGGTAGTGTGTCATAAAAATTTCCCAGATTTTACATTTCTTCACATTTCAAGTTTCTCTCTTCGCCTTGCTCCCCTGAAAAATTTAAAATCCAGGTTCCACTGTATTTACAACATATTATTAGCTTCACAATATTTTCAGGGCTTTAATTTTTCAGCAAAATTAAAACCCCTCAGCCCTCAGATATTATAGTTTAAGTTAAAATGTTAAAGTGCCAAAAAGAGAACTGCAAGCTAATAAAAGCAGAAATAATGCTATAAATCTTATCTTGAAGTTGCTTTTCTGATTCTAGCAACATTACGTCCCCCAGAGCTAGAAGGTTGTGTGTAAACCTGAAAAAGTTCTGGGGAATCTGAAGAATAAAAACCACTTGTGATGTATGTGAACTTTTAAGATAAACGTTGATTTAAAAACAATTTTGCCCTGTGAAAATGGCTTCCTGCACATGGAACATACCAGGATCCTCCACTTTCAGGTTATTTTTCAAGTGATGAAAGGTCGAGAGGTTGAATTTATCCACATTCGCTGGGTTCTGAATCTCAATCAGGTCTGCTCGTGCAAACGGCTCATCAGTCAGCAAGTCCATCCAGTTCTTAGATTTTATATTCAACTGCTCCACTGCCTGTAAAAAATATTTTTGAAAAATGTTCTTGTTTGTATTTTGATCATTTAACATTTGTACCTCATTAAGTTGGTACCTCTCCTCCTTGGTGTAATAACACTAATGTTGCCTTGTAATTAACAAGCCCCCTGTTTGATCCCTGAAGGAGGCACATTTCACAGTGATTTAGATTCCAATTGAAACTGTAGTCCCAGCACCAATTAGCCTATCTGAGTATAAAGTGAACTTAAACACCATCTCTCTTATCACGTTAATCACAATGACAAGGATGAATGATGATTTGATGAAATAGGTGAAAGGACAAAGAAGATAACATTCCTATGCCCTGGACAGGATTCAGACCCAAACTCTAGTATATAGATCACTCAGGCACCAAGGTGGAAAATAATAACTTTCCAAACATTTATGTACAATTAATAGAGGCATGCATATTTAGTTTTTGACGAAAACACGAAATGTGAAATAACACATTGTAATGTTAATTTTTCATGTTTCTGAAAGGTGTGAGGTGCATTTTCTTACCCTGTTTTGTCACGAAATGATGCGAAATGAACTGCAAAATATACTGTTAAACATGAAATTTACAGTTTATATACCAACGTGACACTTTCTGAAGTCTGAAGTATCCTGTGAGTTATGCACTTCACGGAAAACTGATTAATTCTGCTGTAAATATTTGAGAAGCAAAAATAGACCTCTTTATACAGGAATAAACTTAATATTCTGGTAATGATTTAATGTGCTATTAGAAGGGATATGTTTATTTTGTATAATAGTGCAGTTTCTAAATCAAATTTGGGATTATATTTAAAACCAGCATGTCATTTTATATACCTCTTTTTCACCGTTATAACAGCGAAATTTCATTTTATTTACAGCTTTTGATCCCAAAATTGACTCTATTTTTTGTACGAAAATTTGCTTTTTTATTTACCAAAAATATGTACCTTTAACAATAGATAAGCTAGTCCCAGCATGCATAAACAAAGGCATAGCAAAACCAAATTCCCTGACTTTTTTCAGATACTTTTCAATAACTTACCAGACCACTTAACATACAAATAAATAAGTGTTTACAAGTTAATGAAATGTATCATGTTGACTGACCATTGTTGAAAATAAATTATTCAAAATAAAAAGAACACTTTTGTATGAAATATTCAGAAAAAGTTAATACATTTTGAGTGGCAAGGGAAAAAAACATTTCCATGACTTTTACAAGTTTTTAAATAAAATTTTCTGATTTTTCCCATGACCTCTCCACTCTTAATTTGATTTTCTTTCCATGTGAGTGAAAACTGTTACGATAATCAATATGATGAGGATAAACAATGAATTGATGGAGGCCGGACGGATACACAAGCTCAGGCTGGGGTTTGAACCTGGAACCTTCGGTAGGAAGAGCCCGAGTCAACCACTCAAAGTGTCTTGTACGACTACTAACTTTTAAAACTGAATCTTTTCACAATACAAAAAATACAAGCAAATAATCTTTATTATCTGTGCAATAATTTAGATAGTGCTTCTTTCAAAGGAAAGAGAATAGTTTTATTAAATTAATCATTCACTGCCTTAACTACAATAAATTTATAAATTTTTATGAATGTGCAAGTAGGAACATTATTAATATTAACTTGTGTTAGTGTGGTGCACTTAACATCATGGAGTAATATAACATGACACAAAAATAAATAGAGTTATGCCATAAGAATCATGGAATAAACACTTACCTCGTAAGAGAAGACATTGCCAGTAGTCTTCACAGCAACAATGTGGGAATTGTTGGTAAATGTCTTGTACAAGACTGGGCAGTGATATTTCCCTTCATTGTTCTTATAGAATTTTAGTTTTGTTAATGATTTTGTATCAAGTGGCTGAAACATATTTAAAAACATATCAGAGTAAATCCATTGTCTGTCATTTTACCAAGAAAACACTAAGCATACTTTTGAACATCAAGCCAGAAAAATCAATACAAGCCAGTAAAAACTGCATGCACAAGACACAATATTGTTGATTTATTTTAACTTTTCTACAACTTTTGCCTAATCGAAATGATGGGGATGAATGGTAATAAGATGAATGATGAGACATACACATATGGATGAAACTCCACAGCTGAAAGCCTCGTCAGCCTGTAAAAATTCAGCCTAAGGTGTACTGCATAGAAGGGAGGTTGACATTTAAGTGACTTCAGAGAAAGATCATGGACAAGCTAACATAAGAGAATCTGAATGCCTTCTACAGAAGAGGAAAGATGGACACATGCAGCAGAAGAAACAGAAAGCTCAAAAACTACTGAACATGCACGGAATGAATTGAAGAGAATACAATGGGATAATGGAAGAGATTAATCCACAAATAATCAAATTATAAGAAAAAAACTCAATATGCTGACCAAGGAAGAAATTTATTTTATTATAAAACATAAACTAAACGTAACGTTTCAACCTTCTAGCAACGTCTTCTCCAGACTCTGCACCAAGTACAAATGTAACAAGGTACAAAACAGGACGATATATATACACAAACAACACTCCCCTCCAGACTATTAGAAAGTTGTTCTGGAACATTTTAGCAGGTGGCTTTCCCTTGTCAACTGTACTTTCACCTAAAAGGCTAAACACATTTTCTTCCATCTAGAATGTGGTTGGACTCTTTATCTTCTTCCTTCATTCTTCTTCTCTCCTCTTTCTCTCTTGTCCTTTCCACTCTTTCTAACACCTTCTTCCATTCTTTGCTTATCTTCAGTCCCCCATTCCAGTTCAATGTGTCTTCTTCACCTTTCTTCTCTATTTTCTTGGCCTCCTTCCATTTTCTCACTAGTATTCTCTTCTCCCTTCCTATCTGCTTAGCCTCATCCCACTCTGTTATGTCATGTTTCTCTCGTGTGTTTAAATATCGCATTTCTCTCTCTCTCTTAAGTCGTACATCATCCCTACGTTGTTTCAACCTGTCTTTCAGCCTCTTTTTCGTTTCTCCTATGTACACAGCCTGACATTCTTTACATTTCACTTCGTAGATAATCCCTTCCTCTTCTCTGTTTTCCTTTTTCTTGTTTGCATTCCTTGCTAATCTTAAGATGCTTCTCCCTCCCTTCCTGTAATTTTAATTCCCGCTTTCCTAAGCACTTTGCATATCTTTTCTGTGGTCTTCCCCATACTCCATATTCCAAAACTCCTCTCTTGCTAGAAGGTTGAAACGTTACGTTTAGTTTATGGCCGCGGTGGCTCAGTCGGTAACGCGTCTGACTACCATGCTAAAGGTCCCGGGTTCAATCCCCGGCCGGTTCAAATCCGGGAACTTTTCTAACGATGGAAGCGGCCCCGGCGCCCACCCAGCGTCGAATAACATGGGTACCTGGGGGTAACCCTGGGGGGTAAAGGCAGTCAGGGGCATGATGCTGATCACATCACCCCACTCACGACCGGATCAAGAAAGTGTGGGGCGTTACCCCTACACCCCCTATACGCCTTCATGGCGTGGTGCTATGCACAGGGGAGCACTTTACCTTTTTTTTTTTTTTTTACCTTTATGTTTTATAATAAAATAAATTTCTGCTTTGGTCAGCATATTGAGTTTTTCATATCATGGAAACAAGGCTTAATGGTGTTATAATTGTTCAAATTATAAATAAAAAAATCAGTCTTTAGCCCTGACCTAAAACTGGATAAGACATCTCAATGTAGGTTGCCCTTTTCAGAAAATACTAACATAAACGTAGTAAAAAGTACGATTGCAGTGGAGTAGTTCGATTTTCAGTAAAAAATCACAGGTAGGACTAACAATTAATAACAAAAACTGTTATTTGTGTGTGTGTAACTGTTTCACATGGCACTGCAGCCAGTTGCTTAACTACTCCCAAATATTACACTACAAGCATCAAATCTTACAGGATTGTTTGTGTAAAACATTAACAAAATAATATATTTTCTTTAGTTTTAATACTGTAATGTATAATAATAACTTGTGGCGCAACAGCCTGAGCCTACCCAATTTCTGCCGCCCTCACTCTCACCCGATACTACTCATTCTCACCGAGGTGGGAGACCAATTACGAGGTGACGTGTGGTAAGCTTGACAAATTCCCAGTCGTCGTCATAGGTTTTATTGACAGGGTTACGCTACTCATTCATAGCTCCCAATTTCCTCACAAGAGTGGGCAGTCACCAGTCATACACACAGGCCGAAATTTCTGGAGAAAAGTTGTTATGCGTCCCGTAGCCCAAAGCATTACGCCTTACATCACACGGCCATGGTGTGGAAAATCGTAATTTATTCTTCAATATATTATACCTCACTAACTACTTTAAGTTGAATTTGGGATATCAAACCCATGACAATGCCTCTATGCAGAGGAGTAAATACAAAAATAAAAACAGTGATGCTTGGACTTCAAAAAAGTATAAAATACTGATTGGGAGGATTAAACTCAGTATAACTCCATCCTACACAAAGAAATCCACAGACAATGCCTGGAAGAGTACGACTATAATGAACATTAACCACATGTAACTCATGCATGTTACATCATCCATTACTGCAACCCACCTTCCCTGTCACAGGGTTGATCTTAAACTTCTTCACGAAAGCTAGGATTGGTTCAAGTTCAAATATATTTCCATCTGCATCGCAGTATGGGTGCTCAAATGGCTGCAGGGAGACGGCACAGCAGTAGAATGGCAGCCTGCGGAAGGCAGCTTTGTCCCCTGTTGGTGGACCAGCCCTCTTCCCTCCGTACAAGGTGGTCCATTCCGTGCACGTGAGGTACCTGAAAACAAAAAAAGAATATTAAATTTTGGTGCCATAAGCATACTAATCACGGCTGGCAAAATATTATGAATATTAATCCCAACAGTTTAAATTTTTTCTTCAAATAAAAATTGAACTCAAAGCCATTGTTGAACAACAACAGAATGCTGCAAAAATTATTTTCTTTCACCAGTTTTTAAATTAACCTACAATTATTAAAAATGAAGTGGCTGAAAAATTGATTTTTATAATTCAATACGTAAAGTGTTGTAGTATTTTAATCAAGAATAAAATAAATTAAACAACAAAAAAGCTGTTCAAAATTATCATAAAAAAATTATATGTTTTTGGATATCAAGTGGTAATAATGTCAAAGTAAACTTTACATAGCCTCATACTTTCTTCTATTTTAATTTATTGAAATTACTTCTAACATAATAATACATGAAGCAATGCTTATCATACAAAAAAACCTTCAGTATCTACAATGTATATACTTACATTTTATCTTTCTGGTGTTGTCTCTTCCCCATTGTGATTGGTTGATATTTTACACCACTCTTCGAAAAATTTCAGGTCTAATGTCTGCAATTAAAAATTAGTTATTAAATATACGTATATTCCACAAGTTATAATAAAATATTAAAAAGTCATATCATGGGAGGTTAGCAAATGTAAAGTATCACGAATCGGAGTACATTAATATATGCTAAAACTAAATATTATGTAAAAAAAAAACTATAGTAATTATTCTGAATGTTGTTTTTTCTTTTTTTGGATGAATTAGAAAGTCTTGAAGAATAGTAGAAATGATTATGAATAAAAAAAATGAACAATCCAGAAAGTAATTAGCATAGTCTACAATTTCATAAAGTATTATTTATCAGTGGGGAAAAAATATAAAAAGTAGCTTATGCAAGCATCTGGGCTTCCCACCAATTAAGCAGTTTCATCTTGGACATAGACTACTGCCATGTTTTCATGGGTAAAACTTCGGTATGGTACCAATGGATTTCTTCATTTTTACACAAGAAACTACTTACGGAAATGAGTTTCTGTAGCATTTAGAAGTTCGTGAAGGTATTTTTTTTTTTTTATCATGGAATCTATTTCACCGGGAATTCATGTATTTTTCAATAGAAATATCTCTCCGACGCACAATTGCTGTTGCTTTCATTTGCTGGCACTACGTGAACAAAATGTTGCGAACGTCTGATGATGTAACTCCCTGTCAGTGTTTCCAACCACGCCATTTTTTTTGCAAGAAGATGACAATTTTAACTATGTTTGCCTAACCTAACCGAACCTAACCTTGCCGTGCATGGTTTGTGAGGCTATCCGTGCATGGTTCGTGGGGCCATTCATGAATTGGGGCTATCCATGAATGGTTTGTGTAGCTACGTGTGTATGGTTCATGGGGCTATCCGTGCATGGTTCGTGGGGCTATTAATGAATTGAGGCTATCCATACATGGTTCGTGGGGCTATCCATGAATGGTTCGTGGAGATTTTTCAGTTCACAAGGTTGGAAACACTGCATACCCACTGATAATCTACCACGCTAGTCAAGCTGTCTCGCCATATTGTGTCTTACGGAAGCGCAAAAAGGAAGAATAATAATTACTCCTCATGTCACAAATTGAAATTATTTTCGTGAAAAGAGCAAAATAACACCTTGAAGAATCTTTTGCAATGCAGAATAGGTAAGTACGAATGTTAAAAATGACAAAATAAATGAGTGAGAGGTGTTGGGACCATACCAAAGTTTTACCTTTTCATGCAATACCAAAGTTTTACCTTTTCATGCAATCTCATGTTCACAAAAGGGTCAAGGATGTTGTGATTGAGAACAGATAAATTATTTTCATACTAAAAACCTTAAATCTGACCTGCCTAACCTAACAACAAAATAATTTTGGGACATAATATCACTTTGCACCACATGTAAGATGGCAGTAGAAGTCTGTACCCAAGATGACAGTAAACAAAATAAAGAATTGTGTAGGAATATATGAAAGGGAAAATCGTTGTCTAGAAAACACACGAGTAACTAATCATTGAGCTGTTCATACATGTATAGAAATCGAAGGATGTAAAAAATGCCCGTGTACAATGATTACTTCGGAATTAAACAATTGGAACTTTGGCCGTTCGATTTCTATTGATGTCTTAACGCATCATCAATGGATTAGTGAGCATTTACTGCAGGTTTTCCGAAGAACGATTTTTCCCTTCTGTACACACCTGTGTGATGGCAATGGTTCAGAATTTTGACCCAAAGCCAGGATTATTATCAATACATCTATGCTTGAAATTTGTCCGTCCTCTAGGCATAACACAACATGAAGGACCTTATTCTGGAATATAACATGGCAAACATCTTGGAATATAGGGTAAGATCAAGCAAATAATGGATTGCAGATTTAATCCAAGATAAGAAATCATCAGGGAATATATCACAATGTCAGATGTTCCAAGTTTGTCCATTTTCGAGGCTAAAAAATTTTGAACTGTTAAATATAAAACATAAAGAAGACTTAAAATTCACACATCAATCTACAAAAGTTCTTCAAGATACAAAAAACATTATGAAGAAGATGTAATAATCTTTCGGGACCTAGTATTTTAACCTAAAAATGAAAATACCTTTCAAGAAAAGAAACTTATACACCGCCAATCGTTCGTCGTTTGTTAATGTTTATGTCCACGAGTAAGTGTTGCAGATCTGTTAACATAAAAAATCTAATTAACAGCAAAATTACATCAATATTTTGATATATCATTCGACCATGCCCGTTCTTATTAGTTATTTTTACTATTAATTTTATTCGTTTATCGCGCATGAAGAGTAACAAATCATTTAATATATAATGAAATAATGTGTATAGAAAATTGATGTTGATTGGCTACACTTGAAATTACAGCAAACAGCTGAAAGCCGCAATGCAAACTGATGTTTCTGTTTCTTGAAAGAGGATTTGGCAAATACACATTTGAATGTGAATTTCGTAGAATATTTTTTTGTATCAGGACTTCGCGATGGCCAAACCAAGACCTTGTGGTTGTAAAGGCATAAGAACTTGCCTTATTTGTGAAACTAACTTTGGCATGCTGAAGAAAGAGTTTGTTGTTGAAAGAAAGGTAAGACAGGTAATTGCAACTTGCACTTTTAATGTACAAAGTAAAAATCAATATGAACAGCTATAGCTCGACCACAGGGAAAAAACCCGTAAATATCCGATAAGGCCCGAACACCTCTCACTCGTTTATTTCGTTAATTTTAGCATTGATACTTACCTATTCTGCATTGCGGAAGATTCTTTAAATAGAATAGAATAGAATACTTTATTAGTCATAATAAGTATAAGTATATAAATACTAATATAAAAAATTACAAAAGAAAAGAAAATTAAAAATACATATTAAAATACACTGCTGGACAAAATAAACCGGACACTTGCATTTTTTGTAATAACGCAATGGGTCGATAAAAGCTCTGATTCGAAGGCTAACTAAATGTTGCAGAAAGTGAATTAAGTACGAATGCATAAACAAAGTCCGAGCCTATGAATGGTGCATATGGTACTACATGATCTGCCAAACATTATGTAATATACCTGCGAGCTGTCATTGCAATTAAGGTGTCCGGTTTTCTTTGTCCAGCAGTATATTACACATTCAACAATACAGTTTGCAAATTAAACTACATGTTTTATTACAGCAAAAGCAATTGGAAAATAGTACTCTATTTTGATTACAATACAAGTTATGTCCAAAAACCCATTTTACTAGGGTGACCAGAGTATTATATATATTTTAAGAGTATTATACTCTTTTAGAGGTTCATATACTCTTTTCAATTTGCAAAAATCCCCAAATATACTCTTTTCCTTGCAATTTAATTTCATTCATTATTTTACGCGTAAAAATGCATTAAAATCCACAGAAAGAAAAGAAACAATGATGGGTAAGTGGAGGTCAGTGTACAAAGATTTAGTACAGGCTGGGTCAATTTTAAAAGTGATGGTGCCTCTTATAAAATTCTTGTTTTCTTTGCCTGGTACAAATGTTGATTGTGTGTTATTAAAACTTATTGGCGAGAGTAAAAAAGTACACTCCTGGTGTCAACACTCGAACAAGTACTGAAAGTGAAATTCAATGTTGACATGACCTGTGAAGAGTTTGGACTGGCAATAAAGTACGATTTAAACATACTCAAGAAAGCAAAATCATCCCAGAAGTATGAACGATGGTGCCATTGGTGAGTAAGTATTTGTAATTAGCTGATTACATTAGACCCATAAGTAATTTGAATCTGTAGAGTGTAGGCCTATTTTATAGGGGCTATAATAGAAGCAATTACAAATAGCCACCCTTATTTTCGTTTTCTTTTTATGTTTTGTGCATGTGCACCTTCAACCTATAGACTATACTCTTTTTGGTCAACAAATATCTGGTCACCCTACATTTTACAGCTCTGTGATGCATTATGAGTAGACATTTACAGTACTATTATCGTATGAGGGAAACACCTACGAATCGTATATTTCGGACTTCTTTACATTGCTAACGTGTTATTTTCGAATGCGGAACATTTCTTAAGGTGAAATAATGTATTTCTAATTAAGATAATGTCTATTTCTTCTATTTACGAGTATTTACTGTTACTTGTTGTTTCAAATCTGTAACACATTATGGCCGTGATAGCGTACTGGTTTAGGGGGCATTCTGAGAGTGTGTTGTCAATTTATGCAGTGTTGCAACCTCGTTCACCGGAAAATATCTACTCTCGTGCCCAGATTTGAAATTATGCTAATACGTCGCAAACCATTGACATTAGCCCCACAAACCATTGACGCTAGCCCCAAAAACCATTGACGCTAGCCCCAAAAACCATTCACGTTAGCCCCATAAACCATTCACGTTAGCCCCAAAAGCCATTTTCCGTAAGGTTAGGTTAGGTAAGGTTAAGTTAGGTTAGGCAAGCATAGTTAAAAAAAAAAAAAAAATACTCGACATGTCGTTCTAGTGAAAACACGGCGAGGCTGAAACACTGGCTACGGGGTTGCATCATCCTAACACATGGAACATTGCATTCTCGTGCAGAAAGCAAATGGTGGGAGCAGAAACAGCATGTCGGACAGAGATTTTCGCAGAAAACAACACGCATTCACATCAAAATGGATCAAATCTACATTTAGGAACTTCCACAACGCTAAAGAAAATTATTTCCGTAAGTACTTTCGCCTGTAAATTTGAAGGAATCAGTTTCCCTCATACGATAATGTTACCCTAAATTACATATAGGCTAGAAGCTGGTAGCAAATTGAATAATCTCATTCCATTATGTTTAAAATTTTGTTGAGTCTTGCATAGTCTAGCGTATGGCATTTCTATATTCAGATTGTGCCTTGTATTATAGTCATTAAGGTGAATATGCCTTTCTCCATAAAATAGTGTCAACTTTCCATATTACGAGTCATTATTTGTCTTCCTTGTTCTGCTTGGGAACAGACAATATGGCGTACACTCGTCATGCATCGTCGTGCTTGTGTTTTGTGGATTTGGAGTGGGTATGCAGTGTTTCAACCTTCTTAACTGAAAAATACCTACTTTCGTGTTCATTATGTCATCACAAACCATTGACGGATAGCACCAAAAAACCATTCACGATAGCCTCACAACCCATTGATGGATGGCCCCAAAAATTATTCACGATAGCCCCACAAATCATTGACGGATAGCCCCAAAAACCATTCACGATATCCCCATGAACCATTGAGATAGCCCCAAAAACCATTCACGATATCCCCATGAACCATTGAGATAGCCCCACGAACCATAGAGATAGCCCCAAAAAACATTCGCGATAGCCCCAAAAAACATTCACGATAGCCCCACAGCATTTAACATATATACAGCGTGGGAAATAACCTTTTGCTAGGGGTCCACAGTAAAAAGTAACAACAATTAAGAAATTATGGTAATACCAAATGTTTACTATGACAATTGTGGTTACAGAAACAAAATTAAAAGTTAGTATGTCCGCCGTTTGCTTCTCGCACAGCACAAAGACGATCAGGGTAGGAGCTCAGAAGACTCGCAAATAGTCCGTATTCCATTCCATGTCACGGAGGACTTGTTCCAGATGTGCAAGGAGTGTTGGCTGGGAATAGCGGTCCGGTCCGCGTTCCACTATCATCAAGGACTCAACTGCGTCCTTCAGAATAACCAAAAAGTGCTCCGCTGCATTCATGTCCGGTGATGCACCCAGCCATTCAGAACTGCTGAAGAAGTCAATGCCACTTCGCTGAAGAAGGTCTTGGTTTTAGCATTTGCCTTGAAGTAAGGGGCTTTGTCGTGAACTAACTTTTAATTTTGTTTTTGTAACCACAATTGTCGTAGTAAACATTTGGTATTACCATGATTTCTTAATTGTTGTTACTTTTTCCTGCAGACCCCTAGCAAAAGGTTATTTCCCACCCTGTACATATATATACACATATACATATATATATTCCTTTCCTGGATTGTCTGGAGTAAGAGAACGCAAACACGTTCTTGGTGCATATTGAAGGGTGTGCGCCTCTTCCAATGAACGTGCGGAGGGGAGGGGCATCCATGGGAGGGGGGGGGGGTGCTCGACTGCTCATTCGTGGTCCAGTAGTTCCGTAGTAAACATGTCAGCTCGCAAGTCTAGGGGAAATCTGCATTCAGGAAAGTGCCGCATAGTGTTGAATGTGTTCGAGAACAACTTGTTTGAAAAGTTTAAAATGCATGGCTTTGTTTTTTTTACAAATGTTTAAAACGTTTAAAACAAAGTGTTTTAAACATGTTTTTCAGACTCGTGCATTTGAATTTGGCAGCTTTTTTTTGTACAGTTTGCTTGAATGTTTGTGTGTTCATTCACCTTTCTCTCATTTACAAGACGTGTAATGTTATAATGTTGTCCAGAGTCATGTGCCCTCTGTAACAGGGGCGGACTGGGGCTCGCTGAACTGGGGTATTAAGATTCAACATATGATTTACTTTAAATTATATGTGCAGTAATTTGAATTCCCTTTTAGGTTTAAGTTACACATTACACACACACACTCACTCACTCTCTCTCTCACTCTCTCTCTCTCTCTCTCTCTCTCTCTCTCTCTCTCTCTCTCTCTCTCTCTCTCTCTCTCTCTCCGTCTCCCTCTCTCCCTCCCTCCATCGGATTCCGCATATTGTACACAACAATTTCCGAGAACAATTCGCGTGACCCGATCTGAAGTTGGAATAAACTTACCTGCCCGAACCTAGCTCGGGCAACCCGCTTAACGTTGCACATTGCAACCCCGAACTCAGCTCGGGTTACCCACTTGTAACTCAATTTATAAAATCGAAAGACCCACTTAACGGGTTAAAACACATTTTGATACATGATGTTTCATAGTTTGTGGTTATTTGCATGGTTTTTTTTAAAATGTATGTTTAAATTATTTTAATTTTTTCTGTTCCTCGTAGCATCAAAAGACAAATAAACGTGCAATATTATTTGTTATTTGTGTAAATCAATACACTAGCCATTGTTAAGAATAAAAGAAGAAATTGGCAGCAGAAAGCATTTTGCTTTACGGCCGTTACACCGTGCAGCACTTCGTTGCTTTCATCCTGCACCCTTCCCCATCCAGTCTGGTCCTGCCCACAAGCTTTCCCCTCTTCGCGTTGCTACTCCAGAGAATCCGGAAAAGTAGTATAGATGCCTAAAATTACACGAAGCGAATTTTCGATGGTTCCGGACACTATTTACACTACTGTTTTGTACCCACCAATACAATAAAACAGTGGGATGGAATGAGGTTTTTCTTTACCAACTGAACATTTATCAAAGCTTTTGCCCCCCTAATCCACTGTACATCTCCCCTCCATGTTCAAGTAAGATGAGCAGGAAACATGTTTTTGAGCAGGTCGTTGGAGGTTCCATAGCAATAGTTTATTAAGGAATTCTCCCGAGAAATCAATAGGTCTGGCAACACTGACGTGGCCGTGCTGAAAAGCTCCTTCCCCCTATCCTTTCCCTCACCCGCCAGTGCGATAAGATTCTGCGCAGGTTTCTTTCCTTGTGGTTCCTCTGTAATGTAAAAGGATCGTGTTTCGAGTCGACAACACCTAAAATCCTCTTGTATAGAACTAGGATGCAACACACAATTATTTATTATTAATTAAAAACAAACAATAGCTTCTAATTGTGTACGCACTTGTAATTGCCCACGTTCTTGCCTAACATACTCTTCGGCCCAAGTTCCTTTAGTTTTATTGCGATTTCATCATGCTATGAATGCAATTTTTACATGGTTAGATTTCGATCTACGTCTGTTAACACATACTGTGGAGTTGTAGCGATTTAAGATTTTGTTCAATTGTGGTTAGGTTAGGCAGGTCAGGTTTGGTTCTCTTAGCATTAAAATAAAGTCCATAAATGCATTCTACTAAGGTTCCGATTTACTTCTACATTCATTCCCGCTAGTATACCATACAGCCCCTTGTCAACGGAGAATACCTTGTCCATGGGAAGCGCCACGGCCTGCTTTATAAAGGCCGGAATCCTGAAATGTGGCAATGCTGTCTCGCTGGCCTAAACATCCAGCTACATAGCATGGGCGCGAATAGCAAAATTGATGTTGACTCTTAAAGAAACACGGGAATCTGTGTAAAATGTTTTCCTTTTTCCAAATCTAGACAGAAGATTGACATTAAATAACTTGAAATAAGCAGAAAATACAATGCCAACTTTGCATTTCATACGCAGTATCAAGTATGCAACTTTCCAATAATGTGTAGCTTGCCCTTATTTTATTTGCTAACATTTCGGAATGACATTCGAATCTAACAACTAAATATTTAAATGATGGAAGATTTAACACACTGGACTTAAAGTTCCAAAAGTAAGATGTACAAAGTAGTTGTGGATGTGATAAACTTGCATGAACAAGTGTTACATTCAGAGTTTAAATAAATCTTATGTAGCCTACATATTTCTGTACAACATCTTCATTTTAGCAGTCTATGACATAATTGCCAAGATTTTGTTCAACAGACAGTACGTAGTAATTACGATGTGCATATGTACAAATATTTGTTTTGTTTGCATATAGCCCATGTATGTACAGGGCTAAAATAATGCCGACTGCTGGTGACTATCTAGTCCCTGTAAGAAAGTGGATAATTTTGCATGGTTTAGAAATTAGAGGTGTTACATTTCCGTTGTTTTCCTCTTGCGGAGATATGTTACGGTGAAGGAATTGGTGATTTTGTGTTCTACAGTTTTTGTTAGGTTAGGCAGTTTTATGCTCTTAGAGGTTTGTTTGAGTTATTATTGTTTCCCGAATTCTTGTTTGAGTGTTGTAGTTTAATCCTTGTACTTAATACAAGTAAAAGCTTAGCATGTGGTGCCTCATGCATACAACTTTTCTCAGCATCAGTGTGGAATTTGCTTTTTGCGTAAACATGTTTTAAGCCTCTTTGTCATGGTTATAGCTCTTCGACGTCGCTAATTTATTTTCCACATGATAATTAAGTATATTAATGACATCAATATGGGATATTTATTATATTCGATGATTCACAACATGTGAAACGTATGGAATGCTCCGTGAAATGCTGGTATGCTGCTCAAAACATGTAATGTATATTTTTAACAACTTGATAACATATTGCTTTACTTAGGAAAAATAATGTTCAATACCTAGTTAATACAATTTGAGCGAATGAAGTTATTATGGGATGAATAGGCTACATAAAATTATTACTTTTTTTACTTTTGGACGTTCATTCTCTAATGTTTCTACTGATAAACATCGGCTGCCTGATGTCACGGTTTACAGGGTTGCTAAATTGAAGGCTCCAGCCTTTGTTAAAGATGGCTGTGGAAGCGCACATGCTTCCGTAAGGTAATTTTTAAGTGTTTTAAGGTTTTTTGTTTTTTTCCGAATCCAAGCAGTGCTCATTACTTTAAGGAAGAATTAGATTTCATGTGACAATGATTTGCAACATTATACAATAATTAGTCTTTCTGCTAGGAAAATTTGAAAAATAAATTATAAAATAATCGAAACCGTTACCATGTCTTCATTTATATATATATAATGGCATCGAGAATTAATTTATAGTCTATTCAGCAATATACATTGAGGTTCAATAGAAAAATATAATAAACCTTGAAATAAACTTGCGTTGATTTCCCGTTTATGCGTTGCACTTGAAATAACAATAGGCTACATGAATGTAAATTACATTACAACGATAATAGCATTGTATTTTTCCTTGACTCTTGACGGTAGGATGCTCATTTTCGAAATTTCATTGACAGCATTCATGTCAAGAACTAAAATAGTAAAAGAGATGATGAGATGCAAGAAATATTGTCTGAACTCGTTTAGACATGAGGGGTGAGAAGAACTTTGGTAACTATTTATTAAATTTTCATTTCAGGCTCAAGACACATACGTGTATTGCCCGTGGTGCAACAAAGCTTGGCCTGGTTGGGACTTGAATGACTACAAGGAACACCCAAACCATAAAGGAAGCCCCATTGATTATCCAGGAGTTTTTATTATGGTAATTTAACATATAGTTAATATAATACGACAAACTTGCTAATCCACATCTATTATATTTCTTATGAAGTGGCCAAATGCACATACTAAAGAGTGTCTTTCTTGCAGAACAATATTTCTTTCATACCATGTTTTGCAGTGAACAGCAGTGTTATCTGTTGATGTAGATTTGTGTTTTTTTTTACACTAGGTTTGATTCCCGGTAGAAGCACATTGCACAGTGGTTCTGATTCCACTTTAAAAGTTCATGATCAATCCCAATTAGTATATCTGAACATAATATGGCTTTAAAACAAACTTTTAAAGACTTTATAAGCCAAAAACACACTAGTTACAGCTGACATTTGAATTTTGGCACAAAATTTGTTTACAGTTGTTTCTTATAAATGATATGTTCATATTTAACAAAATTCATGTGTTAATTTTACACTCATTTCCAAACTTTGAAATGCTTTCCTCATCATCTTGTACATGCATACAAAAATAATTAAGCTCATGGAAATCAGGTTCTTAATAATTCGAGAAAGGATAGTCAGATTATTTTATTTATTTGTAAAAGTAGTATTAAGCATTTTACTGATAAGTTTTCCTCTGTGCTTTCACCACAGTTGGACTTCCTTTCTGCTGAAGAGGAGGAGAGGCTGATGAAAGGGATCGACGAAATGCCATGGGACCCCTCTCAAAGTGGCAGAAGGAAACAGGTATTTAGAATTTTAATGTTTTTTTATGAGTTATTGACATTTTGATTCTCTCTCCAATAAGGATGAAAGGGCTCTTTTGGTGAAGTTCACTTTTGGGGTCTATTTTGTGCACAACATCAAGAAGGGACATTAAAAATCCAAAACAGTATTCATATGTGCACATCACGTTTCTGCCACTTTTGACAGACATGAAAGGTGATTGCTTACATAAAATGAGATGAAGGGACATTTGCAAACACATGCGGACAGGACAACAAAAATCCCCTTATGAAGAGAAAGCACACATCACACCTTCTTCTGCAGAGTACACATGGCTACTGATGCTATGACTGCTGAAAATTGTTCAGCTCATGTGTGTGCGCAACCTAATGAGTCCTACCATTTTTCAAGCATGGAAAAAAAAAACTATGTATTGGTTACATATTACATGTTATGATTTTTTTCTTTTATTATACTTTTAAGCTGGACACTGTATAATTTGATGAGCATGTACAGGTATTGGACATTGAAACTGAAACACCTGCGCAAATAGCCTGGGATGTTCGTGGGACTCACCAGAGCCATCTGGTAGTTGAAATCGTACTTATGGGCAATGAGTCACGTTTGCGGGTCCTTGGTAGTCACTCCAGTAGAAGAGGTTCGTCAGTGAATGTCAAATCGTGTGTGTAGAGCGGTATAATGGGGGACATATCCGACTTCAAAAGAGAGCAGATCGTAGGGGCGCGTATAGCAGGTGCATCTGTGTCCAAAACTGCAACACTTTGTGACGTCTCACGAGCTACTGTATCCAGGGTGATGTGTGCATATGAACAGGAAGGACGAACCACATCCAGGAGGAGCAACTGCAGGGGACAACGGAAGTTGTCGGAAAGGGACGTTAGGGCATTGATTAGGATTGTTGCACAAAAACGGAAAACCACCGCATCGGCAATCACCGCAGAAGTGAATACACACCTCACAGAACCTGTGTGCACGAAAACAGTCCGTCTATACCTGCATAAGGCCAACATTCATGGCAGGGTTGCTATCCCGAAGCCTTTCATCAGTAGCACAAATGCTGTAAAGCGGGTTCAGTGGTGCCAGACTCATAAAAACTGGACATTGGATGACCTAAAATGTGTCATATTCTCGGATGAGTCCAACTACAACATGTTCCCAACAACAGCGAGGGTGTTCGTCTGGAGAAGTCCCTCTGATGCATACAACTCAGACTGTTTGGTACCCACAGTCAAACATGGAGGCAGATCCGTGATGGTGTGGGGTGCAATATCGTGGCAGACTTTGGGTCCACTAATTGTTCTCGAGGGTCGTGTCACTATCAAGGACTATAGGACCATTCTGGAGGACCATTTACATCCTATGGTTCAAACATTTTTCCCGGACGGTGGTGCTGTGTTTCAGGATGATAACTGTCCTATTCACACTGCTAAACTTACCACAGAGTGGTTCGACGAGCATGACAGCGAGGTTGAACATGTGCCATGGCCCGCTCAATTGCCGGATCTCAACATTATTGAGCCTGTATGGGGTTTGTTAGAGGATCGAGTGCGGAAACGTTTCCCTCCACCACGTACACGTGCTGAACTTGTACCTGTATATCAACATGATACAGAAAGTAACTGTACTTACATTAATGAACAAGGAAGCCAGATGTTCCAGGTTCCAACCCTGGTTAAGGCATGGATGTATCATTATGTTTGTTTCTTCATTCATTGTTATTGTTGTGCTTAATCCAGGAGGTAGGAAAGTGATGTAAAGTAACCAAAATAGAATGAAAGGAAGTATAAGTCCAGTCCAAATCACTGATGAAGTAAAAGTAAACTGCAAAGGTAACACTGCTCAACACAAAATGTTATGGAAAGGAAACTAGGTAATCTTTGCAAATTCAGGGCCAGTGAATTTGAAAACGGCCTTGAAATATTAAGCTTAGCTCTAATTTTCGTATTACAGCCATGTCCTGAAATTATGATTTATCCAAATGACAAGTCTAGATTGTTGACTCACAAGGTAGAATAAAGTTACAGCATTTCATTTCATTTCAGAAATTGAGATTCAGGGGCACTCTGACATGGAATGCCCATATATATAACTGTAAAAGTGCCATTATCTCAAAAACAAGAGCTAATAATTGATTTATGGATAATTTTCATGTTTAGCGACCCAAAAAAAGTAAAGATATTTTACAGTAAACCCTCGTTAACACGAATCCCAAGGGACCGAAAAATCAAGAGTTTGTGTTAAAAAAAAATTTGTGCTAACTGGGGACTCAAATTTTATTATTGCAATACAGTTCTTTCTACACATTAACCATTTGCAATATGTATTATGTATGTCATCATCGAAAACAGTACTACTGAAAGTACTCATAGATCATTTTCTGGTGAAAAATTTCTGTCGCAGACGGGAACGCAAATGCCTGGTAACTTCATGGCCAACTGTACTCATCGCTTCCGTAAAACTAGCAGTCAATTCGGATCAAACTCGTACTGGATACATTTTAAAGAATAGAAAAACACATTTGAACACATTGTTGATCTGAATCTGTTGGTTACAATACTGTATAAGTTTTTGTTGGCAAGAAGATAGAGATTGTTGAGCGATTTCTTACATACCTAACAGTGGAACGACAGAGGAACAACTGAAAAAAATTATGAAAAACTTTGAAAGTTCGTGTTAAATGAGATCTAATGACGCAATGGACTAAAAAACAGTTCGTAATTCGTTGTAACCGATAAAACTTTCTATAAGATATAATACATCCCTGCCGGGACCAACATTTTGTTCATGTTAACTGAGTGTTCGTCTTAAGCAAGTTTGTGTTAACGAGGGTTTACTGTATTCTCCTCAACATAACAATCAAAAATTTGTTGACCTGCGTAATCTATATCTTTTATATGTATAAAAATGTATGTATGTGTGTGTGTGTGTGTGTGTATATGTTTGTTCCGGCATAACTCTTGAATGCCTGAGCAATTTCAATATACCCCTGGGGGAGGGGGTGGGAAGGGGTGACGTAAAAATAATCGAAAACGACCGATATTAGTGTGGAATCCATAGTTTTCAAGGTTGCTAAGATGAATAGTGGCATTCCCAATGCCATTCAATTCCAAGACACTCTTGGCATCCCTAGGGATGGGGGTGGGAAGGGGGTGACATGTAAAAATAATCTAAAACGACCGATATTAGTGTGGAATCCATAGTTTTTGGGGTCGCTAAGATGAATAGTGACACTCCCAATGCCGTTCAACTCGAAGAAACCTTTGGCACCCCTAGGGGTGGGAAGGGGTGACAAATGGCCGATATTAGTGTGGAATCCATAGTTTTCGGGTTCGCTAAGATGAATAGTGACACTCCCAATGCCGTTCAACTTCAAGTTAATTTTACACTATAGTTAAAATCCATTATCTTCCTGTCTAATAGAAGATTGGGATAAATAAATATCTGGGCAACCCCGGGCAATGAGCTAGTATAAACTAAAAGAAGCACCAATCACATTGAGATAGGGCAGTTCTTCCTGTGATTTTCCTCAATCATTCAAGGTGAATACTATGATGGTGTCATTGTTGAAGGTATGAAGACATTTCCTTCATTCTCATTGTCTTTTTTTTCCTGCTACATTAAGGCCACCATAACAGAACAGATAGCAGTCGGGAGTCCTTGGTGTTTCATCAATTTAGCATTCAGTATCATCACTAGGCCTGGATTTTTAGATAAAAAAGGTACCTGAACCGAATATGGTGTATTTGCTGTTATATGTAGTTACGAGATTAATTCAACAGATGACATTGGTATATCATTTGGACTGTCCGAATGATGTGATTGAACCTATTGGCTCTACCTATAGTGCAGTAACTTGATGACAAAGAAGAGAAATAGCTGAACCTCGTGATTGTGTTCTGCGTGATCTGATATTGATCCCTCCTCCTATTCCTTCTCATGTTCCTTGACTTGCCTGGTCATTCATCTCATAATTCGTTCTTCCAAGGCTTGTTTGTCGCATTCTCACCAATACCTTTTTCCTGAGGTAAAAGTTGTTAATTTTACATGCAACTCCAAAGCTGGAGGACCACAACAACTGCTTGGAGAGCTCTTAGCTTTCACCAGGCAGGCCCCTCACCTGGCAAGTGCATTCAACAAGTTAGAGATACAATGAGAGGGTTCCACATTTTTGGCACCTAAAAATCTTGGCACTAATCAGCACTACATGTAATTAACCAGAATTACAATGCAGTTAATTCACCCTATTGTTGAATGGCCTAAAGTAAGATAAATGAAAACAACATTTCAGGTCCATTTTAATGCTGCACTTTTTCTTCACATACAGTGTAACTTTTATAAATTATGTGTGCTTTGTTTTCCAGAATTTTGGCCCAAAATGCAACTTTAAGAAGAAAAAGGTGAAACCAGGTGATTTCCATGGATTTCCAGCCTTTTCCAAGTTTGTCCAGGAAAAGTTCACTTCAGTTCCAATTCTGGAAGGATATAAGACCGTGGAGCAGTGCACCTTGGAATATACAGCAGAGAGGGGAGCATCGATTGATCCACACATAGACGACTGCTGGATTTGGGGCGAACGGATCGTAACAGTCAACCTAACAGCAGATTGTGTTTTAACCATGACAAAATATGAAGGTGACGAGAAGCGTTATAATTTGTTGGACATCAAGAGTTATCCACCGGTCCTAGATGCCAATGGACATGTTATTGAAAGTACAATATCGCGCAGTGCAAGTGGTGATATTCCTCAAAGAACCTCACCAATTTCCGAAGCAGAAAATGCTGAAAATTACATGGAAAACAAAGAAAATTGTGACATGAATTGCCCAATAATTAGGATCCCAATGCCAAATAGGTCTTTGTTAGTGATTTACGGGGCTGCTAGGTATAGTTGGGAACACTCTGTCTTGCGAGAAGATGTACGGCAACGACGTCTGTGTCTAGCATACAGAGAACTGACTCCACCATACCTAGAGAGTGGCGATCATTGGGAAATAGGGAAAGCGATTCTTGAGAAGTCAGCGAAGTTTTGGGACCATTTGCAGACCAGTGATTTGTAAATATCCTTTCTGTATGTTATTAATAAATTGTTGTTTTATATTCTTCACATATTTATAATTATGCACTGTTATTTGTCTTTTTATGTATTTGGCATGTTGGCACAGTAATGTTGCTAACTAGGCCTAAATCTTTACTATTGTTCTAAACTTTGACGAAAATCAAACTTTTACGAATGTATTTCATATAAATTTAAATTAATCATCAATAATCAATTATGTATACATGGTACAAAATAAAAATTAAAAAAAAATGTTTTCAGTAGTTTTATTCTACTTCTGTCAACAGCAGAAAGCTGTCGGATTGCACTCCGCATAAGATTGGCTTTTCTGCGATCTCAGTTTATTTCTTTATTGTGATACTTTGCATGGGTGTTAGGGTATTCCTTTTGAACAGTGTCAACGGTAAAAACATTAGCCCTAGTGAGTGGAAATGCAGTGAGAGATGTTTTGTAGTTCCAGCGGCAGGCATCCTCCTGACTCTTCTCTCAGCCTTGCCGAGGGAGATATGTGGAAGGAACAGTGGCCAAGGTAAGCCCACACCTCACCGGCTCTTGCACTTTCTTGTGCTGTTGTGTGCGGACATTAAGCTGAACCCAGGCCAATTGAAAGGTGCATACTTCCATGATGCCCAGAGCATAACAAATAAACTTTCTCACTGCACTTAGGAATTGGGAGAATTTATCTAGCAGGATTGTATTGCAATAACTGAAACGTGGCTCAACGACTGTACCGGATTCTGAACTGCCATTTTCAAAAAAGTTCACTGTCTACAGGAAAGACAGAGGATCAAGGGGCAGGGGAGTGATGCTTTGCATAAATAACAGATGGAAAAGTGTGGCACGAAGTGACCTGGATCGTGACTGAAATTATATGGGTGGAGATGCTTCTTGACAAGAAAAGCAGACCACACAAAACTTGCCCACTAGCAGTTCTGGATGCTTGTTACGATTCTGTGCTGTCTGCATCCTCTATGAGAGATGTAATTATTTTCGGAGATTTCAATCTCTCAATTACACGGACAGACTCCATGCACGGCTTTGCAAAAGACAAGAAAGACCCGTACTTCATACACTGCCTCAGACTGCAACAGCTCAATATGTACAATCCACAAAAAGACAGTAACCTGGACTACATTCTCTCCTCACTCCCTTCAGCACACTTAACCCTTTCGAGAAACGTCGTCCCTTTAAACCACGAATCGCTGGATGCTGTATTCTGGCTCCTGGACCACCTGAAGAATCAATGATCTCCAACCCCCAGATGCCAGTAGCCTGTTTGGCACAAAGCACTCTGGGGCGACATCTGTTTGGCGCTGGATTCCATTCCCTGGACAATCCTGGAAAGTGGAACTATGAAAGAAGCGTCTGACATGCTGACTGATGGGATTCATGCAGTGATAAAGGACTACGTGCCAGTCAAAACAGATTTCCTCCTTGGTTTGACACTGAACTCTTACTTGCCCTTCATAACTGAAAGAAGGCCTGGGATCTCTGGAAAAAATTTCCTAATGAATACACACGAAAAACTTTCACCAACTTACGATGCCACTCCAAACAACTGCAGAAAATAAAATACAGTGAATACATCGGTGCCATCACAAATAACATGAAATCAAATCCCAAACGTTTTTGGTCACTAATTAACTCAAGGAGGCAAAAGTCCTGAATACCTTTCAAAGTAACACATGACTCAATATACGCAGAGGGCCCTGACATAGTTGATCTTTTTACCTTTTTTTCTCCAAAAATACAACCTCAAATACACTGGCTTCATCTCTTCCCAACTTCACTCCAGTTTGCTGTCACACACTATAACATCTCTCTCCACTTCTCCAGAAGAAGTGCAATATGTCAAAATTGAGCAAATTGTCCTCATGAAATCCCTTCAATTTTTCTCAAAAACACTGCTTCTTCTCTCTCTAATCCCTTCTCTATTTTATTAAACAGATGCTTCTTTCACCACTTTCCATCAGCTATAAAAAGATAATAAAGGACCGACTACAAATTTACTTCTCCATATATAAGTACAGCACAGCACAGCACGGCTTCTTACGAGGCAGCTCCTGCTTAACACATTCACTGCCGGTCCATTTTGAATTGCATACGGCACGGGCTGTTGCCTGGATGTGTTGCGCACGTCAAAATCAGTTACCTTGATTTTGTTTATATCACAAGTAGTTGTTATATTTTGCCAATGTACAATCCATTTTTGTTATTTTGGAGGGCGTCACACTGTGTGTGTCACCGGCCTTTCGCATATTTTTTTTCTGAGAGGCCAGTGTCACACGGTGTGTGCCATGGTATTATATCACTTCTAACTGCAAAACGTCTGAAAAAAGGTATCGCTAAAGATAAACAAGAAACTTTATTATTGTTACAACAAATACCATACATTCAAAACTGAAAAATAATGTATCTTCTAAGAAATAAACTTTCTTTCGGAAGCACAAGTTCAGACAAAAGTATTTATTCTTGCACACACAAGAGTGAAGATTACTTCCAGAACAATGAACGTGAAATACACTTCAATCAAAATAGTAACATTATGCACCTACTCACAACACTGCACAGGCAATAACACAACTCTTCAATTGTTGTGTAATTGTGCAAAACAGATTTCCAAACACAGTCCAGGTTGATCTTCAGAGTCGATTGTCTTCTGAATGTTGTTTTGGTTGCAAACTCTACATCTTGTTCTGTGTGTTCTGTCAAGCTTAGATGGAAAATGTTCCATAAGCCTCGGCATTGTTGTAGGAGGTAAGGATCTTTCTGATAATACCACCATCACTAGAATCGTTTCCAGTATCACCGACACCATCTGAGTCATTCGTCTCATATCAGTGCATCATACGTTCTATGCCAAGAGTCTTCCGAATCATAACCAGGGGGAGGTTTCGGGTAGGAGGCTGAAGCCCCTCCCCCCCAGAAATCCTAAAATATCAAATTTGAATAGTGTATTGTGATAGTTAATTTTACTTCATTAGCAGAATCTTGAAGAATAAGTTGTAATATACTGAGAAATTCTCATGTTCAATGCTTCTATACCTCTAGTTCTTCGCCTGTAGATGGTAGCTACTGATAAGGGATGAGCCTCTCTGTCCCAAAACAAAATCCTTGCTAGAGGCCTCGAATCAACACATTTTTCACTGCAGATGTCGAATGATGCCTTGGCCATTTTATGTAACTTTGCTTTTTCCAATGTCCTCTTGTTTATCCTGTTAGTACATTGTCCCTTTGCCTTCGGTGGCCCTGCAACATATGGTTTCATAGAAACAACACAAAACGTGTAACCACGAAACCAGTCGTGTAAATCAATGCAGTAGTATGTCTCTCAGAGGCCGGAACGAATACAACCTCCCAAGCCAATAACCAACTCACAACTGACGAATGCTAACTAACAATGTCAGTGACACACACTGTGTGACGTTGGCTTCTCTCGGTAAAAGACAATGACACATGGTGTGTGTCACCGGCACTGAACGTGTTAACCAACTTTAGTATTTTATTATCTAACGCTATCAACTCTATAACTGAACATTCTCAACTGGATGTACTATATCTGGATTTTTCGAAAGCTTTAAATCACAATTACCTGCTTCATAAATTATCTCACCAATTCAATATTCATGGAAAATTTCTCAATGTGCAAGCACTACCTCCAAAACAGACAACAAAAAGTTGTTCTTTCCGGAACCTCCTCCTCTTATTAATCTGTATCGTCTGCTGTACCCCAAGGCAGTGTTCTTGGACCTGTTCATCCTTTTACCTATCCGACTCGTGCAAAAACCTTCTCTTGTTCGCTGACGATTGCAAGATATTAGCCTATGTACGATCCCCCCCAATCGACTTAAGATTTAGACGATATATAGTAAAATCTCCAATTTCAGTGACATGACACTTCTGCAAAAGAATTTAGATTCTCTAATAAAGTTGTATGAATTATGGAACTTAAAACTTAACCCTAAAAAATGTACCATTATGACCTCATTAAAGTTACACACATTAATACAAAATACCCCATAAAAAATAACTGTGTTCAAAGAGTTGCCACACAGAAGTTCCTTTTCTGAGCACATTTCGGCATTCACTAAGGGTTTCATGGGTTTGCTGGGTCTACTCTATCGTTTAACCAAAATAAACAATGTCTGCTCTCAGCACTTTTTACAAATCTTTTGTTTCACCAATAATGGAATACTGCTCTCCGACCTGGCCTATGGCATGCCCCTCAAACTTAGATAGACTAAATTCCATTCTAAATTTCTTCCTGGCCATTGCTTGGCACTGAATTCCATCCACAAAACACTCGTAAAAGTCCGTCCTTTTGCAAATGTTAAATATCCAATCTCCTCACGAGAGACATAGACTGGCAGACCTTATATTCCTGCATAAAATAGTGGATGGCAACATCAGAAGTGACCACCTTCTTCAGAAAATTCCCTTTCTAGTGCCACCTCGCTCAACTACAGGGTGTCCCACGAACGGCGCAACTGGGAATTAAGAGTGGCATTACTTTGTAACCGAAACCTGTACATACATAAGTCATACACCAAATGTTAGCCCTGTCCAAGTAGATATTTTTAAACATAGAAACAACAAACGGGGTGCAGTGTTGCCAAATGTAAGTGAAAGTGTAAATTTATTTTTCCACAAAGCATGGAAAATTGCATGTCAAACATTCGTACGGAAATTTGGACGTCAATTTCCACCTTGGGTAGGTGGACTATTTCGCCATCTATAGTTCAGAGAAGAAAACCGATCGTTTTCGCGTATAGCCAATCCTGAAATGCCTTGTAAAGGCGTAGCGGTCCAAATGGGTGTTTTAAAAAAATATGAGGTACCGTGGCAACACTGTTGATGTTTGAAGGCAACAAAAGGTGTGTTTAGTGATGGTCTATGACATGGAAATACTGGAAACAGGAAAAAAAGAAAATGAAAATTATGGTGAAAAAAATGCCAGGAGTAGGTAAGTAACACTTTTTTCACCATAATTCTCATTTTCTTTTTTCCTGTTTCCTGAGCACTCAACTTTTCGCTGCTCAGAAGCCAAGATTGTGCTTCATCCAGCGTTCACTGTTCCATAGACTGCCCAGTTAATACAATAATCTAACAAGTCAAATATACATTTTTGAAAATCTGGCACGTTTTAGAGGACTGTTAACTAAAAGTATGCAAGTTTCTTAACCACATGTACTTTTATATTATATTATTTTCAGGCGCGGCTCTTGCATTATTTACCCGGGGGTTCGCTGAAGTCATGTGACACATATTCAGTTTCCGCAATCAGACTTCCTTCGCCTAACAAAAGGATGGGGGGAGGGCTTAAAAGATTTGTCCAGATTTTTTTCATCTGGGAGTATAAGGTATTGTAGTAGGGGTGTGCGAATAAATTTAGGGCTGAAACTACAATAAATTGTGCCTTTATGAAAAAAGTGGGGTTTTGTTGGAAAATCATGGAAGTCCTGAGGTAGGGGCAAGGAATATATTTTTTCCCAGGAGGGGCAAAAAACACTCCTTCAGTCTGAAGTTACCGCAACGCTTTTATAATAATTACCAAAAATTACCGTGGCTGAAATTAAATTATATGCGTGTAATATATAATATTTGGTTGACATCCAATTTCCATGGGGGCGGCCCCCTTTTTCCCTTCCGGACGTCCATGCCGACTAATCAGAACTGGTCCTACATTTATTAAAGGGAAATGGCAACTAATGGCATGTGCATACTAACAATCGAACCTGAGACCCTTTCATTGATACGCGACAGCTTTGTTCAAATTTGGGGCTGATCGACTAGCACACGCTTTTTTTCAGTGGACAAAGAAGTTTGTTTACGTTAATTATGCATTTCTTACCTATGCGGCCAGCAACGCCTACACTGTCAAACGACATAACCTAGGTAAAGTCAATCCCTCGCTTCACTCGCAGCATCACTTAATACTTTCCAACAAGTATCCAAGCACTTCAAAAACTAACAAACTTGACACATTGACACCGAGCGGCAACGAGTCACGTCTTCGCGCCATTCTTTCTCTTTCACGAACCCGAAGTGTTTCCACCTTTATGGAAAAACCTCTGAATGCATGCACGAGCTATTTTGGTAATGTATTTCCTTTATTTTAATTCATCGCATCTAATTCCAGCTTTTATTTGTTTCCACTCATCCATCTCTGCCACAATCTTGCATTTATTCCAAGAAGTTCGTTGCAAAAATGATACAAGAGCAGATTGAATATGTAATGTGTGCGCTTCAAACTTGAACCCCACACAGCAACACTGGAAGGGAGGAAGCAGTGAGAACGGAGCCTTGTCCCGCGGCTTCTGCGAGAGAACGAACTGCGCATGACCGTTGGTTGGAGACATAGGTTCTGCAATATCCTCTTCCATGTATTTTGCCCTATTCCCTCCTCAAGCTTCTGCTCCCGCACGAAGCTTTCACAATGGCACAAGCTGTCCTGTGGAGGTTCAACTGAGTCTCTACACCAGGGCGGCCAACTCGCGGTTTCTCCTTCTCAGCTAAAGAGTTTGCCGTGTTACGGACACAAATACATGACTTATTGTGTAGAAATTTTAGCGAAATAATGTGAAAATGTAAAGACATTGTTTACTGTTCATTCTTGAGATGATTATCGTATAGTATTACTGGGTGTTGTTCACTGGTCCTGTGCGCTATAGGGCCAACCGCACCTGATTATTTTTGTTGTTTTGTCTTATTATTTTCTGTTGTTAATACGTTGCAATGTAAAGTGGCTAACACTGTATTTGGAATATTCTGTTAAATAAATTAATGTAAATCCAAGAACTACCCAACACAGCTACACTGACCAACCTTTCAACTGGCGACTGGAAAGCAAGCAATAAGAGATCGATTCAATTGTGTTCAGTTGTCATTGTTTACTTTCTTGACCAAGGTTCCAAAATACTTTGTCCACTCTACTGATGATGGTGCAGGAGGTTTCATATAATTTTTTCCAGAATATGGTTTCGTATAGGGGGTTAGCCGGAGGGGGGATCTGCTCCTTCCCCACAACAAGTAACAAAAACTAGATAAATAAATTATATTTTAGCCCAAACAGGCCTGTATCGAGGGCTGAAGCCTAGGGCGCCATTCAAAGTGTTGTTTTTTGTTTTTTTTAATACAATGAAGTCAGAAAGAAAACATACAAGATGCTACTTGACCCTTAATCGCATTGAAGATTTTCAAGTGATGAAGTGACCCCTGGATTTTTTTCCTTTGGGTCACTACATAAAATGTCGGTGCTTGTTAGTGCGTGGGGCGCCAAAGGATAATCCTGCCTAGGGCGCCAAAATAAGCATTTCTGCACACAGGCCCATAGCCAGGATTTTATTTCGGGAGGGGCTGATTCCCTATCAGTCGCCGACATCTAAAAGTGAAAAGCAGTGGCGCAACCACAGGGGGTGCAGGGGAAGCATTGCCTCCCACCCAACCTTGGTTGGAGATGAGGTCATGGGGGGGGGGGGGCAAACATTGACGGCCAAGTGTACCTGCAGGGGGCAATTACCGCTCACAACTTCATATTTTATGCAAATAAAAATACTTTTCGTAAAATTTTCTTCCTCGCTTCGCTCGCAATGCCTGCTTTTGGTAGTCTTATCAAGTTCAAAACCGTAGCTAGGGAACGGCGGGAGACAGCCCTGGGTGCTGAACGATCTAAACGAAAAAAAAAGTTGTCAAATTGATTGATTGATTTGTGTTTTTTTTTTTTAAAGTCTACTTTATGCACAGAAACGCTAATTGAGACTGGATCTATAGCTTAAAGTGGGTTCCGAACCACTATGTGCCTCTACCGGGTATCGAACCCGGGGCTCCTTGATCACAAGTCGACGATTTTACCACTACCCCATCGGGGAGGCACACAAGTTGTAAATGATATAGGCTAATGCCATGGCGTTCAGTGAAATTATTTGCGCCCTATTCAATTAATATTCAGCCTGCAAAAAAAATTAAATCCAAAAATTTTCTTCCTCGCTTCGCCCGCAATTTATGTTTGTTCTCTGTAATGCATTGTAAATCACCAGACAGAGAAGTAAGACTTGTCTTCATTGATTTTGTTTTAAATGGATGAGCAATATTGTTTTGAGGAAAGGGAGTGTGCACATTTGAGAGACAATTTATGTCATTTTTGCTGTTGGTTTATTGCGAGATGGATGAATTGGTTGTGTAATGTATTTGGTAACGATAGTATAAGCCGGAGACGGATTTCTTAAAATTTACAGGAGAAAAGACGAGAAAGTACTTACGGAAAAGAAAGTTATCCGCAGCTTGAAAAATGTTCTGCTATGCATATGAGGTAAGTAGCAATGATTTTTATTTGAAAATAAACGAGTTTAATGTGTCTCCGGCTTATACTACTGTTACTTCTGAAACATATATCGAGCATGAAAGTTATGTTAATGCAAAAAAAGAATTATACTTGGATTGCATTTATCAATCATTTTCTGTCTTTCGAAAATAGTTTATGTGCTTGTTTCTGTTATTGAACGTGTTAAAAAAAATAATTCAAATAGGTTGTTCGAACATAAATGCTTTAACACAACCTTCTACCCTCTTTTTGCGTAATTTACGAGGATAATAACGTCTTTGATACTACTACTACTGATAGTAATAATAATGTTGGTCCTGGGTTCGAATCCCGGCATGGGCATGTATGTTTGTGAGTGTCCATTCATTATTTTCATCATGCCATCACTCATACCCATCTTCGCAAATTAGCCAAAAGTGGCACAAGAAGCGAAGTAAAATAAAGCAGATCAATAATAACAATAATAAGAATGTTATAATAACATTATTAGTAACATTATTATTATTAAAATTATTATTATTGGTACGTTTATCCTGGTACTTGCCCCCCAGACAAAAATTCGTGGTTGCGCCGCTGGTGAAAAGGTGGAGTGGGGCTAGAAGCCCTCAAGATGAATTTCTCAGTATATTACAAATTATTATACAATATTTTTTTAATCTGCTAATGAAGTAAAATTAATTACCATTATTCACTATTAAAGTTATATATCTGTAGGATTTCGGAGGGGGGCTTCATCCCCCTTAGCCCTCCCCCTGGCTACGTACCTGTCTGTACAGTAATTAAGTGTTTACTAAATATGACTGCGCTCCAAAAATATTCCCGTCCCCTCTGGCTCAGCATTCAGTTTTCCTGGTGCCGTCACTGGAGATAAGAAAAAATAGGGGAAAGTATCAGTAAAACTGACCGGCAGAAGGGCTTGGACCAATTATTGACTTGGAACCAACTTCCCTGCGACAGGAAATTTCATATTTGTATTTTTTCTTGTTTTGCGGCGTTTATCTGCCTTTTTTCACGACAATGAGGATGAGTGATGATTGATGAAATTGATTGAAGCAAAACCAAAGGAAAACCCATGTCCAAGCCGTAACTCGAACTCGGAACCACCGGTAGCTGCTAGATCGTGTGAAGACAGGCAACCATAGCGGAAAAATCTAGTTTATATGCAGACATTACAAAGATACCCTTCCCCCTCCCACTTTCCTTCCGTTCAATCTTTGAAAGCTAAAGCGGAAAAGCTTTTACATTTGCTAATCGGTTAAATGTTAGAAGATACAGGAGCCTTTAAATATGAAGTTCATACAATTGAACATTCACACAGAATTATTAAATTTCATGGTACGGCGTAAGACAAATACTTTCAAATCATTATTGGGTTCTGCAAAAATATTGTTTTATGTAAGGAATTACCTTGGGGTTACATCTTGTACGAAAGCGAGAATCAAGGCTGGCAACAGCTTCGCTTCCATCAACGCTCTGTTCTCCTGATACAAAATGTTCCACTTTGGCATACTGAGCACGTCAACTGGGTCGCGGGACTCATCGATCGATATATCGCACCCAGTTAACAGCGACATCTGCGAGTGGAAGAGTGGGAGGGAAGCGGGATGACGTAAGGAGATCGTCATTGAGTGAGTACCGATGTACCGCCTCGTTTTCTGTCCTTTGTTGTTTTATTCATGAATTACTGAATGAGTCAATACGCAAAGGCGGTTTCTAAGAGATTGAATAAAAAATAATGTTGATTAATGAAATTAATCTGTGTTTTGTGTCAGCTGAAATGAAATTTGTTGGTTATGTCTCATTTTGAAAGGGTTATATTTCAATGAACAGAAAATTGCGTATTTTGTGTATATTTCATCACCATCATAAAGATAACAAACAATAACTGTTTCGTCGATTTATTATAATTTTCGTATGCTGATTCACTCTGTCGATCCCCGTGGCAGAGTGGCTAGCATAGCGCGCTATATCGCCAGGGGAACCGGGTTCGAATCCCCACCTACACGGGTGTTGTTTGTGAGCGTCCCTTCATCATCAGTCATCCTCATTTTCGCAATTTGGCAGAAAAGCGAAGTAACATAAACCAAATCAATCAATCATATTCTTATTCAGTGGCGTAACTAGGGTGCTTGGAAAATATAGAACTAATAAAAAATACTTCATATGAATTTTTTAGTACTCTTGTCCTGAGCTCATTACCTACATTATTGTGTATTGTAAAGGTGTTTCTGAAATGCGTGAGAAGACTTCATAGCTTCGTAGAATTTTGTCGTAGAAATATCAGAAGGAAGTAACACAATTACTTCGTTATTGCTGAAATGATTTGATGACTGAAAAAATATCACGTTTTTCTTATTATCTTGAGAAATCTTAACTTGCGATTTTTCTAGAAACTCTTTCAAGATTGATCGTAGAACAACTTCAATTGAAAATTAGAAATGTAATAAATATCTGCTTTACAATTGTTTATTAGCTTTCCCAGGTAGAGGAGGTAAGCGAACAAAGAAAGCGAGATAGAAAACGAGAGGAAACCACACACACACGCCTTTGGCGCATTAATAAGGGGAACGTTAAGTGACGATCCCCCCTCTCGCAGAATCCTCTTACGCGAGAGAAAAACGTCTAAAATGAAGAGACCACCTTGCCAAGCGTCTAAAACTAACAATAAATTGTCAAATAAGTTTAAATAATTATCAACATTTCCCCTAGTGTCTAAATCAAACTATCAACTCCCTTCCCCTCGGAACGACGTCTAAAATTAGCTCAATTAATCAAACGACAGGTAAAAAATGTATCCAACAGAGAAGGTCGTAATCATAGTCCGCTACTGAAAGTAGGAATCATATGGAGGCGAGACTTGGGGCTCGTCTCGAGTTACAACCTGTCTCCTCTGGATTCATGATTGATTGATTGATTTGTTGTTTTAAGTCCACTTTATGCACAGTAAGGCTAAACGGGACTGGACCTACAGTTTAAAGTGGGATCCGAACCACTTGTGCCTCCACCGGGTATCGAACCCAAGACCCCTTGATTACAAGGCGACGACGCCTCTGGATTCATGAACACTCGTCTCATTTCGACGTTACGAACCCCACAAAGAAGTATTTTTATTCTGAATGAATATGCTCACAAAGTTGTCACTAATGTGTTTGAATATTTAATTCTGGTTTTGAATGCACATTATACACTACTAAAGTCTCGAACGAGATCAAGAATATCGTCTCGTCTCGATTTTACATAGATCTGTCTCGTTCTTGTCTCGACGCTACTTTCATCTTGATATTTACGAGATCGCCTTGGCACCATCCCTACTGCCACACGAAAACACAGTGGGAAATTCAACTTTTTCCACAGCAAGAAGTTCTAATTCTTACATTTTTATCAATGATGCTGGTTTTTTTTTCGGTTTAACACTTCTACAGTTTCTTTGAAAACCGCCACTCTCTAAACGCTGCATATTTTTAGTTATTTATTCCCTTACATGTATGCACAACATTCAGCAGTTCGTGGCCTTGCAACCTGCAGTTTTGCTCAGAATGCGAGAATATCATCCTTTCGTTGTGGCAGAAGTGAGAAATACTGCGCACGCTCTCTCCAAACTGCCAAAATACCAAGATGCCTCGCACCTCCTGCTGAATTATAGCCTCATGGTCCAAAACGGCCATAATTTTGACCGGAATGACTGACGGCTAGCTCTGACGCGATTTCGACTGACGAGAAAGGCAGTGAGTGACAGACACATTTGAAACGTAACGTTCTGTACCAATCCATACCATCTTTTGACGTTTCAAAAGCAAGTTTCTTCAACTCTCAAATCATGACGAGTGTTCGTCAGTATAAATCAGTAATCGAGTACACTGTGCAACAAAACCTGTACATTAACTAACTAGTACCAATCAATGGTAATGCGGGCTATTTTTCTTACCTCGTAGAAAGGGGGAATAAAGATCATTCTCTTGATCGAAGGAACCGGTTTCTCTGTGAAGACAGCGCAGGAGATAATGCAACAGTTGCTGCCTCCATTCGGTTCAAAGCGACTCTAGTCAAGAATTATCGATCCTTTCGAAGTGTTGCCAATTGTGAGTTTCAAAATAGTCGTTATAATGCCCGACAGCGATATTATCAGATGCAATGGAAATTCTCTTGAACCTCACATTACACGTATTCACGCTTTGATTGCGTATATTTGCCTGTGGCAGGACACGATTAGGCGTTTCACACGTCCCAATCTTCAGCCTTCGTAGCGAAGTGATTGGTTATCTTAATTCGAATCTTAGATAAGGCATGGGCATAGAGCTAGAAGCAAGATAACACAATTAAGTTTGTACTGCCTTACCGAAATTATATCAGGAATTATTTAACCCGACGCCTTATGGTCACTCACATTAGACCCGGTATCCGATCATTTACTGGCCGTATCCGACAGACGGACGTTCTGGTGAATTGGTTGTTACATTGCTTCAGGAAATCGTCAGTGCGCTGGTAGAGTTTGTTGTAGTGAATATATCGAAATGATACTGTTTGAAAACCTATTATTAAAAATAATATATTTAAGAAGGAAAACGGGGTGTATTAATCCGATTTTAGAAGATTTGTATTATTTGTACGTATTTTCTAAGGATCTCGAACAGTTGGGAAATTCCAATTGATCGTGATTAAAGTGAATAATTCTCGATGTCTTCTACACTACAAGTATCATAAATTCCCTGAAATTAACATTTTTATTCCAGAAATGGAAAAACAATCACTTTAAAGGGGGTGGTGTGTAGAATTCGATTTATTTTTATTATTTACAGTATCGGGAAATTTCGAACGTTTCCAGTCCCGAAAATAGCGAACATTTGTCGTTCCTAACGTCTTGATTTTAAACATTACGTTCCTATACCGTCCATACACACACCCAGTATTTTTAGTACTGAGAAATTAATTTTAAGCAACAGTCTCCTGACTCTCGATTGTAATAGCTATTCTATGGTAATAGTTCTTGATTGATGTGCACCTAGTCGTTTACGTTCGTAACCTAATATTTTTTTGTCTACTATCGTCAACCACATTGTTGTTGTTTTCTCGAGGGGTCGAAACGAACCGTCAAATGGAAAAACGTTATTAAGAAAATGTGTTTCCTTAATGGCCTCTATGCACTTTGGGAGTTTGTGCGAGACGAGAATAAGACAAGACAAACCTTCTCGCACATGAAACGAGATGAGGCTGCAAAGTTCGTTCCCGTCTTGTCTCCATAAAGGAATAAAAAGTGAAAGAAAATGAGAAAGAAAAAGTAATGAACAGGTGCGGCTCAAGATAAAATTTTCGCCCTTGCGAGGTGGATTTGTGGCGCCCCACAACACTCGTGCATTTCTGTTGATTGGCGTTGTATTGTTAGATACGGAAGACTCGGAGGGCACTCTCCCCCACCTCTCTCTCTCCCTTAATCCGAAAGGTTTCTTTAGAGGAGAACTGCACTCAAACGGAGCAAAATGTTGACTGAAAACGAGGTGAATTTGCCGCTAACGAGCGGGACTTTATTTCCCACATCACTCACCCTCTAAAGCTGGGGTTTCTCAACATTGGAAAAGTTTCTATGCATTTGGCAACACTTCTTCGCTGCGCACTAAAAGGGCCATCGTAGGGCTGGCTATCCTCTCCCGGTAGCATGTTGCCCTGTTCTGTAGGGATGCAATTTCTGGAGAGTGAAAGGCGCGTAAAGTGAAATCCGAGGAAGAAAGGAGGAAAAAGGGAAAGGAGAAAGTTGCAGGATCAAATTAAGGAACTTGATTTGTACACTGAATTCGAATTGTGCAAGTTAAAATTTCTCACTTTTTCGTGTAGCATTTTATGTTTGAGCAGAATTAAGGCGCCTACTTGAAGGTGGGTGGGTCAATAACGGGTTGTAAATAGGTACTGGTTGACGTGTAATGACGCAAGAATCTGTAGAATATAACATATCTAATTATACGTATATAATATCAGAAACTTTTTTCATTACAAAATTTATTGTTTTTACCTATCAAAGTGAATTTCTTAATATTTAATAATTATTTTCGTAACAGTTGTCATGTGTTCTCCTGTCAGGGTGTCGGTCTGTTTCACATAATATGGTGGAGTAAATTTACATTTTTGAAGATAAACATGCATTTTCCCTTCGTCGTGTCATTCTGTAAGGTAAGTCAATGAATAGAACCGATTTTGAAGAGATGCTAGCAATTTAAAAACAGTTTTTAGTGTAACAAGAATCGTAACTAGAGAGATCTGCGCTGTGTGTCGAATTAGACATTTAAAAAATTCGTTTTACGAGTTTTGCGACCCAAACCATGTGAACATTCTAGTTTGCGTAAAACCTACGAGGGCCAGCACACATCCTTAATTTGTCCTTTTTCTCCCATCCTATAAGTCGGCCCATCTCACAGCTGCAGTTAACGTAGTGGAACAGGTTAACTATGTTAATTATTAAATCAAACAATGAGATAATTCTTTGGTAATCAACGTCTCCACAACCCACAAAACATTCACAAAAAATATTCTTCGAGGGGTGGCAACATTTTAAATCCAGCCCTGAAAAATATTTTATTAAGCAGTAAATACTTGTACAATCATGGGGTGACTTTTATTAACAGAAACAGCTGCATTGCAAGTGAAGCGAGAAATAAAATTTTAAAATCCTTTTTTGGGGGGGGGGGCAAACTGACAATGACATTACTCGTAATTTAATAGGGGGCCAATACCTTCAAAGAGAGTTGCGAAGTTAAATTTTTTTCTATTCTTCCCCTCTTTTTGATCTTTCGGTCTCTGGGAGACTGCCACCTCGCTATCGCTTTACTAATATCCGACGCCCAGGTCGAGATCCGATTGATTGATTTGCTTTATTTTACTTCCCTTTTTGTGCCATTTTTGGCTAATTTGCGAAGATGAGTGATGATATGATGAAATTGATGAATGGACACAGAAACATCCATGCCCAGGCCGGGATTCGAACCCGAGACCCATGGCATCATAGCATGGTCGCAACCCTTGGGCACTATGCTAATCACCCCACCACGAAGGTCGGCGCAAACCACATGACCTTTCCTCATTCCCTTTGAGGAACACCGCTCACTACTGTACCTTTCCGATTGCCTATGAAACACAGCTTTCAAATATAAAATTATTTTTCTCTTCTTCCAATATAGGCCTACATACATTTCTGGCAACTGTGGGAAGGCGAGTTAAATTATGACCAGCGCCAGCGAAGTCGTTTTCGAAATTGCCTCTCCTTTTGAAAAACCACTATCATTTTCCAAAATTTGAAAAATATTACATCTGCTTAGAATTCCTTCCACAGCATTCACTTGAATTTTCGTATGGTTTGCTTTTGCTGTTGTTTAGTTATTCGCAAAAGTTTCAGCGCTACGCAAACCTATTAAGTCTCTTTCGTCACAAATTGTGTAACGACCTCAGCGAGCATAAATTGAGTCGTTTAGATAAAATTGTTTATTCAAAAAGGTACATTGGAGAGCTGGAAAGCTATTGCATTTGGGTGAAATTGGATTGTGTGTTTCGAGATGGCGACGAAAACAGATTTTTCCTATGTTAGGTATTAAGGCATTTATCGGACTAAAAGACAGTAGGCGAAAACTTCAAATTCTGCTCATATTTGTCTAGACTACATCTTAGGAGAATAAGAAACGAAAATCCTCAAAATATTATCACATTACTCGAGGTAGTTTTTGTGTCTGAAAATTTTATATCCTATCCTATTTTGTACAGTACGTACACTATGTGGAAGAAAGTCATTGGACACCACATGTCAGCGGATACCATCAATTTTCTTGCAATCAATAGGATGTTGATCCGCCTTTGGCAGTGATAACATCAGCTACACATTGTGTTTCACTAGCCACAAGGTCGTGTAGTACACCGAGTGGGATATTCCGCCAATCCTCCTGCAGAACAGTCACCATCCCTGGAAGTGTAGAAGGGCGAGGCGATCGCGACCTCAATTTGCGCTCCAGTTCGTCCCATAGATGTTCAATAGGGTTGAGGTCAGGGGTCTGAGCAGGCCAATCCAGTTAGGTGACATTATTTTCTGCATACCTCTCCGTGGTAGCCCTGGAAACATGACAAGTCGAATTATCATCCTGGAACATATATTCTTCGTTTCCATGGAAACGCTACAACTTGGGGAGCATGGAGTTGTCGAGAATATCTCGGTAGGATGCAGACGTCATGTGGCCATACACCGGTACCAGTGGACTCACGCCATGTCAGCTGAAACAACCCCTGAACATGATACCACCACCACCATATTTCACTGTGGACACTACACACTCAGGTAACAGACGTTCTGCGGGTAATCGCCATACCCACACTTTCCCATCTGTTGGAAACAGTGTGAAGCGTGATTCATCGCTCAATAGGACCTTCCGCCATTGCAACACCGTCCAGTTTCTCCTCTCTTTACACCAGCGTAGTCTGTGCAGTTTATTGTTTTCTGTTATCAGGGGTTTGTGGGCAGCGACTCGACCATGATAACCGAGCGCATGGGCCTTCTTGTGAAGTGTCTTGGTCGAAACAGTCAAATTGGTCGCTCTTTGAAACTCTTCTGCAATCGAATGCATCAGACGGGTCCTGTTTTTATGAATCTCCCTCTTCAGCACTCTCCTGTTCCGGTCGTCCAATTTCGTGGGTCTTCCACTTCCTGATGCATTGCTGCAGTTTCCCTTTTCCTTCCACTTCTTGATCACAAAGGCTACCGTTGATTTAGGGACCTGTCGGGCATCAGCTATGCTACGTATACTCATGCCTCCTATGGAGCAGCTTACTATGATCCATCTTTCAAACATGCTGAGCTCTTTCCTGTTCGTCATTTTAACAGCGATTGATCTGAGAAGCCTCCTGCTGCCGTATATATACCTGTCTGTACTCTCTTTTCCATGAGGAGTTCGTTTCAGAGTTGAAATCGGGGTGTCCAATGACTTTCTTCCACATAGTGTACTATGTGAGAGACGAAATGTTTAGACAATGGTAGATGCAGTTGACCCTGTTGTAGCATTTGAATGCATTTCAAGATGTCTGACAGGACGAAAAACTACTTGTTCTGTGTCAAGAGCGAGCGCTCCACTGTCTGCAGATATTTTTAAATCTCTGTCTACACCATTATTCAGAGACTGAGATTTAGAAACAAAACTCTCGTTAATTTGGGGGCATCTGCTTTCATTGAAGTTTGAAATGTAATGTGTGTTTGGACAGCACCAGGGTGTCAAATATGGAGCAAGTCGCTATTGTTGAGTACACCAACTGCTTTAAAATTAGATATTTTAATCTGTAATTTTCATAGCAGCTAGCAGTGGCATGTTCAGGATTTTCAAAAGGGGGTGGGGGGACTTGCCCCTAGAGACCCTACAATATGGACTTGACCCTAGAGAATTAGGGGTTCCAGGAAATTTGTTATGAACATCATTGCTATAAAAGAAAATCGAAAAACACATGTAAAAATTGCACATGGCACTGTTGTATGTATAACTATCGTTTTAAACAAGAAATAATTAAATAGCAAAAATCTGATCTTAAGTCATCATTAAACATGAGGTTTAACAAAACTAACATAGAGTTCCATAAGGGACGAAAGGTACCTGAACACAATATGGCCTACCTAAGGTTTGCAATTGTTTCTAATTGCGTACAAAGTCAGATAGGTAAAACTAATGGCACGATTCAAAAGAGAGAACATTTCTGAAAATTATAGCCAGTTCCAAATAACATGGGTGCTGTGTTAAAAAGTAACGTTTAGGCATGATGTGCCAAACCAAAAACTGCTATGTTCCTGAATAGGAACAGGTGACTTATTGGCTACTGTGACCTACGTGAAAGAATGCTGAATGTAGTATCACATGTTGTTACGAAATTCAGTACACCTTCCTGACTTACGTTCTCTTTTGCCTAAGCTTGCAATGCTGACTGATAAAGAAAATAAACATTCTTTTCTTTAATATTTGAATCTTCAATTTCACATTTCTCTATGTTTCAAAATGGATGGAATAAAATATACAGTCCAAAGTTCCCAACACTAAAAACCAAGAGGGTACGGTATGGATGGTATCGAGACTGTACTTTACAATATCTTGTCTCATCTCACGGGTGAGGTGGTTTACCTCGTTCTCGGTCTCATCCTGTTGTAAATATCTATCTTGTACAGGGTCTACAGCCGGGAAGAAATAACCTGGCAGTAACGTCACTCCCTGCTAAGTCAGCGTTGCCAACTACTATGAAAGGAACCATAGCACGAGTAAGAGTACGAGCAGCAAGGATCGCGGTGCAAACTACCAATCTTCAATTTAATGTTAGCACTGCTAGATGTTTATTTTATGTTTGTTTATTTTAATTATTTCATATAATTCGGCTTTCAGCAAACCTTCTGCATGCGGAATATTGTGAGATGATAGCCACGACTTCATTTCATCCTTCTGCTGTTTGATGTTGGGATTTTTTTCAGTAACTTGTTGTGGTATGGAGGATTGTCACACACAATAACAAGTTTGGGGGCAGATTGGAAAGAAGCTGTTCTTCGAACCACAACATAAAATGGTTAGCGTTCATCTCCCCATGATAGTCACCAGAAGTTGTTTTTGAAAGGAACACTAACTTCGCCCCTCCACAAATCCACTTTCACCACCGGCATGCACAATAATAAACCTGGGACCCTTTCCTGTTGGCACTTTTAACCCCCCCCCGAATCTTTGGAATCCAGCCAAACTTTGGGGACAGTGTGGTGTGTGTTCACGAAACTTTCATCCATATAAATGAAAGACCGGCGGTTTGCTCTGTGCGCAGTTCTTTAACTTCACGCAACGCAACGATGCTGTTTCGTTCAAGGAGTAGCTTCCTGCTGTTTACGCTGTGCTTTTTTAAATCTGAATCCTAATTTTCTTATGATCATACGCAACGACCAACGCGAAACCTTAAAATTAACATTTTCTTGCAGTTCCTTCATCAGTTTATGTATGGTGACAACAATGCCTTTCGTGTATTAAACAATGGATTGTTTGGCGCACGACTGCTTCATCAAAAGAATCCAGATTTGTGACACGTTGCTGGGCGTTCGGTCGGTTTTTGCCCGCCGTTGAAAAAGATTTCCCGCTCGCAATCGCAACACTTTTGTGTTTCTTCTTCAAAATTCTCCACACAGATCTTTCACTGACACCTGTCGCCACGGGCGTTCTGTGAACAGCTGTGGTTTTGTTTTCATCGCAATCAAAGTACTTATACACATTGAAAACTATTTCTCTTGTATCGCTGTGCAAGGGCTTACCTTTCTTTACTCCACTGCTCATTCTACAATGACAAAACCAACCAAAAAACCCTCCCTAACAAAGAAACAAAATAGCCTGCAATCCCTCGCTCGTAGCTGCGGTTTGTTAGACTAATTAGCAGTGTGGGGGTTTGCACGCCTGCATCACCCCTCTCGGAATGATTTCGATTGGTTTGCACGCCACCTTGTCGTCCGCTCTAGCGAATGAGCCTTCGCTTCTGGAAGGAGAGGTGAAGGTGGGAGATGACGTCACTGCCAAGCTATTTCTTCTGCGCTGTAGTTTGATGTATAAACAAAAGCAGCTAATTCCTATGGGAATAATTCCATGATATAGTCACGCACTTCTTGCAATTAGTGGTAATTTGAATCCACATTCATTTAACTAGTGTAAAAATATTTTTCCAGGTTAATTAATAAAAAATAAAAAATGTTTGAAAGAGCTGCCTCAATAACTGAGCATGTTAGTGTGTTAAGTGTGGATAATATCTGAATCATGTTACAATCGATTCAACATTCAATTGTTTGTAAAGTTATTTATGCATAATGTAATGTAAGATCTTAGAAATTGTTTTGAAAGTTGTGTACTAAATTGTTGCTATTATGAATCCTCGTGATAATTATCTTATGAGTACCTATGTGTGTGCATAAATTAACTTCTGCATACATACACAAGTTAGCTTGTTTAACAACAAATGAAAACCAACAGACAAAGGACACATTACGTGCTTCTGAAGGTATTGACTCATTTACTTGTAGCGACAAAAAAATATACATATTTAAAAGATTACAAACTTAACCTATTAAAGATTTGTTTTTCCGATGTCTCAGATAAGGTTCAAATACTTGTACATGCTCCACACACAATCACACACGACCAAAGCCTCTGGGTTTGAGTATGGAACTGGTTCTTTTGTTTCATCTTGTCATTCATTCTCATTACTGTGGTGAACCTAAAGAGGTAGTCATTTAAACCACCAACCAAACCTCCTGCAATTACAGTAGAGCGTCGATTATCCGAAGTAATTGGGGGACATGGGTGTTTGGAAAACTGGTTTGTTCGGACAATCGAACTGTACATGTTTATTTGCCAAAAAGAAGTACTGTACAGTAAATTTATTCATAAAAACAGGCATCTCTTTAAGTATTACAAAGTAACGTACAAAGGCAACTTTAGTAGGAATATATAGTATGTGGTACAGTTTATTAAACAAAAATATGTACATATTACATACGCATTTTGCATGAACAATACATACACCGACAGAAGTGTGCTGATTGTTGAAACACAGCGACTGGCGGCTTGGCCGGTCAGCAGCGCCTTATGAAGGCCCCATTAGAAGCAATGTTCCACCAGCGGTGGCTCAGTGCGGCGACTACTGTGGGAAACTTGGTTTGGGAGTGAGGGGGATGATGGACGGTAGGGTGGGAGAGTAACAGGTGCGAGCGAGTACACAGTTCGGTTAAGCGGTCGTTCGGTTGACCGACGTTCGGATAATCGACGCTCTACTGTATATTCTTCCATTTACGTAAAATTTACTTCATTTTTTTATTTATTTATTTTCAGTGTTGCCAAGAAGTGATAACACCAAGGGTTTACAGAATTTTAATAGTTATACGATTAGGGGCATGCCCTTTTAGTTTGTGATGAAAACACGAAATGTGAAATAACACATTGTGGCATTAATTTTTCATATTTTTGGAAGGTGTGAGGTGCATTTTCCTACAATGTTTTGTCCCAAAATGAGAAATGAACTGCAAAATGCGAAATAAACTCTTCAACATGAAATTTTGGCTTTATTTACTGATGCGACACTTTTCTAAGGTATGAATAATCCTGTAAGTTAAATACAAATCATGGAAAATTGACTAATACTGCTGTAAATATTTGAGAAGCAAAAATGGGCTCCTTTACACAGGAATAAACATAATACTCTGCCAACTACATAAATGTGCTATTAGAAGGCAAAGGTTTATTTTGTGTAATAAGTGTAGTTTTAATATCAAATATAAATATACATTCACCATTTTAACACCAAAATGCCATTTTATATACTGCTTTTGATCCCAAAATATGCCGAGTTTTTGTACCAAAATCTTCATGTTTTATTCACCATAAAGATGTGGCTCTACATATGAAGGGTTTGGGTGTAAAACATGGTAAGTAACATTTTGATCATTTCTGAATTTATTAAGAAAAAACGTTATTAGAAGCTAAACTGTAGATAAATTGTTTGCGTGTTGGGTTTACCAATTTCAGAAGGCTTCACTGAGTCCAGTGCAAATTGTATGATGGGAATTTCACTTGAAAATTTAAGAATGGGACATTTTACTTTGTAACTCAAAAATTACCAAAATGTCACTTACCACGCTTTACACCCAAGCCCTTCAATTTATGATCATAAAATTTTTACCTCCACAGGTGAAAACAATCACCAGACATTGGCATTCGACATGGATTGGCTTTTTTATTACTATGAATAGCTTCATAATACAATTAATTATTACTTTAGTTTATTTTACAGAGGCAGCAGTGTGACAGTTCATATAACTTTAGTTAGTTCACAACATCATTTGTAATGGTTATATCACTAGTAATGAAATGAATAATAGTGTAAATATAAGAATAACTCTTTATTTCTATCACTTAACACATGGGAAATATATATACACAGCATAAATAACAGATGAACAAAAATAAAAAAAAGGAAATGAGAATTTTGGTATTCCAAAATAATAAGTTAAGAAAAGGAAAGCATCTTCCAGTCAATGCTGTGATCAACATGATCATTCCATCAAGCTTTTCACAATTAAGACAAATTTACAACGGAGAACAGGATTCACAACGAAATACCACAAAGTGGGAAAAAATGGGGATGAACTGAAACAATATCACTGGATTACTTTCTCACATGTCCACATTCGTGTATATCAAAATAACCACGAAACAAGTCCAAGCATAACGTCAAAACATGTCGTCCGCAACTTCAAAATATCTTGCCCCCCTTCCCCCAATTTCAGATTTTGAAATCCTTATCCTTTGATAACAGCAATTGGAACAAGCTTTATGCACTTCTTGCTGATCCCTGCCGCATGGCAAGTGTCCACCACGTCCGTAACATTCTTATATGATTCCGGAGCTTCCTCCATCACCAGTTTTGGAGAAGCAACTCTGATTGAGATGCCCATCTGCTCCAACTTGTTAAGCACATCCTGATAATCTAAGTTCCTTCGAGATTTGGCTCGGGAGAGAGCACGACCCTGCAATGGAAAAAACAGCTCAGTGAAGTACGGAATTTTAAACTAAAATCCTTTATCTATGTTGGGAATGGGCCGATATGAAATTTTGGCCGATACCGATAAAGTACTGATATTAAATTTACCGATACCGATAACCGATCCGATATAAAATTTGAAGTGGCCCTTGAAGAACCTGAAAAGTTCATTGACCTCCTTAATAAATTGTTTCAATGCGACTGCAGTGCAAGAGAAGTTGCATATTTAGACATTTACTTTTTTAGAAATTAGAGCATGAGAGATTATCCATAAAAATTACAACAAAATGGCAGAATTTTGCACTAATTTATCAGATATTTATTGATATATCGGATCAGTAAAATAATCGGTAATTTTACCGATATGCCTATATTGGCCGATACTGATAGAGTATACAACAATACATGAAGCTACATGAAAGGACAGACATGCAGGGCAAAAGGTGCATTATGGTCTACATTGTTTATAAAAATCTGTTAATGGAAATGTATCAAAAATACAAACACAGCAAAAACACAAATACAAATATAAAGCAAGTAAGAACCTTACAAACCAAACAGTCCCAGGAGTTAAACTTCAAATTGCTTGCAGAGCATAGAAATAATCACATATTCTGATGTTGATTGTTTAACACTGCTTTTGTACTGTTCTAGCTTAATGACAATACTGTGAAGTACAAAAAATAAATGAGAAAAACACATTTGTGTCTTACAAAGGAATCAAACCTAAGATGCTTGGTATCATGGTGTCATATGCTAAAAAACTGCATCATGGAGGTTTACCAGAAATAAATCCTTGTATTGTAAATTGTCCTTATTTGACATCATCATTTTCTTAATCAAATTGTTGTAATGAATTGAAGAAATGGAAAAGCAAGCAATGGTAGTGTCAAAATGGGAAAATTTGGAAAACGTTGAAGTTACAGCTGACCTAAATATTTTCCAACCTTTCTGTAGCAAACTTGTACTGAATATTCTGACACTGCATGCAGGTGGTTTGGCAAGAAAATTTTACAGGCAACAAAACCAACTGGATCAGATCTGATGACAAAATCAGGAAGCAAAGAAGCCAAAGAAGGAACTACCAACCAGTATATATCTGAAAAACCTGCACCGTCAATCATGCTTCACACCTTCAAGTGAAACACTGATTAGTAGAGCCAGAAATTTTATGACCTAAATTGCTGTAAAAAAATGTGTCCTAACAACAATATAATTTCTCTCTCTTTTGGCTGTTTTACATTGCTTCTCTACCTCTTGTGTTAATCACGGCAGTGAGGATGAATGAAAAACGATGAAATGGATGGGACAAACACAATGATAGTCCACTAAAGTCTTCACTTAGGCAGTCCGAAAATTTGGAAGACAAAACAAGGTACATACTTGTTGTAATTTTCTTCTTTCTTGTGTGTTGAAAACATGTGGCATGATTGATTATTTGGAGTTTTAAGTCCACTTTATGCACAGAACCACTATGTGCCTCTACTGGGAATCGAACCCGGGACCCCTCGATTACAAGGAACAACGCTACCATTGTGCCATTGGGGAGGCGCTCGTGGCATAAAATACTACCTTTTTCTTATGTAGAAAGAGTACTTACGGCACCATGGCAGGTGGAGCCAAATGTCTCCTTCATCCCATGCTCTGTTCCCGTCAGCACATAACTGCAGGTCCCCATAGTTCCTCCAATCAGTACAGGCTGCCCAGTCAGCTGATAGTCCACTGGAATCAGTGGATGGTGAGGAGGGAAGGCACGCGTGGAACCCTAGAATTGAACACAGGCTGGATAAAAATCACAATTTTCATTTAAAAAATCATTTTTTGATACACTATTTACAATTTAACATGATTAGTATTTTGTATATTATTCTACACAAAATATTTGCTATTATTGCCCATGAAAATTACCGAGTTCTAAAGCAACAGAAGTTTTGTGCGTTTCAGTTTACTTATTGCATTTTCATGAGCTTCACCCCATCAGTATATATATTTTGTTCCCACGCTTTTCCTAATAAACACCACTGAATGATTACGAGATTAATGTACTTTCAACAAAAGTGATTCTTATAACTAGAAATTAGGGATGGGACCGATTAATCGGTACTCTATCGGTATCGGCCGATATAGGCATACCGGTGTATCGGTTTATCGGTAAAATTACCGATTATTTTACCGATCCGATATATCGATAAATACCTTATAATTTAGTGTAAAATTCTGCCATTTTGTTGTAATTTTTATGGATAATCTCCATGCCCAAACGTAATTGTCTAAATATTCAACTTCTTTTGCACTGCAGTCACCTCGAAACACATATTTATTAAGGAGATCAATGAACATTTCAGGTTCTTCATGGACCATTTCTAATTTTATATCGGATCGGTAGAATATCGGTTATCGGTATCGGTAAATTTTATATCGGTACTTTATCGGTATCGGCCAAAATTTCATATCGGCCCATCCCTACTAGAAATTATTTATATACATTATTCCATAAATTATTTCATTGAAGTGATTTTTTTATTTTTAAATCACATGATTTAAATGTTGACTGAACATGTTGAATTTGTTGTTAGAATTGCAATGCTAGAATCAGAAATAGTGGAGCTGGTGAAGAGCTAGTCAAAATTGACACCTATCTTCTGCCATTTGAGACTTCCTACTGGCCTAGGATTTATCAATTACACAGGTGTGCATTTTTTAACTTCATGTTTGGGGTTTGGAAAATTGTAGGTGATATATAGTAATTCGACCATGCTGATTTCAAAAATGGCATCCTTTCCTCTCCAGCATGTAAGGTTTCCTCACAATCATCATCACAATCATAACCATGAAGTTGAGCGAGAGGTTACTGCCAATGCTGATAAGTAACTCTTGTTCACTCAAAAACAGCAACAAACACATAGGTAACACACAATGAAGTTACGTTTAGTTACCAGAATCTCGGGGAAATGCTATAACAATAGTCACAGTCATCATCATCATTACTATACCTGTTCTCTTTCATAATAACCTTTGTTCAAGTGTTCAGTTGAAGTTAAGAGTTTCTTTCACGGAAAAGCATACAGTTGAAGAGTTGGAATGTTGCTGAGTACATTTCAAACTATACGTCATCATATTACATGTGACATTATGTTAATAAGATGTGATAAAGTGAGTGAGAGCTTATTTTTAAGTGCACTTTATGCACAGATAGGCTAATTGGCACTGGACCTCCAGTTTAAAGTGGGATCCGAACCACAATGTGCCTCCATAAGATGGGATAATATAAACATTGTAGTTCACTTGTCATGTATACATTGCAAGTCAGCAGTACCCCTTAATAACGAACCCTTTTTGTTTCGGAGAGATCGTCTGGTTCATTTTATTGAAGCTTTCCTGGTGGCAAATATTGAAGAGGTTTTCTCGGGCAATCAGCCAGGTACTTTCTGGATAGGCTTCCGAGCTTTCGAGAGCTAACGTCACTCTCATCTTCAGGGATTGAAGTGCATACACTGGTAACCTCTCTGCAGTCATCAGCTGCATTCTTTCGAAACACAACATCAAGACGATCCACAAACCGCCATCAAAAGTCAGAAGCAAACTTTGAAACCCTAAAGATGACATAGGACAGAAGACACCCAGGGTTTACCATATCACCTGTTCCTGTGGTAAAGCCTACATTGGACAAAAGGACAATCGAACAGCGCTGCAAAGAACATGCCAGCTACATCAAGAATTTTCATGCCAAAAAATTAGGGTTAGCAGAACATTCCATCAAGGAGGGCCATAGAATTGACTTCACAACCACAGAGATCATCAAAAAATCATCAAATTACTGGGACCGTCTCATCAAAGAAGCAATACACGGGGAAAAGGAAAACCTCAACAGGGACACGGGACTTGAACTGGACCCAGCCTGGTTAGTGGTGGTCGACTGGGAGTGCGGACGTTGCAGAACTGCCACCTACACTGGACCCCTCCCACACCAAATACATATAACTTCACCCTGACTTATATCTGCACTTCAATCCCTGAGGATGAGAGTGACGTTAGCTCTCGAAAGCTCGGAAGCCTATCCAGAAATCACGTGGCCGATTTCCGGAGAAAACCTCTTTGTTTATAAATCTCTCAACTCTCCTCTCTCTTAATAGACCAACGGTAGTCTCCTAAGATATTCACACTCTAACGACCTTGTTAACGCTGTTCCATTATATTCATATACTGGTTAAATCTTTCACCGTGTTACTCCCTTGTGTCATCAACATTAACTGGAAAGTTGTCTAAATGGGAATGCAATGGATGTAACTTGAGACTCATATTGCATCCCAATTTTCGTAAGTTTGTCAACATCGTTACAATCTATTCCTGTTTTTGGAATGTTGTTGCTTTCTGAGATTTGTAACTTTGTAACTACATCCACGAAACTTACCCATGCCTGCTTTTCAAAATGTCTCATTGTAGATTAATAATGTTCATTCTTGATTAACATTCTTATATCTGTGCCTACAAACATACCCTCTTTTACCTTGGCATAGGATACTGTATGAAATATCTTGCAGATATACTGGAAACATTTGCCAACGATGTCATCCCTGCTTCTGAAATTCCTGACATAGCATCAGGGAAATATTGTTGCTACACCTGCATACTTACAACAAAACATTGAACTATATTAAACAGAAAGTTCAGAAAACAAAAAACACAGGAGACAAGACAAAGTGAATATACGTGTACTACATACATATTAATGACGTGGTAGCTGTAGAGCAAGAACTATGGGTGGGGGAACAAAACAGGTGTTATTTTAGTGTTCAGCACCATGGATATACTAAAAAAACACCATTACTTCTCAAACCCCTGAAACATGCAGGCCTGTGTAATCGGACTTCTCTCCAGGTTTATACAGGATGGCTACTCCAAGGCAAATCTAAAATTCAACACTACAATTACAGGCTATTAAGATAGTCAGTAAATATTATCATTTGATTACCTTAATACAAAAAAAAACCTACCTTTCTATGAACTAACAAGGTTTTCTGTTTTCCGTCTATTATATGCTCCTCAATTTTGGCAATATTGTGCGACACATCGTAGATGACATGCATGTCTAGATCATCTGGAGTCATGTGGAACTGTTTTGCAAACGCCTGATGGAAGAAAAGCAACACCTGTTACATATTTACCTCATAAGGGCACACCAAATCAAATTTAAAAGCTCATAAAGCTTGATGAACTTAATTCTCAAACCATATTTCTTCGCGTCACCTGGGGATTCTTCATTCTAAGATGTCATTTCTACAGAATAATAATAACAAAACATTAATAAATACGGACAAACAAGTACTCACTTTTATCCACGAAGCTGTTTTTTCTTGTTTCTCCCTATTTATATACTACCGCGTCTCTCTTTTCCAAATTATGAAAACAAAACATTGTTACACTTAACCAAAAAGTCGATGCTTTATGTTAGCAAAAATCAGATGGCAATTTAGATGCAGGCAACCAGAAATATCACTTCTAGCTGTATAAACAAAACAAGTGCAAATATGCAAAAATTACAGAAATTGCACCTAAAGACAAAATTCACATTTTACAATTTCGCAATAACGGAAAACATGTCCTTAACCTTGTCAGCAAATGAAGAAAATCCTTTTGGGATTGGAGACTTGAGGGATGCAGCTCTAGAAAGTTCTTGAAATCTCTCTCTCTCTTGCACACACACAGAGAAGTGAGAGGGAAACACAGACTCTGTTGATGCGCTTCATACAGAAGGTGAATTAAATGTCTGTAATGATTACTAATGACTTGGGCTGAGCTGATAACGATGCATTGGAAAGTATCGGTTGGAATTAATCTACCAATACCAGCTGCTACTTTTCCGGCATGTTGGTCTTTCAAGGGGTCCACAAAAATGCCGCGCGACGCTTTCGCCAAGTCTAATTATCCTGGATTTTATGCAAAATGCAAACTTTTTTTTTATTTTGCACCAAAAACTGTATTTTGTGATTACATAACATCTATTTTAATATTCTGATGTAATTCTTGAATATTCTAAACCAAATTTCTTGGCAAATTGATGCATATAACTGGAGAAGAATATTTACATACCTATATTGATCAATATTTTGATCCTGCATTTTAATTATTGCAATTTTCAAGTACCGGTGGAAATCGGTAAGAGTATCGGCATCAGTTCAAAGAGGTATCGGCTCAGCCCTACTAATGACCGACAATTCATTTCATTATTCATATTACTCTTGTAACACACATGTGTGAAAAGTGTCAAATTATTGAGTAGTAAAACAGTTTCGTCACTGTACAAGGAAAAATATAGTTTTCATTACTTCAAAGAATTAATCTACTATATGTACAGGGAGAAGTAAAAAAAGAAAGCATACCTGCCTGCTGAGGAAAGTCATTGAACTCCGGTTGACCCACGCAAAGTTCGCGGCAGCCGCCATCGACTTCAGATAGTCCTGGCCTTCTTGAGACTTAATATGCGCACATGCCAGCTGACGGTCGTTCGTTTCGATGTCGTCTCTCTTCATGGCTTTCTCCATCTGCACCAGGGCATCTGCGGCATTGGTAAAAACCATCAACTACAATGTTTCAAACTACACAGATTTTTTTTAAGCAAAGTTTTCCCCTTGCCACCTTGAAGGTGGTGTGGAAGCAGTGTTCCACACAATCAAACATCTTACTTTCAAATCTACAATTTCCTTAACATAAGAAGATCTATTCAGTTTTAATCTATCAAAAGATGTCTCTTCAATTAACAACTTAAGCTTTATTGTCTCCCCGTATTTTCTTGTTCTTCTGCTCTCACACCTGTGAGATGCTGCAAGGGCATTTATAAAACATGTTTAATCTCGTATTTGGGGTTTGTTCCATATTCCTCTGGCTTTCCTTCCCTGCATAATCTTTCCTCAAGGCAACCTTTTGTTACTACTTTCTTTCTCCGTTCTTCCTATGCTTAACAAAATCAATCCCCCCCCTCCCGCCATTCCATCATATTGCTACATCAGCATTAAAATGAGTCATTATGCACTTTAAAACTTGTTAACAATCCACACACGAAACTTCGAACCATTAACTGAGGTACATAAAGTTCTTGAAGTCACTTATGACTTTATGTCACCTCCCAGCTTAGCATTTAACAGTTAAATATGCATTTTATTAAATTACATTTTACAAGTAAAAAGAGTTTAGCATGACCTGCATCCAGTTCCCTTTTCAAAGGTGCTGGAGCAAAGTTCATATTTCACGTAAAGAAGTATTTCCTTGAAACTTTTTTCATCTATTAATAGAACAAAAGTGCTTTTTTATGAGCATGCCCCTACAGCCTGATTTTTACTGATCAAAATAAGGTATCATTCATAACTATGTCGTCATTAGTTTCCAACACATGCATTGCTTTCCTACACACAATATATTTTTCTTACCGTTCTCTTACATTTTAAAATTATTTTGTTTCAGAGAAAGTAAAATTACGAAGTCGTAATTTTTTGAACGAGTATAAGGCATATGCAAGCCAAATATGCATTGTCTCCAGGTAGAGAGGTCAACATTAACACTTCATGAAAATAAATTAATTTTTAAAACTTTCTTCTTCTAAATACTAATGTACAAAAACATTACAGTTCGATTTATAGAGATTGAAACAAGGCACGATTGGGGACTCTAACCATTGTTACCTTCAAAGATCTTTAAGTTTTTGGACAGCAGTACATAATTTCAAATTTCACACTGATAGTATTGAGACAAATAGTGTGAAACATAGCCTGGTTGTCTATATTTAGGAGAGGATGAAAATGCAACAGACGGTTACATAAAAACTATGCTTCGTCATAATTAGATGTACTATGAGTGTGAGAGAAAAAAACAATGAAAAACAGAACACTTACCAGTTGCTACCTGATGACCAAAACCTCGACTACCTGAGTGGATCATCACGCACACCTGTCCTTTCATTTCGATCCCCATTTTGCTGGCTGCCCACTTGTCGTAGATTTCGTCCACCACCTGGATCTCAGCATAGTGGTTCCCAGCACCCAATGTGCCAAGCTACGGGAAACAAAACATAAATGGGCTTAAACACTCAACAGATGGTCAGAGAGTGAGTGAGTAAGTGTATGTGTGTGTGTAGTTATACAAATCTGAAAAAAGACAATCCAGTATATTTCTCATCTATATATTTTATCATGTATTAAAAATATATATACCACACACACATATTTTTGTAAATTTATGTTTAAAGAAAGGCAAAAGCTCTCTCCTGTATAGAGCCATGGTGGTCTAAGCCAAGCGTCAAGTCAACTTTGCAGCAGGTTTTCGCATATGTAGATCCAAACGTTCGCGCAGAATATAGTTCCACTGAGACGGATTCTATTCCGACACAACTGCATACTTGCAAGAAAACAGTTATTTAATTTGTAAAATACAGACAAAACATGCAATATATCCATTAGCAGGTATGTACTTGATCGGTTGCAATCACTTTACAGATGAACCAGGATCCGCAGATTCGCCAACTGGAGTTTGTATTGCGCTGAAGAATCACTGAAGATCAAGAGCGAGTCGAGCAAGACTGAATACGTTGCAGAGCTCGTGGAATCCGTGGTGCCAGTGTTGCACATCCCACTATTTTAATCCTATGTTTATTGTGATTGATTAATAATGGTGCTATACAGCGGCGAGAGTGGCTGAATCGAGGTCTCCTGTTCAGCGCACGGTTTTACCCGAGTGTTATTTTGGGCTTCATCCGAAGGGAAAAGCTCTTCAAATCAAGCAAGTTGTTTTAAATGCATAATCCTCCTTACGACAACATGATCAAAGTAAAACAGTGTGTGAGGTGATTTACCATCAATGTGTGCACGTGAATGATTTGCTGTTTGTTGTTTGACGACAAAGTAATCTCCGCGGTATTAAACGATATCCCCCTGATAAGAAGCATGTTTATTATTTGGACGAGACATGCTTTAACTCGGTGGGGGGAGGGGGCAGGGGGCGTACATTGAATCAAACATTGAAGGACACCACCATACAAAACCACCGCCAGGGCTGAAGAAACCAACGAGAAAAGAAGAGGGGAACGGGGAGGCTTATTGTTTCACCCACTGGCGGCAATGAGGTCTTTGTTGAAGGTGCATATTTACTGTTCCGTGCAAAGAAAGGGTGATTATCAGCAAGAAATGAACAGACCAAGATTTGAATCCTGGTTTAATAAAGTGATTCTTAAATTGAAACCAGAGTAATAGCAGCAGACAATGCACCTGTAATGTAACCAAAAACAAATCATGCTTTTTTTGCTGGTATAACTTGAAGTGGGTGTGTCTTACAGTAACGGATGTATTGGGAACGAAGCAACCAAGTTTTTCATAAATGTATTTCTTTCTAAACCAAAAACAATAATCTGTCATTAAATTCAAGAGGGGACTATCGTTGTTTACTTTTATCTTTGTTTATTTTTCTTTTTGCGTGCTCAAAATATACACACATGCTCTCATGTTTAGAAGTTATTTCACATTTATATTAAGTAATGACACATTTATTAAATAATCTATGCGCAGAAAGTACTTCTAAAATTTTATGTTTCAGGAGACAAAAAGAAACAAAAATACATTCCGCTTGACATGCATGCGGGTTTTGATGTGTTGCGTGGTTGGCAATACTGTGGATTTTCTCAGTGTCTACGACGTAAGCAGCTCGGCGGTTGAGGCAAGACTGGCACGGAAAATTCTGAGGTCAGTCCTCGGGTGGATTGATACATAAAACCTGATGCAAACTTAGCTTGACGCTTGGCTTAGTCGGTATGGAGTCTGACTGCCATATGGGGGAACAGAGTTCGATTCTCGAGGTGGGTGATCTAAGGTTGGAATTTTTCTGGCTTTGTCCCCCACATAAAGTGGCTCTGGGGCTCACCCAGCCTCAAATAAATGGGTACCAGGGGGCAGCCTGGGGGGGGGGGGGAATGGCTGAAGCATGGTGCTAATCACATCACCTCCAAAATTTGCAGAGATCGAAAATATGTGGGGCACTATCCCCACATTTCCTAAATGTGCCTTCATGGCACGGTGCTATATGCACAGGGAGAAGGAAAAAGCTCTCTCCTGTGGATAGCGTCATGCAATGACTGAGGTGACGGTTCATTGGACAAGCACATGAAGTTCTCAACTTTCGATCTCACCACTGAAGTTCCTGGGTTGGAGTCCTAGTCTGAGCATGGGTGTTGAGAGTCTCCTTCAACAGTTTCATGTAATCATAACCTATTCTCATCACAGCAATGCTAAATACCAAATATACAATAAAATAAAAATACAACCACTGTTGAGGTGATGTGATCAACACAATGCTTAGGCTGCACTTCCCCAAAAGTAGCAATTTATTAGAGGCTCGCTGATATCCAGTGCCACTTATACTACAACATGTGTCTCCTGCCCTAGTGACTGGACCACACCAGCTCTGATATTTATATTCCTGGTGCATACTTCTTTCTTACACAGATTTTCAACCGCATTCAATGGCTGTTTTATATCTATCAGCTTCCACCACAGAACCCACTAGGTCAGAAAGCCACGCAGCAAGACTATACATATAACAGGATTCCTGGTCACAATCATATTTCTTCACGGCAGGCTGATACTTGCAATACAGTCATCATTAGGTAATTAAACAAGGATTACATTGACTACCATACTAAAGGTCCCTGGTTCAAGTCCCTGGCACTCACCGAGCATTGAATGACATGGGTACCTGGGGGAAACCCTGGGGGGTAAAAGCAGTCAGGGGCGTGATGCTGATCACATCACCCCCACTCACGACCAGATCAAGAAAGAGTGGAGCGTTATCCCCACACCCCCTATATGCCTTCATGGCGTGGTGCTAAGCATGGGGGGGGGGGGTCCTTTACCTTTTTTTCTTACATCACTTTTACCCCACTTTTACCCATCTTCAGTAATTATGACTATGAAGATGAATGGCAAATTGATGAAACAGAGAAAAGCAAAATGAAACATCATTGTCTTACCCAGGATTCAAACCCATGCAAGGGAGCTTTCAGACCAAAGTGACAAGCGACATGTGTAACTTTTAAATGAACCTTTAGAAATAAATGCAACCTTTCATACCGGAGTGACTCGTTACATGCACTGGGCCATTTTCTCAATAGCATGCATCAAGTCACCTCTTGTTAATTGGTCATGCATGCTGGGTGAATGTTTCTTTACAGTTGGCAGGGGCTCTTATTGCTTGTGACTTCAGTGCGAAGGCTGCCTTACCTTTCTGTCATGAAGGCTAGCCATTATTGAAAGTGAAACCATTTATAATTATGGAGATTTCACATCAAAGAGACAGCTGCCTGCCCGATGGTGCAGTGGTAGTGTCATCACCTTGTAATCAAGGGGTCCCGGGTTTGATACCCGGTGAAGGCACATAGTGCTTCGGATCCTACTTTAAACTGTAGGTCCAGTCCCGATTAGCCTTACTGTGCATAAAGTGGACTTAAAACACCAACTCAAACGAAATCAAAGAGACGAGTGGCATGTGCAACTTGAGGATTTCACCAATAGAACACAGGCATCTGAGGCCTCCTGTCATGCTACTACTGTGCGAAAAGTTGCTGTTGATTGGCTCGTTCCCAAATATGTTGCATGTTGCTTTGGTCTGAAATCTCCCTTAGAGTGCCCCATTGTGGTTACCTGCGGCAATCCTCTCTTCTTGGCCCTCATGCTGACTTTGGAAGGATCGGCATTCAGCATCCTTCCGTACTCCTCACAGTGTTCCTTGTCCTCAGCCCACACATACCCTGGAAAACCGAAGCAAAGTAAATCATCCAATAAGTAAGAGAATCAACAGAGCTTCTATTCATCTTGCAAAATCAAATTCCCTACTTTAACAGGAGCTTCTCAATAACTCTCCACACCATTCTATAATGAATTAACATACTAACAAATAAGGGTCAAGTCCCAACTTTGCATATTAATCAGAAAAATCAAGCATATTGAACATGGTTTAAAATACAGTCTGTAACAAAATACCTGCACCACTTAACACAATGGAACGCAAACTGTGTTTTAGGTGACATGTAGACAATTATATACTGGCCATGAGTCTAGATGCCAGACCCTCATACTTTTCTTTAGATTAATCCTGGGTCTTGTTTTATGTCTGTTAATAATTAAAGCCTGGATACTGAACTTTTATCATTTATTTTCAGTAAAATAATCATTACATGTTGATTTTGAACAAACTGACATTATTAATAATAAATCGCATTTCAACCACAATTTTTGCTAGCAAAACTCAATGTATCTGCTCAAACTATGAACAGGGAATAACAACAGCATTTCGCCGACCACTGTGCAGTGTGGTTAGCACAGAGGTCGGCTGTTGAGGTAGAAGATGTGACCACCAATGCGTAGACATGCACACGGAGGGGGGAGGGAGGAGTGGCAGGGAAATAACCCATTGAACATTAAGAGAAACATGAAATAACAAAAAAAGAATCCAGATGGCACATGGTACCATGAATTGGATGTGCACCTGTGTCAGCAACTTGTCTACAGTATGCCACACAGGTTGGCTGCATTTTTAGTGGTGGTGAAGTTATTTTGTTACAGACTGTAAATGTTTGTTTTTTTTAATTTTTTATGGTCAACTTCTCCCAAGCTTAAAAAATGTAGTGTTCACTATTTTGGCATTAACCTTCGTTTTCTCACGCTTTCATCACATTACCTGGTTATCTTGTGGAGAGAGAATAAGATTGAGGTTATATCCTCACAACAGGCAGATTGCTCCATTCGTATCTTTTTACATCACTTGGCTAATTGCGATGAGGAGGATACATGATGAAGGGACACTCACAAAGAACACTAACGCCCACACCCGGACTTGAACATTGGAAATTCAGTGGCACGATCAAAAGTAGACCACTTGACATGCTCGGGCACCAAACCGACTAAAGGGTTAGTCCCTGTCACAACATGCATCTTTCATGTCTGGCTGGCGAGTGTCACCTTGATTTCAACTTCTGACTACCTTTTAACAATCTATCTTTTATCATATTTAAACCTAAATCTTGTTCTCCCTCCAGAAGATGCCAAAGGATGTGATGAAAGCTTGAAGTGAAGGTAAAAAAGGTAAAGGTAAAGTGCTCCCCTGTGCATAGCACCACGCCATGAAGGCGTATAGGGGTTGTGGCGGTAACGCCCCACACTTTCTTGATCCGGTCGTGAGTGGGGGTGATGTGATCAGCATCACGCCCCTGACCGCCTTTACCCCCCAGGGTTTCCCCCAGATACCCATGTTATTCGACGCTGGTACATGCCAAAACACCTTTGTGAAAATGTTGTCCTGTGGTGTGAATTATGCTGTATCTTTTCCAGATTTTCCAGGCCAATGAGAACCTGGATCAGATAGAATCTTCAAAAAATGCATTACATTCACTTCAACAGTTTCTTATTTTAGGATAATCATAGCAAATTCTTAAAAACATAAATAAGCAATATTTCCAACTTTTATATCAATTGTAGTGCCACCCTAAATTTATTATTTTTTTATTATTACATTTTTTGGCTTTATGTTTTCTTGTATCATTCAGAAGCTTGTAAGATTTGCTTTTTTCCTCAAAGTCGCATCCAGTCCCTTGCTTGGCATGGCAAGGGGGAGAACTGTGCCCCTCAGGCAACTTAAACTGGCTAGGGTGTTCACTTGTTATTTTTCTTCTTTTTTTTTTGGTGTATTAGTGTGTGTGTGTATGTTAGAACCACTGGACAAGGCTACAAAAAATTGGCAACATTGTAAGGACACAGGGTAAGAAGTTTTGGCATCTTTGATAGGACAAGAGACAAGGAGATAGAGGTGACAGCAGTGTATGTGTGTTCTGGGTTTCTGGGTTTTGATCTTGTGTAAATTGAACTGCTTCCGTGTGTTTACTGAACAATAATTAAAACAAATCACACCATGTCATCGGAACATCAGCCAGACTAGGGGAAGTTAAAGGGATCCGTGACCTGGAGCCATGATCAGTGCCCCCTTTATACCCGCCAACGGACCACAACCACCCCCTCAATCTAAAGTAGGAACAGTGTGTGTGAGGAAGTGCACCGCATAACTGACGACAAAAGGTAAGGAATCCCGACAAACATTTACTTATGGCCATAAGTTACATAAAGGTTACTTATTACTTATGTTTGTACTGTATGAGCTATGCCGGATTAATATATATATATATTTTCTTATAATCAATAATAATCTTTACAGGTTCAGAACAAATTTCATGTTATCTACATATTGTGCCCCCCACACTACTAATTATGTGAAAAGGATAATTAATTATTACACACACAATTTTCAAATAATTTTGACGGTGACATTTGTTAAAAAAATAAATTTCTTCTTTTAAACAATGACGCATATTTGGACATACCTTCACGTAGTGACCAATCCATCCCCATTTCCAAGGCCTCCTCCAAGTCTCGGGCGTTCATCGGGATGATACCCTTGGATCCGACACCCACAGGGATGTGGTCAAACATACTCTGGGCAAGCTGTTCCTGGAAGGGGAAAATTAACTTTTGTATCTTCTATTTTGGAACTAAAAATAACCAAAAATTTAAAAAAAAAAAAACACACATTCCAAATGTTGTATTATTTGGGAAAGTCATGACGTCGAGACTTTGATTACAAAATCTAGTATTTCAAACTTGAATTCCTATTCCAAATAGACAAGCTACCTCCAATATGTATGAGGAGTACTTTACAAGAAATTCATTATATCATATATAATGGAAGTTTCGTACAATTCAAATATTTCTCTTAAATAAAATTACATTCTGCAAGTAATGTCCTCTATATTATTTTTAGCCCACAACTTCATGACGTTGGTAGTGTGGCAGTACAAAATTTAACCTTGCCATCAACATCCAGGCAACATAAGGGCAGTCAAGCAAGATCTGAACATAGATGTGCACATGGAGCGAAGGTGTCCTTGAATTCCTTAAAGTACAAAAAAATTTTACCCATTGATTACTTATTAAAATTGTACAGAAACAAAACCATGGATTTAAAAACAATGGGGTGGTGGTTGGTGCATTGAAACAGTAGCATGATAAGCCTGGACAGCCTTTCACAGCTATCAAATTAAAAACATCACGATCAGCTCCTTCACACATATCGGCAGATTACCACCAAGGAACTGTGTGCAGAGTTCAATGCATTGGAAACAATGTTGGAAATTTCGGAATATCACAAAGTTGGGTTCTGTTGACAAACAGTTTGAATGACATTCCAAAAACTGGATGAACTCTCCTACTATATCCACCATAAAGTCCAGTTAGGTACATTCGGACTTTATCTGTTTAGGCTCATGAAAGAAGCGTTACATGGGCCAACAATTTTCCAACAACAATGCTGTCACTGTAGCTGTGACTTGACTGTGGTACGGTTTTACCAGTGCAGCATCACAGGCAAAAATGCACAGCCAGTGGTGGTGACGGTGTGTCAAAATAGGGTTTTGTAGCTGAACACATATTCTATCCAATCATGTATACATTCGAGTTTACATGGAAAAAAATGATGGTATCATTTACAAAGCAACCCTCATGTAGGTTCCCTGCATTTCCTTTTTTTATATTGTTCACACTAGAGTGCTGTAGGGAGAAATTTTTGCTGAAGCAGGAAATAGTTCACACAGATGATGCTAGATAGTGTACAGAATTGAGAGCTTCTTTGCTCGAACAGGTAAAATGAGCGTTATACACTTGAGCCCATTAGTGGACCATAATTTGTGTGTTGTACTTGGCCCTCAAATATGGATCGTGAAGCGAAAGACGCAGTGAAATTGAAACTTAAGTGAACATTGTCATCAACTCCAAGTTAAAATGTAGTTCATTCTATCTCACCAATACACAATTGGATCCTTCCACACAAAATCACGCAGAGCAGGTTGATTCAAAGTCACAGACTTGCTTCCAATTTTTTTTACTGATAGACACTTGGTTTAATATGACAATATTAGAGTTGTCCAACAAATATGTTGAAAGTTACAAATTTTTGAAAATTTGAAGATTTTCAGAAATTGGGTGGACGAACGAATGAACCATGTGACACAAAATATGCCACATCTCGGAAACTATGTGGAGTTTTTTGATGATTTAGGTATTGTTGGAGAGGAGGAGGACAGTCCTAACAAAGAAAAAAACTGTGTTACTATTCCTACCTGCTCATAAAGTAGAAAAATCGTTAAAGAAAGTAATATGTTGTGATGAAAAAACACTCCACTTCAGGTAATTGCCAAAATGCCGGAAGTCATAAAACAAAAAATGACCACCACATTTAAACAAAGTCAAGTTCTAAAAAAATAATCCCTGATTTGAACTACCCTTGCATAGGGGTTAGAACAACTAAAATATGAAAATTTTAAAAAATGGTCAAGCAACCAGTGTTGAACCATTCGGTATGGACTGACGTATATGCATTCTGAACAAAAACTCTGGTCTTAGTACAATTTCTGTAAGCTAAAAGTGGATAAATATCATAGTAATGCTTCTCCCATGTATTCAACATTTCTAACAATATTATATGTACTCATATTAGTGGTAATTTGTTTGAGGGCCATTTGTCAAAATATAACTGTGTGCCAGTGGAAACAATGGTTCATACATTGAATACTGAAACCTGTGTAATTTTTAATATGAACAATATTACCTTTCTGATTTTTTTTAATATTGTGTTGAACATGTATTGATTATGCTGTGTAACAAATTTCATTGTGGTAAAACCTGGGATTTCCTATCAAACAATTGCCCAAAGTGTAGTGTTTTTTCATCACAACATATTACTTTCTTTAAAGATTTTTCTACATTATGAGCAGGTAAGAGTGGTAACACAGTTCTTTTCTGATATGACTGTCCTTCTCCTCTTCAACAATACCTAAATCATCACAATACTCCACATAGTTTCCGAGTTATGGCATATTTTGTGTCACGTGGCACGTTCGTTGGATTTCCAAATTTTCAAAAAATCGTAACTTTCAACATATTTGTTGACAAGTCTAATATTACATATTTGTCAGATTAGAACAAGTATCTATCAGTAAATAAATTGGAAGCAAATCCGTGACTGTGAAGCAACTTTTGGATGACTTCACGTGGAATGATCCATTTATACTGAAAATGAAATAGATAATTGTGGGCTGAAACTACCCAAGGCAAATATTTTACACATATGTGTCTACGTTTATTGTCACATTAAAATGATTTTCCATATTATAAGCTTGAGCGTAGCATGCTCGAGGGTGCTAAAGTGGTACCATGCAGTACTGTAGTTCACACACATTTCCGACCACTCTTAGTATCACCATTAAACTCACTTTCACAGGCAAGACATCTTTCTCATGGAGATTAGTCCTCAGCAGCCTAACTCCACAGTTGATGTCAAACCCCACACCACCAGGGGAGACAACGGACTTTGGGTTGTCCATGTCAAATGCAGCCATGTTTCCTGTGGAAGAAAGACACCAGTTACTCACCCCTATAGGTCACAGAACCCTATGTGCTCTGAAACTATTGCTGCATATTGTTTAGCTGCAAAGCAGAAATGCATCATACTGATTTGAATCCAATGTTTGCGAGGTAAAATCTAAATCAGATTTAAGGCTAACAAAACAGACGAAAAGCAATATATTGTAATATTCTCACTCATTTTTCTGTAGTGTTCTAGGAGTTATGAATAGGTCTCTCCAATGGCAGAATGGAAAATGATGTCACCTTGTAACCAAGATGTCCTATGTTTGATCCCTGGTGGCACAGTGGTTCATATCCCACTGTAAACTGTAGGTTCCGTCCCTATTAGCCTATCTGTGCATAAATTGGACTTAAATAAACAAGAAAAAACTATGCATAGCCCACTATCAAATATTCATTTAGCATCTATTTTTTGCATTCTATCCTGTAGTGTCAGACATGATGAAATCCAAGAATCCTAAAGATTTTAAGTGAAATTTTGATTCTGTGTATACGTGTGTATTTAGTCTTTGAATAAAAATTTGAGATTTCATTCAGAATTACAAAACTGAAATGATGTTTTGAATGTCACTTTTGAATCAAAATTATGTTAAGTTTTTGCATGAAAATTATGATTTTTAACCACGACAAATGTTGCAAATATTTTAACACTTGCAACTATTGTGAACAAATTTGAATTCCTACAATAATTACGTATCAGCATCGTTACTTGCAGAATATTGGTTCCGATCTTGGCTGATATGATTCATCATTAATGGCAGCTCAAAAATATTCTAATGGATTGTAAGAATGTAATTTAATGCACTGAAATCTTGAAACTGAGTGTAAATTCACGTTTAAAGTTTGCAAAACATGAATCTGCTCACAGTAAGTAAATAAATTTTGGAGTCAGTTGATCTTAACATGTTTGATGTTGGAGACAAAAGGATTGTTTTGAGCATCAGAAAAACTTCACAAATATTTAAACCTTAATGCAATTAAAAACAATCATAATTTTCAGATAGATTCATTTTGTAATATACATGGAGTAGGACTTATTTTTGTGGAATACCCCATATACATATATCTATTAATTATACCATGATAAAATGAAACATACCGTATTTACTCGAGTATAATACGCGTGCGTGTATAATGCGCACCCTAGTTTTTTCTTAATGGGGAAAAGCGACTAACAATTATAACTCATATATAATGTGCAATATAATTCAGGTTCAGGCTTTCTTGGCTGTAGATCTTAAAGCTGCTGCTATGCTGATCAAGAGGCGAGCTAGTCACAGCTTTTATTGGTATTGGTACTTCGAAGTGATATATCCAAATATAATTTATGAGATCATTTATTGGTTATATTTAGGCTCTAACTTTGGTGTAAAACTTTTGCTCATTCCTTCTTTACTTTTTCTACTAAAAACTTGAAAATCTGCTTTTTTTGTGACGTAACTATATGAGGCACATTCAGGACCTTCAAACTAACAGTAGCAGCACATCATTTCTTCCATGAAGACATTTACACACTCAATACATGTCATATTGTTTGGCCAGTAATACATTTTAATTATTATTTTCTTTTTCCTTAACTTTTCTTCCATCCACAGTGCTATAAAAATCAGAATGTTCCTTCATTTTGTGATGAGCTTATTTCAACAGCATTGCTCATTAGTGTTGCCACCTTGAATGAAAAACTGTTGCCATATTCAGAAACTGCAGAAATTAAGCTTTACAACGATATATAACATGATAGGGTTCCGTAAACATGAAAAATCAATGCAAATGTCACAAAATCATGGAATGAACCTGTACGGTTTCATGTTGGCCATCTGAATTATTCCGTGCATAATACGCACCACAGTTTCTTAGGACAAAATTCTTGAAAAAAGTGTGCATTATACATGAATAATTATGGTATTTTAAGCTGTGTCTTTCCTAGACAACCTGACCATGCAGCAACACTAAATTAATTTTAAAACGATAGTAAAGTTTGCCTCCATTGTGGAGTGGTTAGTACAGCTGGCAAAGAAGCCAGGGGTCCCAGGTTCGAATCCCAACATGGGCACGGGTGTTCTTTGTGACTGTACCATTCATCAATTTCATATCACCCATATTAGCCAAAAGTGGCAGAAAAGCAAAGTAACATAAACCAAACCAATGAAAAGCATAGCTATCTGTTTAGGTTTACTCTAGTGAATCATAGTGTATGCACCAACTAAGTATTTATTACCTTGTGTTGAAGAAATATGAAAGATTAGCAGATGTCAGGCAATGTCAAATATAGGATTCTATGTGACAAAACCAAAATTTAGGTGCACGAACACACACACACTAGTGCAAACCTCAACTCACCAATGGCAAAACCATAACCGGAATGAACATCGGGCAGTCCAACAGATTTCCCTACGATGCCAGGAAGAGCAGCTACATTTGCAATCTGCTTCATTCCTGGGAGGAAACCTCCAATCATTCCAGGCCTGCAAGCGTTGCGAAGTTCGTCAAACATCAGCTTCTCCAAGTGGTTGTTGACGTAGAACACACCTTCCACCTGAAAGTAGAAACATGTATCTGTTACAAAACGAAGGTTGTACTTCTCGACTTCTATATGCTGGATGATTTTCACAAGCTGTAAAGGCGAATGAGAAAAACTTTTGAAGTCTTGAAACTGAGTTTAAATTAATGTTTAAATGATTTCTCTTGTACTCTACGGTTGTAACCATTGTTATACCTGTATCTTTAACCAAACTAAAAATAAATGTCTGATGAAGGGAGCGTGTGTTCTCCTGAAACGTCACAACAAAAAAACTGTGTTTTTATGCTTGTAACAACCGTGGACTACAAGATAAATAATTCTACAAAGCAAGCAATGCATACATACAAGAAAAATTAATGTTTAAAGTTTGCAGAAAGTGAATCTGTTCGTTTAAGTTGTATGAATCATTGAAAATTGTTGCCAAAAGGCTATAGCAGCCAGCAATTGACAAAATCACCTTGCATTCAACTGTAACATCAACGTCTACCTGGAGCTTAGGATAAGGGGCAGTCAATCAGACGTAACATTCAGAAGTGTTCTTGAGACATAGTTTTGCATTTTTCACTGCACATGCATAACTTCATTCAATATTAACACTATACATGAAAAGGCTGTTCATATGCAAATAATAATAGCCACTAAAATTTGGTTATCTATTATTTTCATTCCCACAGCAGTTTATGAAATAGACTGTTACTGATATAGGACATAGTTTTGACAGTCCCATGCATATTGCAAAAATTCTGTGAGATATAAAGAAATAAAAACAATCTTAATACAAGTTATTTTTGCCATGTGTATGTTGTTTCATTTAAGCTCATTTTATTTTGTTTATGACGTTACCTCTCTCGAAAACATCAGCAATACACTCTGGCATTACAGTATCCACAACTTTAGCAATAAAATTTTACATTTTAGGAGCATTCTGCAACATTCCATGCAAAACTTTACTTTTGGGTTTCTGACAACCACTCTTACAACTGTTTATTATTTGGATTAATTTCTAGAAAATAGGAAGTTCTGGCTTAGTTTCTGCACTTTTCACTCTACTTTTCGAGTTTGCTTCGACTTCTTAACCACTTTAGATACAGAAGGATAATTGAGGCTGGCCATACAGTTTAAAGTGGGTCGTAACCACTATGCACCTTCACAGCGTTTCGAACCAGGGAGCCCTTGAGTACAAGGTGACAATTTCATTGTGGAGGCCAACTCTACATTGCTACTTTTGGAGTTAACTCGTTTTCCCTTCGCTTATTATGCTTGAATAATACCGTGCGTCCATTTCGATCTGCAGCCGAGAGATCGGGAGAAGCGTGGCGGGCGGCACTGACGGAGATGCCGACATTTGCGGCCTGAAATGCCCGCTTATTTTTATGGACATATGCAGACATTTATATAAATATTGCAAAACGAGCACTAACCTGTGTTATAAGAGTATGGTTTTAATTTTAGTAGGTTGGTGACTGTATGTGCCGATGATTTTGACACGCCCACCTCTTGTGAAACACGGCGTAGAGGTTTGTTTGGAGAACGTTCTAACGCTGCACCAATATCATCGAGTTTTGCTTCGGTTAGAATCCGTCGTTTTTGCTTAGGTGTTTTAAAATTTAACGATACAGTTTCTCGGAATTTAAGGACAAGATATCTAACCGTATCTCTGTGTGGAGTTGAAACGCATGGGAATTTCTGTACAAATTACCTACACACGTCTCTACACGAGTTTGTTTACACGTAGGTACGTGTCATACATAAAAAATCTTTGTTCTAACGTGAATCTTGCGGCTGGCATTCCAATCGTCTCACTGACACGTCACACATACACACTACAATAACACAAACAAGTAACTGCAAGTAACCAAGAATAACACTCTTGCGCACAGTACGAAATTAACACGCTCTTGGTTTACATTGCTCGCCACTATATTTACAACTCTGTCTTCATCTAGTCGCGAAGGAACAAAAAACTCGAGCTCGGATATTTCGGATTGCGAGGAAGCTCACGAAAACCATTCACTTTTATCGGTTTCGTCTGCAGTGTAATCCTGATACAGTGTTGCACATTCGAAACCTCCAAACGATTCCCATTGCCACAAAACTCTTTCAAGGATATAAACTTAAGCAGGACATTACTGATCAAAACCATGATTAAAATGCTTTTTTATCTGTGGCTCTTAACATCGTTTCTATAGCGTATTTATTTGTGTATATAAGAGCAGAACTTGGATGAATTACAGAAGAACTTTTGCGTGTTATAACACAGGTTAGTGATCGTTTTGCAATATTTATATAAATGTCTGCATATGTCTATAAAAATAAGCGGGCATTACAGGCCGCAAATGTCGGCTTCTCCGTCAGCGCCGCCCGCCACGCTTCTCCCGATCTCTCGGCTGCAGATCGAAATGGACGCACGTTATTAACAAACACACACACACATATGGAGGGTGTCCAGAAAAGATTGTAATTTTTTAAAACATATATTTTCAGCCCCACAATGTTGTATGAACATGCTCATTACAACAAAAGGATAAAACTCTGAGTTTAGTTAACATACGTTGCAAGTTGTCACTTATATTCAGCCGACCTTTGTGGTTAAATAGTTATTTCTGCATGTTCACACCGAAGGCCAAGTGAGTGCCTGCACAAGTTACATGTTGTAAGCCTCCAGTTGCAAATGTCTATAAAGCACATCCCATACCGTAGAGTGTGGCATTTCCAATCCACAACTCGCTTTTCGAAACGAGTTCCTAGGATTGCGATGGAAGGCTTTCCAAAACTCTCTCCACTTCTCCCACCAAAAGTGATGGGCGACCAGTATTTTGCCTTTGCGCTGGTAAACTTTCTCCATATATTGAGCACACCAACGCTTAATGTGGTTTTTATCAGATGGATCAAACCAAAACTGGAGTCAAAAACTGACGTCCAACACTAAACCATTCTTGCTGTTTGGTCAGCACTCTTTTGTACAAACAGTTCACATGTGCACGGTGGATGCTCAAGTGAAAGTTCTGCAGACTAGTTGCAATCAGTGCTTGTTACATATCTCTCCGCACACTGGTTGCTTAGAACAAAATAGAAGAAATAGGTAAATTGTTTCTAGACACCCTGTATAATAATTAGTTCTACATAAATGTGCTTCTCTTTTCTCTTATGAATCCTCTCCGCAGTTCATTTGGGTGGCATCTTGCTTCTCAGCTACAAAATGAAGTGAATATATCTTTAAGAACAGCAAGATGGATTGAAGCATTTCTCGATGCATCGTTACTGACGCAACCGTGTTACGTCAGTAACGCTAGTATCTGCTGCTTTAGTGTAGAAATATGTGTAAAAATTATATTGCTTTATTCGTATTTCTGTTATTTATAACATGCATTGGCAGTTTCTGGTTAGAGTAATAGTTTGCACATAATAACAATTTTACTACAATTTCTGTTACTGTCATAACAACAAAAGTGGCCATGTTTAGAGGGAAAGTCTTTGATGTCTTTGCAATGTTCAAATTTTTAAATGAAAATGAACATTCATCTTTAGTTTAAATGAAGTGATACTTGTTTTCAGTCTGTGTTCTAAATTAAGCCTCTCAAACTCTGACTATAACCACCTGCAATAATGCTGATTAATAATACACGCGCTGTATCTCAAAGAAGATAGTCTCCTGGGTCACCTGAAAGGAAGTAACTGCCAGTCCCCGTGGCAGAGTGGTTAGCACATCGCACTATGACACTAGGGGTCCCAAGTTCTAATCCCAGCCTGGACATGGAATATTTGTGTCCATTCATCAATTTCATCATGTCATCACTCATCTCCATCTTTGCAAATTAGCCAAAAAGTGGCACAAAAAGTGAAGTAAAATAAAGCAAATAATAAAAAAAAATCAAAGTATCTGAACTGAAGATTTAAGACATTAGAGATGTATGCCATATTAAGTATTTCCAGAAAATTCACTTTATTTTTTAATGTCCTATTTCCGGTGAAATTGCCCACAAAGAGATAAAGGATTCTGAAAATATACATCTTTAGAAGTACCGGAAAATATGAGTGCACTTGGTGGAAACCTTAGGCAGTGCTATTGCGTGACATCAGTGGCTCTCCTGAACCTGAGGAAAAACCTCCATAACAAAGACAGCATGTGCTGCAATTTATTATTTACATGATATGGATTTTTCAAAATCAACCAAAAAAACATTTACACTAGACTCTCGCTAATCCTGCCATTCCTTGCACATATGGGTGCCGGATTCGCGGAAGTGCCGGATTATTGAGAGGGTCGGAAATTACGTACTACTATGTAGTTTAAACACACAGGGACTATACAGGCTGTACTTTATTAAATCCAAAGACACTGCACATTCATTTACATAGAAAATTTAGTTGTTCAGTGTGTACATATACAGTAGTATCACTCACTATGAAACATGTCACGAATTTTTAGTTGTCGCAATGATGATACAATACGGTGGCATGCTTTATCACGCAAACGCTTTACAAGCATTACATCGGTACTGCATGTATCTGGTTGTTGCATAATGTACTCCAGGAAGATGTATGCAGCTTCCGCACCAGCAGTGTGAGAAATCTTCATGCTCTACCCTCCTGTGTCCTCTTCTTCATCCCTTTCATCATTAGTACTTTCCTGCACGCTCTTGATTATTTCTTCATCTGTTAAAGTTTGAGTTTTCCTCATTCAGCCACTTAGCAACATCCTCTTCATCAATTTCTCCTCCTCCCGGAAGCTTGTGTAACATATCAATGTACATATTGTCAGCAAATGATGATTCCGAATTGACTGGCTCATCGCTGTCGCTCAGTACTGGCTCCAACTTTTCATCAATGCATGGCCACACTTTTCTCCAGCTCTTCATTATGGTTGCGTTCTTCACTTTATCCCATGCTTCTGCTGTTTGGAAAACAACGTAACGTAAGTTGATTGCTTTCCACACCTTCAACATAACTTCGGTAGAGTCGTTTTCAAATTCGTTCAGCAAGGAAACAAGAAGTGCATGTCGATAATGACGTTTAATTTGATTCCAAAATCCCTTGGTCTATGGGCTGTATCAGGGCTGTCACATTTGGTGGAAGAAAGAGTGCTTCTATACCATCGGACTTTAGTGTCACATCAGAAGGATGACTGGAAGCATTGTCAATTATAAGGATGGCTTTCAATGGAAGTTTTTCTTCTTCAGTTCTTTTCTCACAGCTGGTACAAATGTTTGGTGGAACCACCGAGAGAATATTTCTCTGTCCATCCACGCTTTCTTCTGGGCACAATATTGCACTGGTAGTGTATTTCCTTCACTGTGTTGAAAACAACGTGGATTTTGGGATTTCCCAATCACCATGAGCGGTAGTTTATGACTCCCATTTGCGTTACAACATGCCATTATGGTTACACGCTGTTTCTGTTGTTTGTACCCACGAGCTTCCTTCTCGTTCTTGGCAGCTAATGTTTTTGAAGGAAGCATCTTGTAAAAGAGGCTGGTTTCGTCAGCGTTGTACAAGGCATCTGCAGTTAAATGTTCTTCCTCTACTATCTTCCGTATCTTCTTTACAAACTCTTCTGCATATTTTTCGTTAGCTGAGCGACTTTCCCCGGTGACTGTCAGCTGCTGCACGCCATGTCATTTTTTTCCAATTTGATAACCAACCCTCGCTTGCTGCGAACAAGTTACTGCCACCAAGTTGTTTGTTAAATGAAACCGCTTTTTCCTTTATTATCGGGCCACTGACTGGAATTCCTTTACTTCGTTGCTGTATGAACCATCTATAAACAGCTATGTCCAGTTCTTCATTGTCACTCTTTCGCATAACCTTCCGTTTCCCCAACTCGCTATTCATTTGGGATGTGTACTGTCGAATAACTTCTTCTTTCTTCTTGATGTCATAAATAGTTGCTCGTCTAACACTGTATTCAATAGCAAGCTTACTGTGAGAGCCTCGGTTCAACTTATCTAAAATTTCGAGTTTCTGCTTGAGGTCAAGCGTAGTGTGTTTCCTTTTAGAAGCCATAGTATGTACTGAACTTCACTGTAAGAAAGTCACAATTTCAAATACTGTACGTATGTATAGCATTGTTTAACATTTTTAACTAACAACATTGTTGAACACGATAATTCATTGTTGTGCGCGTCATTTCGTCATTTCTGCTTGAGTGACTACAGGCCGGATGTGGGCCGGACTATTGAGGGCCGGATTAGTGAGAGTCTAGTGTATTTACAATTAACTGTTCTATGAAGCACAAATACTGACACTAAGTAAAAATTAGAAATAGAAAATACATACGTTCATGTTTGGTTGAAATCCTTTCTTAATCTTCCAACAGTTGGGGGAAATCTTCTCCAAATATTTGAGTTCATCATTATACTGGCGAACAACCATGGTGGCCTATGATGCAACTTGAAGTAGTTTTATTTGTTACTGATCTGGAAAGTAATAAATAAAACTTTATTTCACAATTAAAATCTGGGCCCAAGGTCCTCTTGTTTTATTGTGATTTCATCATGCTACGAATGCAATTTTTATATGGTTCAATTTCGATTTACGTCTGTTAACACACGCTATGGAGTTTTAGCAATTGCTTAAGATTTTGTTCAATATATGCTTTTGTGGTTAGGTTAGGCAGGTCAAATTTGGTTCTCTTAGCATTAAAAGAAAGTCCCTAAATGCATTCTACTGAGGTTCCAATTTACTTCTACATTCATTCCCACTAGTCTACGATATTTACTGTCACTTGTCAACGGAGAATACCTTGTTCATGGAAAGCACGCATGCTTGCATAAGGTAATTTTTAAGTTGTTTCTCTTTTTCAACATAAATAACTTTTTTTAGTACTTTAGTAGCTATTATACGGACTACCACAATTAGTATGCTAGACGTACCTAACCTAACCTTCATATGTAATTAGTATGCCATAAGAACCTAACCTAACTAATTAGGTTGAGTTAGGTTAAACCCCTATCACACGGAACTGGATTTCTATTTGGAATGCTCTAGTTGACGCTGGACTGGCTACCCATTTGCTAGTTTTCGCCTCACACGGTACTTGTTTACCGTACTTGTCGATAGTCTTTCGTTCCCATAATGGCGGCCGCGCGAGATGTAAACAACGTATCACTTCACACTTTTAAAATACGATAACTATTCAACCGAGAGGAATATCGCATCACATTAAATGGTTTTAGGTAGAGAAGAACGGCGCTGATAAAATACATAATTTACAACGTTTACTGTACACGTATGGAAGAATATTTTAGCTTTTTCAATTGTAAACATGCCTTTCGTGTTGTATGCACTCGGAAGCCACAGACAAAAAAAGGCTACTTTACAAACTCACAGAATATCTTCACATGGCCAAACTTTGCTCTGATTGGCTGTTCCACAGAATCTAGTCGAAGAAGTTAGTAGCAATTAGAACATGTCCTATTCCTCAAAACCAGTCAAGCAGTCAGCCAGGCGGCCATGATTACTAGCCAGAAAGTCAGTTCATCGCCAACTAGGGCATTCTAACTAGAAATCCAGTTCCGTGTGATAGGGGCTTTAGGTACGTATAGCATACTAATTGAAGGTAGTCCGAATAATACCAAAGTAACCTTTTTCTTTCGAATCCAAACAGTGCTCATTACTTCAAGGAAGGTTCAAATTTTGTGTGACAATGATTGGTAGTGATTGATTGTTATATGATTTTTTTCAAATTCTCCTAGCGGAAAGACTAATTATCACATTTTGGAATGTTTGGTTTTCGAAAAAAGTTATTCATGTTGAAAAAAAAAAACTTAAAAATTACCTTACGCAAGCATGCGTGCTTCCCATAGACGAGGTATTGTCGACAAGCGACAGACTAGTGGGAACGAATGTAGAAGTAAATCGGAAGCTTAGTAGAATGCATTTAGGGACTTTATTTTAATGCTAAGAGAACCAAACCTGACCTGCCTAACCTAACCACAATTGAACAAAATCGCAAGTAATCGCTAAAACTCCGCAGTATGTGTTAACAGACGTAAATCGAAATCTAACCATGTAAAAATTACATTCGCAGCATGATGAAATCGCAATAAAACAAAAGGAACTTGGGACCAATGATTTCCAAAATTCTAAAAGAATTTGAAAAAAAATCATAAAACAATCGGAACAGTTACCAAAATCTGAACAAAATTAACAACTTAACACAGTGATCAGGCCATTACAGAAAATAAGAAAAATGGTCCATATTCATCAATACTTATTAGTAGCATGCTTCATTCAATGTGATGTAAAGCACAGATAGCTGGGTACCAGTCTGTTCAAGCCAAAACATATTTCACTCCTCCATTTTGTTATTTTTTACATTCGTACACCAAAAAACATTGTTTAAGGTGGGATTTTGCTTTTTTCACTGAAATAACTTTGGAGCGAATTTACAATATAAGAGATATTCTCCAATTTTGTTAATAATTCACATACTCACTAATTTAGGTCTCACAACCACGAATCTGAATTTGAGCGTCACGTCTAGAAATCAGAAAATAAGGGGGTCCATGATCTCAACCAACAATGTAGAATTGCTCATTCTTTTTTGCAAGATCTATCGTTTCACAACGAAATATTACATATTCTTGATATACTACAACCACAAATTTTAACTATATTTGCCTAACCCAACTGCAACTAACCTAACCTTACTGTGAATGGTGCGTGGGGCTATTCACCAATGGTGTGTGACCTATGTGTGCATGGTTCTACAACCCCAAATTTTAGCTATGTTTGCCTAACCTAACCTTCCCCTGAATGGTGCGTGACCTATGCATGAATGATTCTACGCCCCCATTTTTTAACTATGTTTGCCTAACCTAACCTTCCTGTGAACGGTGCGTGACCTACACGTCCATGGTTCTACACTTTTGTAACACGTAACTGGTGAAGAGACATTTTTAATCAAAGTAACTGAATCACCGTTTTTAAACTTACCTCTAATTAAAATCCGCATTACACATGTTCTTATCAATACACGCACGGTTTCTGTACAATTTCAAAGCATGCCTGCGTGGACACTTTTAACTACCCTCCTTCGGCAGAACACCAAATTCCATCAATTTGTTAAACAAACCACGACCATCTAGTAAAGTAAAGTAATTACACAATAATATCTCTATATTGTAAATTCTTACCCAAATTTTGACTAGTGTTTTCTATCATCTGTGGATATATGCAGTGTTTCAACCTACTTAACCGAAAAATTCGTACTTTCGTGTTTCAGATTTTGTATTTTTTTCTGGGTTCCAAAACCCCACGAACCATGCACGCATAGCCCCACAAACCATTCATAAATAGCCCCACGAAACATGCACGTCAAGGTTAGGTTAGGCAAACATAGTTCAAATTGTCATGTTTTGGGAAAACAATGGCATCTTTGGAAACACTGACTGGGGGTTAAGTCATCGAACGCACGAAACATTTGGTTCACGTAGTCGAAGGTAATGGAGGCAAGAGCTTTTGTGCATCGCAAAAACATTAATGTCGAAAAATACATGCTTTACCAGCCGAACAAATTGAACGAAGGGAGAAAACACTTCCACGACCTTTGAAATGTCTACAGAAACTCAGTTCTGTAAGTACTTCCTCCTGTAAAATTGAAGAAATGTGTTTTGGCTATAACAGACTGTTACCGATTGCTGTAAAGGTCACTCTGACAGAGAGACAAAGAAAATGAACTAAGTCAAGAAATAAATTACTGTACGTATACAATAGAAATTCGTTCATACTGACAACTCATTAATCTAAGTAATATACAACATATCACACAGTTTCAACACATATATCAAAACTGGAGGTAAATAATTTTACAAAAAGGACAATGGTGTAAACAACTTAATGTATTATATGAACAATTCAAGACATCGCCTAACCCTTAACCTCTGCATCTCCGGGGGAAAAAATATTTGGTAACAGTTTCATACATCGGAGACACATTTCTTCATTTTTACAGAAGAAACTACAGAAATGAGTTTCTCTAAGGTTGGCAACGTTAGTCGAAGTATTTTCTGTGGTAACAGTAGTATAAGTCGGAGACGGATTTCTTAAAATTTACAGGAGAAAAGACGAGAAAATACTGACGGAATTGTGTTCTTGAGGACTTTCTGAAGCCGGAGATATTTTTTTTTATAATCGTGCTACGTATTTTGCCTGTAAATAAGGTATTTTTCATCAATCATGCATCTCCGTTGTGCGATAGCTCGTGCCGCCATTACCGTCGACTACGTGAATCAAATGTTCCGTGCGTTTGGTTATGTAACCCCCTCACAGTGTAGCAACCACGCGGAAGTTTGACAAGATGATGTGTGAGCGTGAGTCAAGATTTGCCCGCCGAATTAGCAACGACCAATAAATGATTATAATGCTAAAAGTAACGTGTTTTTCTTGGAAAAAAGTTATGGCCAGCTTGAAAAATCTTCCGCTATGCATATGAGGTAAGTAGCAATGATTTTTATTTGAAAACAACAGAGTTTTATGTGTCTCCGGCTTATACTACTGTTACCTTTTCTTTCATCGTGGTATCTATTTGACCGGGAAATCATGTCAGTGTTTCCAACCCCCCTTTTTTTAACTATCCTTGCCTAACCTAACCTTATCGGAATGGTTCGTGGGGCTATCCATCAGCTACCCGTGCATAATGTACAATTTGCACACGTGACGAACACGATAGTAGGTATTTTTCGGTGAAGAAGGTTTGAAACACTGATATTCGAAAACAAAAGAAGCTATATCATTCGCAAAGTAAGCGATATCGCACCATTACGTGTGTTCGGTAGCACTTAAAAAAATGCGTTATTTTAGTAGAAAAAGTTTTTGTTTTCGTGTAAAAAGCATAATGGCACCTTGAACTATGTTCTGCAATACACAATTGGTAAGTACGAACCATGCCAAACACAAAATATCCGATTTTAATGTGTCTCGAATCTATGAAACTGGTACCAAATATTTTATTCGAAAATGTTTTAGAGTGCGAAATTAAATAATTTACACAGAATCGTTTTGGTAACTATCAGTGTCACAACCGTAAATTATTGGGGGGGGGGGAAATTACACGTCTGAAAACGATATACTTACATTTATACTTTGATACAGTAATAAAGGTATTACAAAATTCAACAAACTACTTTAAATCCTGAGGTAGACTTCACACAAGTGTTGAAACACCGGCAACTTGTAGGTAACTTGGAGTTACTCGGAGTATGTATGGAATTACCTACTCGAAGTTCAAGTTAACATCCAATGAATTCCCTATTCAAAGTTCAATTTAACACCCAATATACGAAAAATCCAAAAAAAATCATGTCATTACGTTGAAATACCATGACATGTAGTAAACTAATTTTCTAAGTGTGAAAAACGTCATATGTTCACATAAATTAATAAATCATGAAATAAAAATCAGAGAAAAATAATTCTTTTGACTACCAACACGACTCAGTAGTGCCAACTGTGCAATAAGTAAACAAATCGTACCGTAATATGTAAACATGTTATGATGTTATTTTCTGCTGGGTAATCGCGGACACCGGCACGAGCTATATTTCTAATAACCTTGGGCACAAGTTTGGGAATTTGCGTTTAGGAGGCAAGTACCGATTATAAAGGTAGATAGTAAGTAATCTTAACTATGTTTGGCTATTCGAAAGATTTTCAAATGGTTAACATTAGCACGAACATGAAAATAATAATTAGATAAGATAAATAGAAAAAAGTTTATATTTACTGCTATGGTTATGATGACATGCAAGTTGGAAGCAACGTGGTTACGTAATATTATTTCCGTAAGATCGTGTGATCCTCCTACAAATACCATACAATTATTATGTATTTTTTAGGTTTTTGATTATGATAATGACTAACATAAGTAGGAAATGTAGTCACTTATCGAGCATAAACCCTGGAGAAAAGAAATCCATGGCATGAACCCAGGGGGTGTGGCATAGGTAACCATGAATTTCGTCTTTTTTTATCGAAACTATATCCCCTGTGGAAGTGCTAAACTGATTCCATGACATCTGATAAATTATTCTGTGTAGGATCTTTCCTATTCATTCTGGGGAATGCTGGGATTTTTTTTTCCGGTGCCCACACAGCGTCGTACATATAAAGTGGGTACACGGAGGAAACTGTGGCAGGTAAAGGTAGCCAGAGGGGGTGGTGCTGATCACGTCACCCCCACCTTCGGCCATGATCAAGAAAGTGTGGAGCCCTAACTACACACCCCTATACACTTTCATGGCATGGCGAAAAGAACAGGGCAGCACATTACTTTTTTCATTATTTGGTATCCAGTACCGTCATCATTAACAAATCGGAACGAGTTTACAATACCGGACCACTCTTCAATTTCTATGAAATGTCGCCTACTCACTAATTGTGCACTCCTAAACACGAATCTGCATGTAATAATTGGCGGTCAAGTATGGAAATCGAGAAAAAAACGAAATAAACTATGTTTTCTTAACGTAACATAACCCTACCATAAGAACAATAGCTCCACGGAAGACGCCATTTTCCCAACATGAAGAAATCAACAGGCAAGACAAGGTATAGTTCTCGTAGCTAAAATATTAATTTTTCTTTGTATTTATGCTAATGGAACCTAACCTAACAGGCCTAACCTAACCTCGTAGGCATTCCTCGTCTTACGTCAGCAAGATTGTTGTGCATAAAGAAGACTATTAACGAATTGCGAAAGAAAGATGGTTCCGAATTGCTGTGTAGGGACAATCAGCGTGGTAAATCGCAAGGTTATTTTACAATTTCTAGACTTAAATGTACAATTTTAACAAGCGACCGCCAAATATGAACTACAGTTACATCATCAGGACACCGAAATTAGTAAGTAGGCGAAATTTTATAGAAATTGGAGAGTGGTCCGGTATTGTAAACTCATGCCAACAAATCATATTACATACACGCATACGCACACATATACACAGTTTTTTTGGGGTAACAATTATAACTTGTTACTTATTAGAAATGCTTATATTGAGAGCGAAGTGAACAAGAAAAATATTACTAATTTCATACCTTTCATTCTTTCAAACAGGCAATAACAAATACTTTCACGAGTCATCATGTAAGTAAACTGCTACATTTCCTTTGTCCTCTTGCATCTGCCCCTCCTCCCTCCCCCAAACCATCCTACCTCCTCACTAAAGTTATTGCTTGCTCGAGGGCAGCAAGGTCATTGGACCGTTCTGGTACTTGGTACCCTGGATAGAAGCAAAATCTAGCATAGAAGCAAAATCTAGCAGAATGAACAAAATGAATCAAAAACAAAGGTTTACTAGGGAAGGGAAAATTTAACCGTAGTTGCATATTGCCTTACAGAAACGGTGCACTGAAACAGCAGGGGTACAATAACAACCCAGGGATAAGTCTTCCCTGCCATTTCCTTCCCTTAACCCCTTAAAGCAAGAAAGACCGCTCCCTGCAATTTGTCATGTTCGACACAAAGGAGTCTAGTCATACAGTGAAGTCTGTCCTCTCGCAGGAACATTTTATGACAGGCAGTTCAGAGAGTATTTGGGACGTAGTGCCGCCTTCGGTTGTCCGCAACCATCGCGCCAACATTTGTTCAACAGTCTTGTTGTATTGTCTCCATTCAAGCTTTGTGTTGGTCTTAGGGCCACCTTGTCAAAATGTTGCTTTCCTGAAGAAAGAAGATCGAGTTTTATTCTAATTTCTGGGCCTTCCTGATGGCGCAGTGGTACCATCGTTCCCTTGTAATTAATGGTTCCTGGGTTCGCTACCTGGTGGATGAACATAGTGGTTCGGATCCCACTTGAAACTGTAGGTCCAGTTCCGATTAGCCTTACTGTGCACAAAGTGGACTTAAAACAACTCAATCAATCAATCTTGTTTCTGGCTGTGAATTTAGGCAGGGACGTAATTATAACAATAATAGGATGTTATAAAACATTATTAATAATAGTAATAATGATGCTTTTAACATTGAAATTATTGTCAAATTTAAATTTTAGCACATTTAGTAGTATTCCAGTGCAAACAGCACTTTAAATTATGCGAGTGATTTGTAACTCTCCTCTAGACACTAACGTGTGCAGATTTTTTTTTTCAGAGGGAAGGGGGGAGAGACAGTATAAAATATTTCATAATTACCACTTTTAAGCTTTCTTTTGAAAGTTGTTCAAAGACAGAAATTTCTGGAGAGTTATAGCCCCATCAGCTCCCCCATGTGTACACTAGTGCCTCGAGATATAGTAGAAAAAATAGATGCGTGCCACTTTTTTGCGGCAATTTCGAAAATTGTGCACCTCGTAACTTGCACCCTGCAAACTTGCACCCTGCATTCTCGCAAAACGACGTTGATGGTTTGTGCAACTATCATGCACAAAGACACTGAAATGTCAAGATGAGGACAAATTGAAGTGGGGATCTGACCCCTGTGTTCCCCTCCGATTTTCATGAAACTTTGCAGGTGTATAGAGGGGCCCAAAGAAAGAAATACGTGTTTTTTTTTGTTTCGACTAAAAAACTGTTTTAGGGGGCAAAACCTGCCTCAAATGTCAAGATGAGGACAAATTGACGTGGGGATCATCTGACCCCTGTGTCCCCCTCCGATTCCCATGAAATTTGACAGGTGTATAGAGAGGCCCTATGCCCCCTCTTTCTTCCTATGCCATATTTACGTGGTTTCGGGGTCAGATCCCCACTTTAATTTCTCCTCATCTTGACATTTGAGGGGGGAGGGAGGGCTCTATACACCTGCCAAGTTTCATGGAAATCGGAGGGGGAGACTTAGACCTCCCTTGTAAGTGTATTAATTAATTACAAATCGCGCACGCGGGCACACATATATATATATGTATGTATGTATGTATATTATATATATATATATGTATATTAGCAGGTAACAATATGTTATAAGCACATTCTTACTTTTCAAAGAAGTGCATGTGGGATGGCAAAACGGATCCGGATCCGAAAGTTCTGTGTCTGGATCCGGATCCCGATCCGAAAGTACCGGATCTGGATCCTTAGGATCCGGAACCAACCGGATCCGGATCTGGCCATCCCTATCTTGTATATGGTAAGTTGCAATATATCAAGAAATTCATCTTAAGCGCATTTACTCCTCCCCCCCAACCTTTTCGCTTTAGATGGCGGCTGTCGATAAGGAATAAGCCCCTTCCGAAATCAAATTCTGGCTACCGGCTTGACCACCAGCAATCGAACCTTGGACCTTTTGATTGATTCATTCATTGAACTGGTGTTTAAAGTCCACTTTATGCACAATAAGGCTAATCAGGACTGGACCTACAGTTTAAAGTGATATCCGAACAACTATGTGCCTTCATCGGGAATCGAACCCAGCCAGGTTGTTGAACCAGCCGAACCAAAGACGAGAGCGTAATTATTTGAGCGTGTGGGAACTTGGTTTTATCCGGTGCCATCGTATATTCAGTTTTCCACACACAAATAATATTAATTTTAAGAAATTAGACGTGTGCATATAATTTCTTATCGTCATCATTTCCCAAGTGAACAATCAGATGCCATAGAAGACTCGGGCCCACCCTTGAACTAAGAGATATCAGATTCGATTCCGGTATGAACTGTATACATGAGATGCCTAGCTTGAACTCATTACGCACACACTTCATATTTGCACTGTTGCCAATACTTGTAAACCTGGTTCCAGCACTTTATATCTAAAACCACGGAAAAGGGTTTTATCTACTTCTCAATTTTTTTCCAGCAAATTTACAAATCTAAAGACTAATAACATTGTTCTTGGTGTATCAGCCATTAAGTTAATGAGTTCATTCTGCATTTAGTTTCGCGAATAATGGCTGTGTATTTTACGAGAGTACATCCGTAGACTGTTGGGAGCTACAGAAGAAAATGATGTTCCTTTCCAATTTATTGATTGATTGAGTTGGTGTTTTAAGTCCACTTTGTACACAGTAAGGCTAATCGGGACTGGTTCTACAGTGTAAAGTGGGATCCGAATCACTATGAGCATCCACCGGGTATCGAACCTGGAACACATAGTGGTTAGGATCCAGTCTCAATCAGCTTATCTATGCATAAAATGTACTCAAAACAAAAACTAGGAAAGACGCCAAGTTGGGAGGATGAGATCCTCCTGCTCCTCAATCCTCCACACTGCTGATCATTCATCATTCTTCCTCGTTCTCACAATTAGCCGAAAGTGGCAGAAAGCGACTATAGATAAGAGAATAATTAAATAAACCATTCATTCTCATTGTCATGATTGAGAGAAGTGGAAGAATAGATGAGGAGGTAAACAGAAGAGGACAAATGGGTGGTGGACTATATCAAAGCGTTCGAAGATTAATATGGAATAGGGATGTACCTATGAAATGCAAGAAGGTAATATATAACACATACTATATGCCAATAATTACGTACGGAGCAGAGACTTGGACAATGACACAGAGAGACAAATAAAGATGCAGGCAGTGGAGATGATTTTTTTAAGGAGTATATTGGGGAAGACTAGAAGGGATAGAATAAGAAATGAGGAGATCCGACAGACAGTGCATGTGGTGAAGCTTCAGCACATGATAGATCAGGCACAGATGAGATGGTTTGAAAGAGGATGGGTGCATAAAGACTGCCAGTAAGAGCTTACAATGAACAAGGAGTGGGAATAAGGCCAAGGGGGAGACCAAGATGTCGGTGGAAAGAGCAGATAGTGGAGAGTGTTAGGAGAAGAGGACAAGATTGGAACACGTGGAAAAAGAGGAGTGGTGGAAGACCAGGAAAAGATGGAGAGGCTTGACTTCTATGCCGACCCAGCCAGAGGCAGGAAACAGCGAAGGATGATGATGATGTCATGATTAGCAAAAGTTACAGAAAAGTGACGCAAAAGTAGGAGAAATACATAAATTTGAAAACTATGTATATTAACTAAAGAAAATTGTCCTATCTGCAGGAAAGTCAATAACTCGTACATACTTTTTGCAATATGATAACTATTGAGGAAACTGTCGTTTAAACCTGAGTGTTCTAAACGTATTGTAATTTTAAAATTTGTGAACAAATACTTTCGCGAAAATAATTGTAATTCCAGAAACTCTATCATTCTTGTAACAATAATTTCTTGCTGGTGAGATCCTATATACTGACGATGATCAATGCTGTTAACGTGCTGAGCCATTTATTGCTGGCACTATTCCCTTGTCAGTGCCGTGGAAAATCCATCGCTCGTTTTTGCATTGCAAGTTGTGTCTTACACAGCAATTAATGACATTTTGGTGTCTCTTACACCATGAATATCCACAGGATTTGTTCCGGGGGTGACGCAAACGAGGCACTTTTTTCCAGTGGTGCAGCAAACGAGGCATGTTTCTCCCCAAAATAGCGATGCAGCTAAAAAAAAAACGTAGCTGTTAGCAAGAATATATTCATATATGTCAGTTATCTGGATATCTGAATTATTCAGATACTAATTAAATAAATTACGCAGATATCTATATTCTACAATCTAGATAATCTGTATGTCCATGTAATAGACTGTCTTTATTAACCTCCTACAAAATGAAGGGTTATTGTCGATTTTTTCTGATGCTGTTGCCACATTCAAAATTCACCTGAAAATGCTGGGAAAAAATGTAGCTGTAGCGAAATTCTCGCTACAACTACAGGAATTTTGTAGCTTCGCTACCGCTACAACTACAATTGTAAAAACGTAGCGTCACTACAGCTACAGCTACAAATTTTGTAGCTAGCTACAGTAGCGATGCTACAAGTAGCTCGCTACTTTTGACCACTGATATATGTATATATATATATACAGGGTGCTCGGAAATTCCCCTTACAAACTCCTAGGGCTATTAGAGGGGACTGAGTAGACAATATTTAGATTAGGAACCCATTTTCCTTCTACAACCATGACAATATGTCGGATGTGCCTTTGTTGGTATGCAACCGGGAAGGCAGTACATGGCGTCAGAAGATCACCTGAATTGGGCTCTAGGCAGGATACCGCGGCAGGGTAGACGTCACGTGCCATCACGTGATCTTCAGACGGCATGTACTGCCTTCCCCGTTGCATAACAACACCTGCACATCTGACACATTGTCATGGTTGTAGCACGGAAACTGAACGTTTCCGGACATGGGTTCCTATTCCAAATATTGTCTACTCAGTCCCCTCTACTAGCCCTACGAGTTTGTAAGGGGAATTTCCAAGCACCCTGCATACACACACATACATATGTATAATGTATGTATACAGCATAGGCCTATATGGTGTATAACTAATTTGTTCATTTATAATAGTTTGATAGAAAAAATCTTACGTTTGGGCCCCCCAAACTGATCAACCTAGCTACGTCCCTGCAGGTTTCCATTTCAAAACAACACTGAAAGGAATGATATAACCAATTTCTATTCTGTAGATGGCTTGGAATCCATTGTATTAGCATAGCTATGGCTGCTTGCATTATCTTGTTGAATTTATACATAATTTTGTTGCCAGTGTCGCATACGATTGTGTAATTTGAAGAACAAATCACTAAGCTGTTTGGCTCAACATGTCAAATGCACCCATTGTTATTGTATCTATATTTAAACTTTGTTATCACACTTAACCTAAATAGATAAGGAAGCAACATGACTGATTCTAGTGAATTTTCTTTTTTCTTCAGAGACATTCATTTCAAACATATAACAGTCGAGGAGGAAAATGGTTTTGGAAGTGTATTTTGATTTATTGTCCCAGCCGTCACGGGCGGTTGTATTACTTTTGAAGAAGAACAACATTCCATTTGTATCAAAGCCTGTTTCACTGAAAAAAGGTATGTATAGCATAGGTTAGTTCAGGGTGGCTACTCGCTTGGAATTCCTTGAATTCTGGGAATTATGTGTGAATTTTTCTACATAGATGTGAAACATCACAATTTTAAAATCCAAAACCCATTCAATTTATACATATTTGTAAATGCTTTGAGGAAATTTTTTCACAGTTTAGCTTTTATTTTTATCGATGAAGAAATAAAAAGCTGCGTGGAAAATAAAACAGAATTCTCTCAATTTGTTTACTTTGTTAGAATCCTTTGCAGAACAATCTATCTGACAGACGGAAGATTATTGCAAGTTATTTTGAAGTTGATTAGTTAAATTTGAGTTTGAAATTCTTTTACAGTTAACAATTTTTCGTAGATTAGTACATCCTGTAAAATTTGTGACTTGTGCTTGTAGATGTATTTAGAGTTTGAGTACGTGAAATTGCAAATGTAAACTTCGCACCTTAAATTAAATATTTATTAACTTTTATTTTACTTAAATATACAGGGTGTCATTTTAATGGCGCCCACGGACCACGGAAACATATAGAGGACATCAAAACAAACAACTTGTCTCAGTAACATTTTTCTTGCTGGTGCATCATTTCGGCGCTACAGTCGTTCAAAAAAGCCCATTTTGCTGCCTGAATGCTGGCAACCACACACAACATTTGATTGCATTTGTGACGTCATATCCCATCCTGAAGGGATGCGTTCCAGGGTTGCCAGAAACACTCATATTCTGTGAAAAATGACATAGCTACAATCAGCCACATTATGCACCGTAAAAGAAAACGAGAAAACACGTTCTTTAACCTAACAGGAAGTAAACAAACGACACGAAAACTGGTAGAAAGAAAACAGAATTCAAGTGCAAGTGGTCATATCGAATTTTGTCTCAGCATACATGTCAAATATTTGCAAATCTAGTTACCAAGTTGGCATCTACAATTTAGTCTATCCACTTCGTTCTTCTGATACTAGTTGTCTGTGACACACTGAACAGACGACAAAATAGCAACACATAATATAATGTATATTCGGGGTATTATGAGGCAAGTGACAAAAATGGTTGAAAAAACAGGGATATAAGTAGTAGTAATAGCCGGCCCCTGTGGCCAAGTGGTTAGCACATCGTGCTGCGATGCTAGGGCTCGTTCCAACGAGGATGGTGGCAGTGGCCACTGAAATTAATCGAAAAAGAAGAAAAAACAGCTTTGCGGATAAAAGTGAGTACTAGTTTCTCCGTATTTATAATCATAATCATAAAAAAAGTAGTAGTAATACAAGCTCTCCGACGACTGTGTGTATCTATGGACCGGATACACATGTAATGTAATAGTTTGCAACTGTGAACAGGACAGTATATTCGCTACTGATTCATAATTAGATTGTTACTGTGGTTGTACGTGTTTTAGCCGTAAGGTAACAATGTGAACCTCGGATTCTTCCATTATCAGCATAAAAATACCACAAGGCATGTAGGTCGTGCCACTGTGATTCGTATTATATGGAAATATGCGGCACAGAGTCCTGGGCCCACCACACCTACGCGAGCAGCTAGAAACCGGCCTCCCGTGAAGAGGACCCTGCCGCTATTGCATGTTGTTCGGCGTATGGCGACCTCCAAAAATCCCTCACACAGCGTGCAATGGCCAGCAAATGCCGCACATCGCAGGCTACAATCAACCGTGCCATTCACAGGTATTTACGCCTCAAGGTCATTCACAAGAGCAGTGTGCACGCCCTGAAACCGTGTCATGTGGCTGAGCGAAAAAGGAACTGCAGGAGGCTGTATGAACGTCATCTAGCGGGTGATCGGTGGAAGTGGAACAGGAAACTGGAATTTCTGCAATTCCCTTCTCTGACATACCTGTCAAGAGGCCAGATGCCAGTCCAATGGACTATTGTGCTTTCGGACTCCTGAAGCGGTGCCTGTCCCATCGTCGAGTCCGTGCCATCTCCGGCCTGTGGAAAGCCTGTAACGAGATGGGATGCAATACCCATGGTCCAGCTGCAACACAGTCTCCTGCAATGGAAACTCCGATGCCGGGCAAAAGTCAGTGGTGGTGGCCTGCAGATCGAACACAACCGGTGGTGGAAACACGGCATTTCCTATGTAGATGGCACATTCAAATTCGGCTCAATATAAATGAATCAACCTCTGTAATACGTAAAATAGCGAAAACATCTGCTTGTACCCTTGAATTTTTGGAATGTTCGCGTTGAAAACCGGGAATTATACTTGAATTTTTTTATGGTTCTGGATTAGCCACCGTGTAGTTTTGTAATTTTAATGGCATGAATTTTGAAGTACATTGAAAATCCTCTTACTGGTAATTTCACACTTTGAGCGAGTGATTGTTTTACCTGAATTACATTCAGGAGCAATCCTATTGGTTGATCGAATCGTAGCTGTAATTTTCACCTGACAATGTAATGTTTGTGATAAAGCCATACGAGTCAATGTAGCTGCTATATTGAAGTTGTGGGACCTTATAACATAAGCTACACAGCTACAACAAATATACTCATGGACACAGTAACACTGGAACTAAGATGTAGCAACTATTTTTTTTTAAATCATGTGGTTTTTGTTTACGTTAACTTTGTTATTATAGTGGACGGATAACAGGTTTGAATCATGCTTGAGGCATACAAGTTTCTTTGTGCTATTACTTTTATTTATTAAATCTGTTCGTGAACATTAATCTTCACAGTTGTGATTAACCATTTTGTTTTCTTATTGAGGATTTCTAAGTTTTATTCTTTATTTGCAGGTGAACACTTGACTGCTGAATTTGCTGCACTGAATCCATTAAAGAAGGTTCCTGTACTCGTTCATGATGGGTTCATACTGACTGAGAGGTACATTTAACATAGGAGTTTTCTAGAATAAAATAGACCCTTGTGTGAGGTTACCAGTTGTCCCATTCCTTGTAATGGTATCAGTAAACTGAGACCTCTATAGTTTACAAACCCACAGATTACCATGGAACTGATTACAAAACTATGAATAATTTCTTCTCTCTTCCCCCCCCCCAAAAAAAAAATCACCCTGAGGAGCTATTGTTTAATTCGTAGAATTCCCTGTATGGAATACACTGGTAATCAAAAGAATAAAAAAATATCAATAGTTGAGGGGTTCATAACGTAGAATATCCATGTAAAGATCTCTTAGTTTTCAACATTATAAGCGATCCACGTAAGTGTTGTGGGAACTTCGAAACCATCTCTGTGCGTGTTCATTAAATATAAAAAATATGAGGACAGTGGCAACACAGACTGTCACAAAGATTTTTGAAGTAAAATATATCTTGTTATTATTATTATGGCACTGCAGTCCACTAATGAACTTTGGCCTCTTTCGTGATTTGTCTCAATCTATCTGTACTCTGCACTGGAGCATCCAGAATCCTCATTCACCCATCTTAATTTAGGTCTTCTTCTTTTATCAGGGTAGCTATGATGTTTTGATTATGAAATTCCCTGACATTTCCAGGTTTTCCAGTCCAAAAATGAATTTCTTCCAGACATGTTTATCATCATGATTTTTGCTTTTGAACTTCGTGTTTTTCAATTAATTATTAATTAATTAATTATTTCAGTTAATTATTATGAATATTCACTTTCACACTTTTTTTATTAGCAAATTCAATTCTACATGCATAAAAACATGTGAAAATTCAAGAATAAAATGTAAAATTACATTGGCATCAGATGTATTGGGTGCTACAATCACGTGCATCTAGCCTTCAGGCTAAGGTAACAGAGGTACATTATTTCACCATAACAGATCTCCACATCCACAATTTTTCATTTTCTAGTGGGTTTATAGTGTCGTAGAAAATGCTGCTTTTTTACTTACATTTATAAGAACACAGCATCCGGAGAAATTTTTATTGCATATAGGAAATGCCAACAAGACTAAGATCTATAAAATAATAGATGATGACCTCATCTTCACCAACCTTTTCGTAATTATGATCATAAATAATGTACTTCATCAATCAGATATCTGGACTGTAAGTTTTACTTTGATATTCTTTCTAAAATTAGTGAATTATAAAAGTGAAATTTATTACAGAAATTCAAAGGCACCATAATTTTACACAAAACTGAAAATCATAAGAACGAAAGGAACAAGTTTCTGAACTGAATATTTTTTGGGAGTGGAATCACAAGAACCGAATACGAAAGTGGAAGTGAACTGCTTGGTCATTTTGCAACTTTTTCTCTTGCAGACTCCAAAATGCACGTAAATTCCAGATGGTCTGCAAAATTCCCTGACATTTGCCTGATTTCCCCCCGACAAGCCAAATTCTCTGTTTTCCAGACACGTAATAACCCTGCTTATGGAGTTCTTCACATGAAATATAGTTTCAGGAAAGAACAAATTTAGAATGGGAAAGAAAATGAAGGGGAAGAATTCCCTAGATGCCACTTTATTTCAAATGCTGCTGCTTGTCCATATCAACAACTATTAAGTCTGGAACTACAGGTGCTAGCCAAATTACAGTGGCACTTGAATTTCACATTTTTGGGAGGGACTGAGGTGAAAAAACTTCAAATGTGGGAAAATTAAACATTGAGAAATTTTGAAATTAAAAATGCCTTGTTATTTCTTGCAGACTTTATGATTTATCTTGATTGTCTTTGCTATTTTTTTTTCCTTGTGGTTGTACATTAAACGATTTAGTTCGGGAGCAAAATGTTTCTTTCCAGTGTTGCTATGCTACGATATCTGTGCAGAGAAATGGACATACCTGACCATTGGTACCCAAAAGACAGCAAAGAACAGGCCAAAGTTGATGAATATTTGGAATGGCAACATATAGATACGCGCTTAAACTGCTCAGCCTATTTTCTGGCAAAAGTAAGTTACAGAACTTTGTTTTCAATTGTGTTAAAGTGGTTTCTTAATTCATATAAATTTGCTGTTCATGCATTTTTGTTAAAACTTTCGTTATTACTTTGATTTTACACTATTGGTAAGTGATGAGTGTTGAAATTCAATATCTAAATTTCGATGTTTAGATCTGTTAGGATTAGTAATTCACATCATGCACCAACATGAAAATATAAAATGAAGGGTCAGAGGGAAAATACAAGTAAGTCAATTTGTTAAACTCCAGAAAAATTAAATTTTAATTGCAAAACGTTATTGAACATGTAAATAAAAAGGTACAGCATCCACATGGCAGGAAAAGACACCACTACCTCGCTTGTTACAAAAAATTGACTTACCTGTTTTCGTTTCCCTTCCCCTAACCCTTCAAATATATTCAGCATGACTTAGAGACCAAAAGGACAAAGGAAAAAAGTTATATATATTCCAATCAACAAACTACCATAATAATTTGTATGTCTGCCTTTCAGCCAGGAAATGTGCAATGCCTGTTACCTCAAAACAGATATGGAGTGTGCAGTGATGGTTTATGATTAAATAGTATTATTGCCCCTCTGAAAAGGTGTGTGTTTAGTACACAAGCAAGTTTTTCAGCTGTGATTTTCCTACATGCATCAGAATGCGATAATATTTTGAGGCAAGCAGTAGGTTGGTTTCATGTGACGTCAGGATGTGCACAGCTGCCATGTTTGCGGCCAATTTTATTTGTTGTTTGCAAGGAAATATCTAACACGTAGTGTTCGTTACATCTGCACAAACAGCATGTGCCCGTCTGCTTGAATTCCGTATGCTTACAAGAACTGGCCTCAATTGTGGCTGCTTGAAGCCACAATACAAGGGTTTGTGACATAGGTTAGACATAGTAGCAGACTCAAGTCTCAAAACCCAGAAAACCGTGCTCATGGGACTCGAAGAACTCGAAAGCTGCTTGGCAGTCCTTGACCCCCAAAGGGCTATTGCACCATATGTTTTGATGAGGCTATCACATTGTAAAAGAGAATTGCTTCAGTGCCCATACATGTAACCAGTTATGCTTACCAGTCAGTTTTGCAGAATCGCATCCCCTACCACAGACACAATATCTGTACTAAACAGGTATGTGATGCCAATGCAATTGTTACTATTAACTGCAATCGTGCCAATGTCGAAAACTTGCACAGTTTTAGACAGTCAATTGCTATGCTGTCAAACACTGTTCATAAGCACACTTTTGGATAATGTTTAGCAATGCCATTATTTTGCAATAATCAATAAAACAGGAACATTCTGCAAGTGTGTAGAAAGATGTCAGGATAATTCAAAAGATACATGAAATTTTTTACGTAAGAAAAAAGTTAAAACCCTTTTAACTATATCTGCAGTTCCTGACCCCATTGATAAGCCAACAACACTCCACACCAGAGGCACTTGCTAGGCTGCAGGGCAACATGGAGAAGAGCCTTGGGCTGATAGAAGACGTTTGGCTCAACGGAAAACCTTACTTGGTTGGAGATAAAATAACCATAGCTGACATACTTGGAGTTTGTGAATTGGAGCAACCAAGTAAGAAAATATGTTAACTTTTTATGGATTTTTTGTTAATGGATTTATCTTATTTTGTGTTCCTATTCTGCCAATTTGGGTTAATTGCAATGATGAGAATGAATGAT